>NW_022589724.1:14172798-14524085 GCF_004348235.1 Phoca vitulina | reverse complement strand
GGGGCAGGGGAAGTATGCAGGAGGGCCTCCCCAGATTTGGGTCACCATGGGAGGAAAGGGGTGCTAGTGGGAAAGCCCCCACAGGCGGGTCTGAGCAGATGGCGGAGAGGATTATTAAAATCCAGCTTTGTTCTCATCAGAGGCTGGGTCTGAAGGAGGGGGAGGCGATGGGGGCCAGGCAATGCTGGGCCATTGTCCCTCACTTTGGAGTAGATTTTTCTGCCACAGCTAGGACGTGAAGAGCAGCTTAAGCAGGGAGAGGCTGCCTGCCTGGGGACTAGGGAGCTCCGTCTATCAGGCATACCCTGAACTGCCCACTCCTGACCCTGGGGCAGAAGGGAGCAGTAAGATAAGCTGCCTGACCAGCTGGAGGGCACTGAGGCACCACAGGGGAATAGCTTTTCCAGGGACCTGCCTCCATGATGGCCCCATAAATGACAATGGTGATGATAATGGTGATGTGATGATGATGGAGAGAATGATGATGGTGATGATGGTGATGGTGATGATGGTGGTAATGGTGGTAAATATAGTGATAGTGGTGGTGATGATGGTGATGGTGACCATGACAGTGGTGATGATGGTGATGGTGATAACGGTGGTGATGGTGAAGATGGAGGTGATGGTGATAAGGATAGTGATGGTGGTGATGGTGATGATGATGGTGATGATGGTGAGGGTGGTGGTGATGGTGTTAATGGTGATGGTGATGGTGTTGATGGTGATGGTGATGGTGTTGATGATGGTGATGATGGTGAGGATGGTGATGGTGATGATGGTGATGATGATGGTGATGATGGTGATGGTGATGATGGTGATGGTGGTAATGGTGATGATGGTGATGATGGTGGTGATGTTGATGATGGTGATAGTGATGATGATTGTGATGATGATGATGGCAATGATGGTGATGATGGTGGTGATGGTGATGATGGCGCTGGTGATAGTGATGGTGATGATGGTGGTGATGGTGATGATGATGGTGATGGTGATAATGGTGATGGTGATGATGGTGGTGATTGTGATGATGATCATGATGATGATGATAGCAATGATGGTGGTGATGATGGTGATGGTGATAATGGTGATAGTGATGATGGTGGGGATGATGATGGCGCTGGTGATAGTGATGGTGATGATGATAGTGATGGTGATGATGGGAATTGTGATGTGTAACGATGGTAACAACAATAATAATGGTGATGATGAATATGAGGATGGTGGCTTCTGTTTATTGAGAACTCATTTTGTGCACAGAGAACTTAGTTAAATCACCTGTTCTAGGACTCAGAAGTGGCCAGTGGTAAAGCCCACTGGTGAATATTTTTAGCTTTGTGGGCCATACTGTGGTAATGACTCCACGCCACCGTGGTAGCATGAAAGACCATACATAATACATAAGCAAGCATAGCTGTGCCCACTAGAACAGTATTCACAAAAACAGACCATAGTTGGCCAGCCCCTGCACTGGACCACCCTCCCTACATGGGTCTCCTCTGATCTGGTGCTTCACATGGTCTTCCTTGGCCATCGGCCTGATTCCAGACTGGACTGTTTACCATTTGAAATCCGCCCTCAAGGGATGGAGACCTGCTATAGCTGAGAGATTAGTTTGTTCACTTGTTGGTTTACGCACTCATTCAAACAGCCATCAATTGCTGTTATTATCAATGTGATAATTATGATTGAAATACTTTTATTAATAACAAATAGTATATAACTATATTTATATTTGCTGTATGTTAAATACCATATTAATTATAATTGTGGTTACATTGTGAATTATTATAACAAATATTAAAAATGATTATATGGAAAACCATAGTCTTTAGGGTCAGAGCAGGTTACAATCTGAGCCCAAGGATTTATAGCTGGAGATTTTGAGTGAGTGACTTAACCAGAGTCTCAGTTTCCTCTTCTGTGAAATGGGGATGATAGTCCCTGCCTTGCCTCCCCTTCAGAGCTGCCATAAAGAGAGGATGAAAGGGCCTGTAAGTCCTTGACCCAGTGTTTGGCCCCCACCCAAGGGCTCCACTAATGGTAGTATTTATTATTACAAGGCATGTTTGTTGAGGGCCTAAGTGATGGTGTGAATGAAGGGGAGGCCTGTTGGGAGGCTTGCCCCTCCCTGACTTGGCTCTGCTCATGCCTCCCCTCCCGGACAGGTGAACCTGTACTCGGACCAGCCCCAGCCCAGCCACAGCATGCACACAGGGACGGTGCCCCAGGGGACCAAGGTCTTGTCCTTCAGCATCCCACAGCCCCACTCTGTGCTGCAGTGGTCAGGCCCTGCCCAAGCCCCACAGACCTCTGGGACCTCAGGTGAGCCTGGGAGAGGAAATGGGACTGGAGGGCCTTCTGCCTGTGATTCTGCTCTGGGGGCACTTGGTTCTCCTTGGAGTGACACTGGCTTCAGGCCAGGGGAGGGAGGGAGACGAGTTCTCTGGGACCTTTGACTTGAAGAGGGCAAATGGAGATGTGGAAAGCGTCTTGCCTGGAGCCAGAGCAGCCTGGGAAAAGCCCGACTCTGCACTGGGCAGTTGGGTGATCTTGGGCCCATTGCAGAACAGAGAGCACTGTCACTGTGGAGCCCCCATGGGGCCAGGCTCTGCGCCAAGGCTTGCCATGCATGATCCCAGTTAATCTCCCCGTCAGTCCCACTGAGAGTCAAGGAAACCAAGGCTCAGAGAGGCGAGGACATGCTGAAGATCACACTGCTATAGGGGAAGGGAGAGGGTGGGGATTTGAACCCGAGTCTTTCTGAGTTAGAGCCTGATCCACTGACCGGGAAACCTGTCTTGGCCCCAGCTGTGCGTGCTAGGGCAGGGCCAGACCTTGTCCTCCCCTGTACCTGGCACTACACCACCCGTCCCGCATCCTGGGGCCCATGTGAGGACAGCGTGATTGCAATATGACAGCTGTAGCTTGATGATGGCGGGTGTGGTTCTGAGGTTCGCTGAGTCCCTCACCCCAGGAAGGACAGTTCTTGGCCCCAGCATTGAGTGGTTGTGCATTCCAGGGTGGCCGTCAGCTCAAGGAGACCTGAACCCCTCCTCGTCTGCCCCAGTGTGGCTTCTGGAGAACCCAGGCATCACCCGGGACCAGCCATCAGCAGAGCGGACCCAGGAGTTGGCCGCTCAGGCCAGCCGGTTCGTGGCCAAGGTGAGGGGAAGCCCAGCTTTGCCCCGGGGAGACACAACTCACCTGGAGAAAGCAGAGCCTCTGCCTGCTTGAGTAAGAAGCTCTCCACAAGGCTCCCTTGTTCCTCCCCTGCTGGAGGTAACTTGGCCATCTCGAAAACGTGAGCCTCTGCCCTGGTTTAGAGACCATTCGGTCTAGAGCCTCCTTCTTGTCACTCAGCGCTGGGTTTCACTCCCTCTGTTGGCACCGTGTCTCATCAGACTCTCTCCAGCTGTGCTTGAAAGTATCTCCTGGGTCCCCCGCCAGGGGAGACTCTCAGCCCTTCCAGGATTCTGGAAGGATAACAGAACCTCCACTCTACCTGTTCCTCTTCAGGATAAATCAGCCCACTTTCTTAATTAATTCATTACAGACATCCATTCTCAGTCCCTTCTCAAAGGGCCTTTATATTTTCACCAAACAGTCCAAGTAACTATGAGTTGTTTGCAGGTCTATTTATAACTATACACTTGGCCTTCTGCCAAAAGGGCTTTAGAGCAGCTGAGAAAAAAACTTGCATTATAACCACCTTCTGAAGATGGAAGGAAGGAAACCAGGGGCAAAGGGGAAGTAAGGGTAGAAAACACCAGAGTGAACTTAGCGTAAAGTGAATAAACAAAATGTCCTGTTGGACCCTGAATGCTTTGAGCTTCCCAGCTGTCAATGCAAAAAGGGAAATGCAACAGTTACATATATTACCATGTCCATAAAAAAATTCCTTCAGAGAAATACCATTATTATTTATTTTTTTGGTAACAGTTTTACTGAGATAGAATTCACATATCACACAATTTTCTGTGTTAAAGTTAATGCTTCAGTGGGTTTTACTCTATTCACAGTCATGCAGCCATCCCCACAGTCGGCCTTAGAACATTTTCATCACCCAATAAGAGACTCCATGTCCATGAAGGGGTCGTTCCCCATTCCCCCTGTCCCGGCCCCCAGCGGCTGCTCACCTACTTTGTCTCCATGGGTTTGCCTCTTCTGGACATTTCATATAAATAGAGTCCTAGAATAGTCGTCCTTTTGTATCCAGCTTCTTTGGCTGATCCGAATGTCTTTACACATGTATCGTAGTAACATGAACAGGTACTTTATCCCGTGTAATCGTCACCATTCTGAGTCCCGTCGCTGGAGGGATGCGGCTTCTTGTCCTGTGTGTTCTAAAGCAAAGCCAAGGTCATCACACTGAACAGGAGCTGGGCCACCAGCTGACCCCTGATGATCTAGAGCTGTCTTGTTTGAATAGGAGCCACAGGTCATGTGGCTCCTGAGTACTTGATAGGTGGCCGGTCCAAACTGAGATGTTCTGTCAGTGGAAAACATACGCTGGATCTCAGAGACGTAATGTGACAAAAGAATATAAAATATCTCATTGGTAATTTTTTCATTGATTACATGTCAAAATAATAGTTTAGGGTCATAAAATGTATTATTAAAATTAATTCACTGGTTACTTCTTTACATTTTAAATATGGCTATTAGAAAATTTTATTTTATAGAAAATTTTAAATTGTATAAGTAGCTTGCATTACATTTCTATTTTATATATATGTTATGTAATATCATTGTATTATATAAATTTCTATATTATATTTTGGCACTAACCTAGAGCTTTCCTAGAAATCCCAGAAATTCCCAAATCACCTTTGCCCTTTTTTGCCTAGTTAACAATTTTTTTGTAAAGGTAATAGACGTACATGGTAAAGACCCTCACATAGTACAAAGGGCGTATTCAGTAAAAACCCTGTTTTCCCGTACTTGCCCTTCTGTTTTGTGCAAAAAAGTTCCACACACACACACACATGTGTTTATAGAAATGGTCACATTTGTATGCTATGCTGTACCCTGACTTTTTTAATATCCCGAAGTTGAATATTTCTGGGTAGGCAATGAATTCACTTTGTTCAAAGTTCAAAAGATGCGTATAGTAGAAACGCTTCCCCCCATCCCTGTCCCCCACCCTGCCCCTGCCACCCAGTTCTCTGCCCAGAAGCAGTGAATGTTTTAGTTTCTTGCATCCTTCTAGAGGTCGTTTATAATATACAGGCACATGTATTTATATTTTTCCTATTTTATTCTCTGGATATTTTATAAAGATGGTAGCGGATTATAAAGACTGGCCTGTCCCTTGATTTGACACCAAAAAGTAGGTCTCACTTTATACAGGAGCAGGTACACATAGCCCTTCCTCTTCTTGATGGCTGCATACTATTCCACGGACAGGCTTTTATATCGTTTCCCATTGCCCCCCAGTTATGCTGCAGTGAACATTCCTGGCTCATAGGCCTTCATGCACACGAGTGAGTGTGCTTTGCGATCGATAAATTCTGGGAGGCTCCACTTGGATTTTTTTCAAACGCTGCCAGGGCTGCGGCCCATGGTAGAGTCAGTGTCTGGCCTCCGCCTTTCCGTGCTTGGCAGAAAACCCACATCCTGAGGCGGGGCCCAGTTCCTGGTGCCAAAGCATGAATGCGACATCCCGCAGGGCCCATCTTCCAGGGTCTGGACTAATGGACCGTGTTTCCTTTCGTCCCAATGCCCAGGTGGAGGCCTTTGCAGGACTGATGCAAGCGGGACGGCTGACAGCCCAGGACCAACTCAAGGTACCGGCCACTGTGGGAGATGCCCTTGGAGCTGTCTCCCCCAGACGCGTCCCCGAAGCCTTGCCTGCCACAGGACAGGCCAGAGAATCGCAGACACACACTGCTTAGCTTGCCAGGACCACGATCAGGATAGCGCGGGATTACCGCTCCTTAGGCGACGATGACGGTGGGCCAGGCACCGTGGCGAGCCTCGGATGCCCATGGTTTCATTTCCTCGTAGAAAACCAGTAAGGCAGTTACAGTCATCCCCCCCTTTAACTGGAATGGAATGGGGCAGCCCAGACCCCAAGTCCAGCGTGGTCATCACTGGCCGGCACTGCTTCCCACTGACTATGCTGCTTCTCAGCCACCAGAAAAAGACTTTCTCTTTTCTTTACTTTTCTTTATTATAAAAGTAATTGCCCAATATTTGAAAACCAAGGGGAAAAGGGGAGGAGAGCCTTAATCTAACCATTATTGGCTTATTTCCTTTTGGACTTTGGTATTTCTAGATAAACTATAGTCATGTATAAAATCTAGATTTCTGCTGCATCAGCCAGGATCCTGGGAAGGAGCAGGTGGGGCTCTGGAAGCTGGGAGTGAGGGGGTCGAGGCAGGGGCGGTTAGCAGGGCTGTGGGCAGCATCCAGGAAGCCCAGGACTGACTGTTCCCAGCAGGTGGGGAGCTAGGTGTCAATGGAGGCACAGAGGAGGTGGGGAGAAGAGCCCAGGAGGGGTGGAGAGGGGCAAATGCAGCACACTTGGTTTGTAAAAACAATACTGTATTTCACTGTGTCATTACTATGTTCCTAATGACTGTGTTAGCATGTAGACATCATCCGTTTTTCCAACTGCAAAATGTGTGCTTTGTGTTATAGTATCTCATTGAGAGGGTGAGCAAGGACCTTGAACATCAAAAACCATTCCTTTTCTTCCCCTCTATCTTCATTCCCCCATATCCGGGGAGGTCAAGAGCTGTTGGAAGATCAAGCTTGCCCGGGAACTAGACTCTAGGTTGCCCTTGAATTCAGTCTGCCCTCTGTATAGAATGAGTAGGATGGGGATGATAATAAGTCAGGGATGATGATCCAACCTCCCACAGTCTTAGCCGTCTGCTAGCTCTCACCACATTTGCTACGGAGGCCTAGCGTCATTGCTAGGCCCATGAGCTCTGGAGCTAGAGGACCTGGGTTCAAATTCCGACTACAGCTTGCTTGCTCGCTCACTGTGTGACCTTCACCAACTTAAATAACCTCTCTGAGCCTCAGTTCCTCCTCTTTAAATGAAGATGATAAACTACCTCTCTCATTAGGATTATGTTGGTGAATATTAAATTAATTGAATTAATTAAATTCATTATTTAAATATTAAATTAATTGAATTAATTAACTGAATAATGAATAACACAAAGCACTTTAGCGTAGAGCCTCAGTGCTCAGTAGATGTTAGCTACTGTTATCCGTAGTATGGTGGTGATAAGATCATCGGTCATGCTAGTCTATAAGGATTTGGGAACAGAGGGACTCATGTGTCCAGATCCACAGTTTGGAAAAGAAGCATGAGGATCCGTGGTCTCTCAAGGACTAGGTCCTTATGGGGACAGAGTGATGGTGTAGTTGACACCAGGAGCACCATGGAACATCAGAGAACTTGCAGCTCTACCCACGAGAGACTGGTGCTCTCTGGAGCTGGTGCCAAGGCTCTAAGCTGTGCCTCTGCCGTGCTAGTCTGATGGCAGAGGCTAGACTGGGGCGGTAGGTTTTAGAGTCCGAACCCCAGCCTTCCAGCGACTTGGGGGCCCAGAGGATGGGTCTCCTGCCCCCCACACGCCCAACCGCCATGTATCTCAGCCACTGTATCTGCAGGGGCAGAGCCCCGGGGGGCTGGGTGCTCAGTCCTCTTGGCCTCGTCTGGTTGCAGGTCTTCCAGCGCCTAAAGGCTGTCCATACAGCCCTGGAGGAGGAGTACCTGAAGGCCTGCAGGGAGCAGCAACCGGCCCAGCAGCTTGCCGGCTCCCAGGGGACACCTGGAAAATTCGATCCTGGCAGGTATGTGCTGGGGAGGGAGGCCCCTGGTTCCCTTGGTCACCAGCAGGGGCACACTTCGTCCTCATACTCCAACCACTACAGGAACAGGGAGAAATCCTACCCTGATTAGCAACATATCCAGGTGGGGGAACGCCTGAAGGCTGAGATCGGTGTCCTTTTGGATTCACTGCAATGAGAAGTGACCTTGGAGATGAGACCCGAAAGCACTCATCAGAGTGGGGAACCGAGGCCAGAGGGGGGATTGACTCAAGGTCCCACAGCCTGCTGGTGGCAGAGGCCTCCTGGTTCCCAGTGGAGTCCCTTTTCCCCTTGTTTTGTCGAGTTCTCCACGTAATCCAAATTAGGACGTTGAATGCACCCTCCGTGGGCATTCTCTGGGGTTTGTGCTCGGAAGCTCGGCCTCCCAGCCCTGCCCGATGCGGCTGCTCTAACAGGCTCTGGGTGCTGGTGTCTCCCCGTTGCAGGGAGCTAGAGGAGAAGATATTCCAGCTGGGAATTCGCCTGGAAGAGCTGAAGGACCACATGGACCAGAACCAGCAGGAGCCTGAGCGAGTCGGGTCAGACTGCACTCCGGACAGCCTCCCAGCCTCGCCCTCCCCGCACCAGCCGGCGTGCCTGCCTTCTCCTTCAGGACAAGCCTCCACCCCCGCCATCCAGACCCTCTGCCCTCAGGTACCTCTCTGCCCAGCCACACTGGACCATCCCTTCCTTCTCTTCTCCATTAGTTGGCTTCTTCCCTACATACTTGGGAAGTAGGTGCCAAGTGCCAGTAGCGCTGGCCCATGGTGGAAATTCAGTGGGAAGCAGACAGAAACGGGTGGCCTCTACCCTCATGGTGTTTTCTGTCTAGCTGGACTAATTCTATTTTGCTCAGGGCTCCGAAGGAGAATTATGGGACTCTAGGAGAGTAGGTAACAGGGTAACATGACTGAAGTTAAAGGGCAGGAGAAATTTTCCTTGAGGAAGAAATGTTTTAATGGGATCTGAGGGTGAGTGGGACTTGCTTCATGCAGAAGAAGAGAAGCCATGCGGCAGGGGAAACAGTCTGTGCAAAGGCCCTGTGGTTAGAGTATGGACCGTGAGGGGGCAGTTGTCTGAGTGCTGGCTGGAGAGGAGGCAGGGGCCCCATGATGTTGGGGCTTGTGAGTCCTGGCAAGGGTTTGGCCTTAAACTCTGCAGCGTTTTTCAGCAGGGCGTGTTCAAAAAGGTCTGCAAGTAGATGGGGTGGGGCAGGGCAGATGGAGAGGTGTGGGTGGACCTGAGAGAGGTGTAGGAGGCCCGTCTGCCTGGATGTGCCCTGGGGGTGAGAAGAAAGGGGGAAGGGATGGCCTCCAGCATCCCAGGGGACTATTCAGTCCAGGGGACTAGTCACAGATCAGGAGACACTAGACAAGGGCCCTACGCAGAAGGGACTTTGTAGAAGGCTCTCTCCGGCCCACATCACAAGCCCCTGGGAGACGATCACTGTTTACGTGGCATATAGCTGAGCAGAGTGAGGGTGCAGCGGTCACACCAGGGACAGCAGGGGAGTCTCTAGACCTTGCTGCCCATGCTGTGTTGGGGACAGAGGAGGAGAAGGGGCCAGCATGGCAGGTGAGGTAGGGGCTGCCGGAGGGCTGGGCGCTGGTGAGATACCCCTGACGGCGGAGCCCTTGGAGGCCTCGGGATGTGGGGGAGGCTCTCGCACTGGGGAAACCTCCCCTGGGTGCTGCCTCATGCACCAGTGGGTGAAAACCCAAGTGCCTCATCTTGAGCGGCTCCCATGCTTCCTCAGGGAAGGTGTTTGGGGGGCTGGGTGTCCATATTTAATGGAGCAAGTGAGGAGAGATGCTTCTGGAAGGAAATCTGGGTTCAAATCTCAGCTCTGGCCCTCGCTTCTGTTGTAAGTTTGGGCAAATCATTTGAGCTTCAGTTTCCTGTCTGTAAGATGGGCTGTAATAGCCATCCCTGCTGGGCTTATCGGGAGGTGCTGTCTGAACCGTGCCTGGCGGGGAGTAGATGCTCAGTTAACGGCAGTCCGTGCTAAAGATCGCACCTTCCACTCCCTACGCTCTGCCCACGCATGAACGCGTGATAGGGTTCGTGAGTCTCACCTATTACTCTTCAGCACCCAGCATGAGCCTGGTATAAGGTAGGTCCCTAAAAAGTGATGTTTGGTTGTCTGCTGAATCTCTGTCCTTCTGCCTTTCTGGCCCCAGCCTGATGCCGCCAGCAGCGTGGGCCCCTGTGCATCGCTCGTGAACGTGGAGCTTAGCGCTGCCAGCAATGAGGGGGAGGACAGGCCCCTGGGCCTCCCAGCCCCACTCAGGCACAAGGACCTGCAGGTGGAGCAGGATCTCCATGGCCTCCTGGAGCGGTGAGTACCAGGAGGAAGGCCAGGGCATCCGGCCCAGTGACAGGACCTCGGCTGGCCTTCCTGGGCAGAAGTCATGCTCCTCTGCGTTCTGCAGGTACCTCAGCGTGAAGTCCCTCCCGGAAGCCGTGAAGATGGAAGAGGAGGAGGAAGACGGGCAAGGCCATGTAGTGGAAGTGGACGGGCCAGCTCCAGCTCCAGGAAACTCCGAGGCCACCAGGATCCCCATAAGGCAGCTCCCAGCACTGGCCAAAAGAAGTCACAGGGCCCCCCTCAAGTATGTCCATGAGGCCCCCCGATTTGTCCCCAGACCAACTCTGAAACCACAGGGGTGGTAATGGTCCTAGTGAGCGAGATGGCTCTTTGCCACTTAGCAATGGCTTTCGTGACCTGTTGCTCACGTCCCTCCAAGCCGTGGGACAAATACAGCACCGAGAGCACTTGCAGTGATTTGGGTGGGGTGGACATGGTCTTTGGTAGGACAGAGGCAGTGCTAGGTACTATTATTCTCCTTTTGAGTCTCAGACCTTCCAAGTACATCGAGGAGAAGGTTTCAGTGCCATTACGTCTTCAGTGCCTCTCTTGATCTTCCTTTAAGAACAAAGAGAGAAAGAAAGAGACAGAACACGTGAGCAGGCTTGGGCCCAGAGCCCAGATGACAGGATCTGTCGAGAACAGAATAATACTGTTTTCATGTGTCTTCTGTTTATGTCTAAAGTTAGTGTCTATTTGTCAGACAAAATACTGATCTTCTGTTTCTAATGATGACATAAGGCTTTGAGGAGATTAAAGTTTCTGGAAGGGGCTGAGGTAGGAGGGAGAGGACCCAAGTTCCCGAAGCCTGAGAAATGATACTGTAGCTCATTTGTTTCCACACTGTTGTCGCTGTGTTGTGTTGGGCGGGTTTTGTTGGCCACCCACATTTGACATATGAGGAAAGTAAAGTTCAGAGAGGGACGGTGCCTTGCCCAAGGTCACACAGCTAGAAGATGACAACACCAGGGTGGGCCGCCAGGGGCGTCTGGCTCCCAGGACAGGGCTGGGCAGCCCCCGCCAGGGCTCAGAGTCGGTGTGTCTGTCCTCCTCCCCGCCAGGGAGACTGTGGAGCAGACGGGGTCTGTAAAGCCAGCGGGCGTCCATGCCTCCGCGGCCAGAGATGGGTACCTCCAGGGCCTGCACAAAGCCAAGGCAGCCCCTCCAGGCCCGAGCAGGCCACCCCACCCTCGAGGCACCAGGACTGCGGGATCGCACCAGAGCAGTCTGACCAGCTTAGAGGGAAGTGGCATCTCTGAGCACCTTCCCCAGAAGTCTCTGCACCAAGTTGGGGGGCCCCACCTAGAGGTAAGCATCCACATGGGGTGTGGAGCTCCTGGAGATTTCTGCCCCTGGGCCTTTGCTCATACCCTTCCAGAATTCCTGCTGTTCCCAGTCCCTGCCAGTTCCAGTTCTGCCAAACATTCAGGGCTTATGCCCAGTGCTACCTCTTTGCTGTGGGTCCCCCTACCCCTGTCCCCCGCCAGGGGTTCTTGCTTGTCCTCTGAGAGCTTGGCCCATGTCTGTATTTCTCTGAGCCTGCTGAGCACAGACTGGAGGGGCAGTCCTTGACTGCATGGCGTGTTGGTGACTAGGGCGGCAATTTTTAAACTGTCGCAGGAGTCACAGGTCACCTTGGAAATGTCACTTATGCTATGGATCCTCCCATAGAACAATGCATATAGATGCACGTGGACACACACACGCACACGCACGCACGCGCGCGCGCGCGCGCGCGCGCCCCCCCCTGTAGTCCTAATGACACTGTCGTAAGAAATCTGCACCAGACCGTGAACTTGTTGAGGGCAGGCACCTGTGTCGCCTGTTTGTCTTCTTCGTGCCTTTCATGAGGAGGAGGGGTGCACGTCAGATGAATTTGATTCTCCCGATTCATTGGCCCGGGGCATTTCTGCGTCTGACAGGACCATGGCATTCCAGGCCCAAGCGGGAAGACGTGTGGAAGTATGAATCCCATCCCCACGAGGAGACGGCTTTCTCCTTCCTCTCCTTCCCCTCTTCCTCAGCTCAGGACATCTGCCACAGGATCTCTCCCGAGGGTCTCAGGGAAGCAGGACTTGCTCAGGCTCTGGGCATGGAGTCCCTGCTGTTGGCCTGGTGCTGGTCCCGAGCGCCTGAGGACCCTCACACCCGGGCCTGGCTGCTGGGAGCCGGGCCAGCCTCCCAGCCTGGGAGCCTCTGGAATGTGAGGCCCAGGCCAGGCCTGGAGAAGGGCTTCCCAGCCTGCCTCAGACACATTCCTCAGCCTTAAAGGGACACCGCCTCTTTCAGGAGCCCTGGATGGCGTCCCCGGAGACAGACAGTGGCTTTGTGGGCTCAGAAACCAGCAGAGTGTCGCCCCTCACCCAAACCCCAGAGCACCGGCTCTCCCACATCAGGTACTCCAGGACCCCCTGCCCCATCAGGGTCGCTCCCATGGAGGGGTAGCCTGGGAATCAGAGTGCCGTGAGCCCAGAGCAGGGGTCGATGGTCTGGGCATTCTCAGAGCCCTCACCTCATCCCCCAACCAGGGTTCCTTGCCTCCATCTTATCGATAGAGGGGCACCAAGGTTCAGAGAGGGAAAGTGACTAGCCCAGCATCACTCAGCCAGTCATCGACAGCCTGGGGAATAAGTATCTGTTGAGCAAATGAATGAGTGAATGGGGAACGAGATGGACAGGAGGGTGGTGCAAGGTGAGCAGAAGACAAGGATAAAGGGCAATCAGGGGGACTAACTGGGAAGAGACAGGGACAGAACCCCAAGGCAAGGTCTGAGGAGGGGATTTGGGTGAAGGGTGGACTGATGAGCCACCATGTAGAGTGACAGCCTCCAAAGCTGGTGCAGCCCCCCCGCCCCCCCCCCCCCAGGAGGCCTGCCTGGCAACTCAGGGCTGCGTGGGAAGAGAGGATTGGAAATTCTGTTTCTCTGTATATTTTCTTAAAAATGAACTTGAGCTTTATAATCTTGCACCTGTGGGTAGGCATGTGTACAGCTCAGCAGTTTATACGGAAATGCATGTATAATGGGGGTGCATCCTCAGAAACACTGCATGCAGGGGTGCCCAGTCCCAAAGGTCAGGAGCTCATTGGCTTAGCCTGTGGAAGGGTTCGGAGGCCAGGGTCTGTCTTACGATCTCAACACGTCTCTCCCTCCACGCTCCCCCAGCACTACAGGAACACTGGCCCAGCCATTCACTTCATCTGAGGCCCAGGATGCAGCCTCCCACCCCCAGACCAGGGGTCCTCCAGTCCCCAGAAGAGCCTCGGAGCCCAGCACACCCAGGAGCCGAGCCCAGAGGCGACCCTCGGGCAGGGCCAGTCCCTTGCAGCAAAGGGCACTGAGCCTCCGCGAGGAGCGGGCGCTGGTGGCCGAGATGGGTGAGTGGATGCATCTGGGTTGGCCAGAACCTGGGAGTGGCCGGACGGCGTGGACTGAAAAATCAAACCAACAAAAAAACTTGCGTTACCCTTTAAGATACAAAATATCCTACAGGTTCATGGCGGGAATATTTGAAACTCTAGGGAAAAGAGAAAAAAATATGCTGAAACCATCGCTGCCACATTTGGGTGTTGAACCCGTGGGCTGTCCTCTCTGCCAATGTGTGTGTGTTTATTTAGATACACTTAAAATGGAAATGGGATCAGAATATCTGTGTGTTTAATAACAGAATATCTGTTTGTTCACTAAACACTGTGTCATGAACATTCCGTGTCTTTAAATCCTGTGATTTCAGTTTTAAACCTTTAAAAAGATGCATGTTAGCTTTTTAGTGAAATAAAACAAACATACAGGAAAGAGCATAAATTGAATTTTCACAAAATGAACACAGACCAAACAAACAGCATGATCAGAACCCCAGCTCCTCCCAGTCACCCCTCATCCCTACAAAGGCTCTTTACAAGGCTCATATTGAAAACTTTTAAAATTAAACTTTAATTAAAAGTTGACCAATTATGGATTCACATGTAGTTGTAAGAAATAATCCAAGGAGATCCCATGTGCCCTTCACCCGGTTTCCCCCAGTGGTAACATCTTGCAAAACCATGGTGCAGATTTTGACCAGGACCCCTCATGTTGCCCCTTTATGGACATATCACGTCCACGCCCTCCTTAACTCCTGGTGACCTCCCCTCTGTCCTCTATATCTATAATTTTGTCATTCTAAGAATGTTCTACAAATGGAATGATCGATACGTTTTTGGGTTTGGCTTTTTCACTTAGCCTTTCTCTGGAGATTCATCTAGATGGTTCCCTGTATCAATAGTCTGTTCCTTTCTGTATTGTTGATTAGTGTTCCACGGGCTCCTTGTTTTTAATTCAGGGGCCAGGTGAGTGGTATTTAACCTCTGGTCGCTCATGCCTTTGAGAGCCTAAAGTTTTGAACACTTTCCCCAGAAGCATGCCGCAGGCAAAGGTGTGGCTGTAATTTTAGGGGGGCGTGGGGGCTCTGGAGTCAGACCCAGAACAACACGGTGATGCACGGCAGAGCTTGGGGGGGGTCCACATGAAGGAGCAATGAGCTCTTTACAGAGCAATATTCCTGAAGACCCACATCTGGTACTGAAATGGTGGATAGCACAGGAAACATAGGTAGAAACAGCTCTGCAGACCCAGCTTTGCACTCCAAGCTCCCAGGAAAAACCACATCTTTGGGTTCTGAGGTCAGTGGGCCAGTGACCTCATTGGAAAATTCAGTTATGACCTCAGCCAGCACTCTCACTTTGCTCATATCCTTCTACCCTCAGAAATTCGTGCTTCGAGGGTCCTCTCTGGGCAAACTCACCTTGGTGTCTTTCTGCCTCCTTAGCGGTCCCTGGCCCAGAGTTCGAGGGGCGAAAGCGGCTTTCCGAACAGCTCCCCCCCAGAGCGACAATCAGCCCCCCGCCCACCCTGACCCCCGCAGCCGCCACTCTGCCCCATGGAGCAGCAGAGAGCACCGGTACCTTCCTCCTCACCAGGACAGGGCGAGAGTAAGTCGGACCAGCACAGAGATGGGCGAGTGATGCCCGGGAGAGGCTGGGGCTTGCTCAGCAGTCACGGCCGGTGGTGGCCATGCGGGGGCCCTCGGACCCAGGTGTCCTGCCTCCCAACTCAGGGCCACTCCGTGGGACCTCACTGATGTGGACTTTGAGGACACTTCCCCGGCCAGTGGGAAATGACCTAGGGGTTCACCTTTCTGGTGCTGAGACCTGGCTCCCTGCCCCCACCCCCCTATTATTTCTCTTCCAAGGCTGGTGTACACTTCCCAGGGATGGATTTTCAGCAGTTGGTGCTGTCATTGTATGAACTGAGAAGGGACTGGTCTTCGATTCTCTTCTTTTTAACAAGCGCAACTGTTCTACTAAGAACGTTGCTCCTTGCTTGGTTGAACAGAAGTGGGAAAATAGGGTGGCCAGCCCTCTTACCTCTCCTTTGAGTTGCTTTTGGCCAATAATCAATCCCATGCCTTTGTTGGATTGGGGGTATCTGTCCCAGGTGTATGGGGAAGGCTGCTCTGCGGGACCCCATCCGAGGCCTCCGGGCCTGTGCCGTCATGGGCTGTTATGTTCCCTATTTGCAAGGGCGGGTGAAGGGCTGGCGTTTCCCTTCTGGGCCAGAGTTTAATGAGGGTACTGCTGCTGTCTCCTGTGACACCAGCGGAGGGATTCGAGCTTAGGGGTCAGCGATACGCTAGCTCCTGAGAATATGGTAGTGGACAAGACAGTCGTTGGCCTAGGAAGGCTCACCATCTTGTAGGATGCGCACAGAAACACACGGTAATGCTCCGCAGTCTGAATGCAGTGGCAGCAAGAGCCTCCAAAGACTGTGGGAACACAGACAAGGGACATCAGGCCCAGTCAGAGGCTTCAGGGAGGGCTTCCCGGAGGAAGGGGTATCTCAGCTGAGGCCAGAAGGAAGAGAGACAGAAGAGCTCCTGGCAGGGAAAACAGCATGTGCAAAGGCCTATGGGTGAGAGAGTGCCCGTCACCTTTGCAGAGCCAAACGTTCATTTTAGCTGGGTCCCCGAGCGTGGGTGCAGTGGTAAGTGCTGAGCAGTGGAGAAGGAGCCCGGGAGACCTGGGGGGGCCTCAGAGGGCTGTGAACACCATGGTGAGAGATTTGGATGGTAGCTCAGCTCAGAGAAATGAGTTCACTGAATATTCACGAATGTATACAGATGCAGCTGAGGCCTATGAGGGGGATTCTAAATGGGAGTGGCGAGGTCAGGTTCACGTTTTAGAAGGAGTTCTCTGGCCACTAGCTGGGTGAGAAAGGCAAGGCGGGCAGACTGCCAAGAAAGCCACACCCCCCCGCCCCGCCCAGGACAGACACCGTTGGGCCAGTCGGCGGGAATGGGGTGCGTTTGAAGAGACATTTAGGCATTGGGCCCCTAGGAATTGGGAGTTGGTTAACTTCTGGGGGCGTTCAGGGAGGGAGAAGGGTCTCGAATGAGTCAGACTTCTGGCTGGCCAACCAGTTGGATGCTGATACAGAGATGGGGAACTCAGCAGGGGAAACAGTTTACATCTTTACAAAGATGAACTTGAAATGCCACTTGGCTCTTGGTCACGAAAGAATTAAGTCAGCAAGACTGAGATCCTGACAGAAACACCCAGAGGGGACCAGTGACACCCCGGCGAGTGTTCTGAGTCCCGGGCCCTCAGTCCAGCACCTTCTGCTCCCAGAGGTGCCCTCCAGTCCTGCACGCAGGCGTGAACTGGTGGCGTGAGCTCTCGCTCTCCTGCAGACGCCCTGCTGTTTGCCTTGGAAACCCCAACAAATGTCTCCTTGGGGATTGCTAAGAGACCCGGCTGCCCTGGACATACACTGCCCAGGGCCTAGCTAGAGAGCTCTCGGCTCCCCAGACACAGGCTGAGAGCTGCATCACCCTCCAGTCCAGGGCCACCAAGCAAGAAGGAACGCTGAGGGGAGCCCCGCCGCAGAAGCTGGCCCAAGGAGGAGATGGAGCATCTGGGCTCGGCAGCCCAGGCCATGCCGAGCCCAGACGCTGACACTCTGTGTGTAGGGGGTTTTTGTGCAGGGTGTTGGGGGACAATTGTCTGCCGTGACGCCAGCATCCGAATGCCGGGCTCTCAGATGAGACTCTGAGATTCGGGTGCTGGGTGGAGAGAGATGCAAACAGTACTTACCCCATGGAATCTAGCAGCTCATTGAGATACTTGCCAATAGGAGGCTGGGCCAAGTTTGGGGGTCCCCCGGGCATGACAGCAGCCTTGCGGAAAGCGCCCTGCACTTGCAGCCTGCTCACATCCAAGCGTCTTCCGTCACCCGTGGACAGAGAGGCTTAGACAATGTGGGAAATGTTCAGGGGACGCTAGGAGGGACGGGCTGAGTAAGGGTGAGAAGGAACCAGGCCTAGACTGTTAGTTAGCATTTCTATAGACAGAGGTAAAAGAAGGGAGGACAGGGGGAGCCTGGGTGGCTCAGTCGGTTAAGCATCTGCCTTTGGCTAGGGTCCTGATCCCAGGGTCCTGGGATCAAGCCCCGCTATGGGCTCCTTGCTTCTCCCTTGACCTGCCACTGTCCCTGCTTGTGCTCTCTCTCTCTCGCTCTGTCAAATAAATAAATAAATAAATAAATATTTAAAAACAAACAAAAAAAGAATGGAGGGCAGCCCAGGCAGGTCAAAATGCAGATTTTAAAGTGGACCTTCAGCAATACCTTCTTGATTCTGCATCCTCCCCTCGATCTTGACAATGTGCCACTGGTTTTTCAGAGGCCCTGTATGGGGTGGGGGGGGTTGGGTGAACCTCGAAGGACGTACTGCTTTGCCCACTGAATGCACAGGGACGTGAACTCAGAGAGGAGTCAAGATAGGTAGCAAGGAAAATGGAGGCACAAGGAAGTTCCAGAATCAGTTGACGGCAGAGCTGGACTCGGGGCCCACTGGAAAGGGACAAGCCCCGGGCATCAGGGCGGCCCTCTGGGGGTGGCTGCCGCCCAGTGCATTGTATATCCTGTCTTTGTTTCTGTCCCACCCCCCACCCCAGCCAGGCCATCCGAGAGCTGCAAGAGGAGGTGTCTCGGCTCCGTCTACAGCTGGAAGACAGCCTGCACCAGCCAGCCCAGGGCAGCCCGACGCGCCCGGTGACCACCCTCAACCGCCCCCCCCCGGGCCCGGGCACGGCCAGCGGATGCCTCCACTTCCTGGGGCTCCCACTATGGCAGGTGGGCGACCCCAAAACGCTCGCCCTTGTGCCCTGGTGCCAGTTGCAGAAGGGAGACTGGGCTGCCTCTGGGGCTCTCCACACATGGGAACTCACATCCCTCTCCTGCTGACAGTTTCTTCCTACGTAAGATTTGATGCATAAAATATCTAATGCGTAACCTGAACTCAGCACCCAAGTGAAGAGCTAAACATTCCCACGATGTCCACCTGCTCGCTCCTTAGCTCGTCATTTGTGATGACTTCTAAAATCAGCGAGTGTTTTTTCCTAAGCGTTTCTGTGGGAGCGTCCAAGTTTAGGTTTTTATGGACATTGTCTCATTAATCCTTCCCGTAACCCTCTGAGGTAGTTGCTGTTATTATCCCCACTTGACAGATGAGGAAACTGAGGCTCACAGAGGCTCAGAGCCACTTTCTGTGACTCTGACTCAGAGTCTTTGATTTTGACTTCCATGCTTTCCTCCAGGTTGGCTTGCTTGCTGATCATCTTGAAAGTCTGCATAAAACCTCATCCACTGACATCATCCCTCTCTGTCTCCTTTTTGCTAGTAAATCCACAGAGAGATTGTCTGGTGAGCCTGGAGGTGGGGAGCGAGCGGAGCCCGCAGGAAGGCGGCGCGCCAGGTCTTCCTCAGTGCCTCGGGCGGTGCCCCAACTGTCCCTGAGTAAGTGACAACGGCCTGGACTGGTTCCTCGAGGCTACAGTCTGGGCCTGTTAGCCCATTGCTCAGGGACCGTAGCTATAGCCCTAGAACCTGGAGAAGGTTCTGTGTGTCTTTAGGCCATCATATTCTCTGAAGTACCGTGCACTTCCAGTGATAGCCACTGTGTGTCATGCGTGCGAGGGTTTCTAGAAGGGCCTTGTATGGGCCTCATCTCCATCTTCACTGCAAAGTGGGGCATATCACCCACGTTCTGCAGATGAGGACACCAGAGCCCGGAAGTGCAGGGAAATTGACTGAAGGAGAAGGGGTGGGGTTCAGCCCACCTCACTCCTTCCTGGCTGGGTGACCTTGACCAGGTGGTTTACCTGCTCTGTGCAGTTAAAGGGACAGCTGACTGTGCAGTGGTAAATAATAGTGTTCCCGGGATTGTCCTGGGATTGCCTTGAGGGTACATGCATGGCATCCACGGCCGGTCCAGCCAAGCGCTTAGCGCAAGGTCAGGGGTCCACATGTGTCGGCTGACGCTACTAAGGGACAGACGTAGGATTAAAACCTGAGCTCTGCCCCAGAGCCTGAACTTAGGATCGGCTAACTCCCTGAGCTCTGCGACACCTCCCCTGTCCCCCTTTGATGCCCCTCTTTTCCCCACCCAGGTTCTGAATCTGAGCCACCCTCCCCCCAGTGGTTCTCTGAGAAGAGCCGGACCACCGAGGACAGTGCACAGTCAGCTCGGGACGGAATGAGGGGAGTCGGCGGCCCCAGGCGGCCAGACAGGGTCACCTTCTGGGGCCAGTACACAGGTGGGCTGTGGGGTGTGGCCTGGCCCCCAGGGAGGACTCCTGTCCCGGAAGCCTTCCCCATTTCCCCAAAGGCAATTGAAATATTAGCATTTTCTGTGAATTCTGTGACACGGGGAGCAGCAAGGAGTGCTGCCTCTGTGAGTGCATTCATTCATCCAGCGAACAATCTCTGATGCCTCCCGGCACCGGGGCCCACGCTTGCTTCTGGGGGAGCCGCACCAGCTGGTCCGTCACAAAGAGGGTTATGAAGCACCTGCTGTGAGCGGGGTGGACACCCAATCACTTCCCCCTGGCCTCCCTTCAGGTCTGATTCCCCAGGGCATCAGCCCCTGTGTCTCATGAACTAGGCACCCAGCACATAGTAAGACTTCAGATGACACATAGTAGGATTTCAGAGTGCTTGACATGAAAACAAATATGGACATGGCTCCAACTTTCATGAATCTGACTGCAGAGCAGACAGTAACAAATAAGCAGTTACAGGAGGTGTGTAAATTACAGACGGGGCTCTCACCCATACCAGCCTGGGAGGGAGGGCGCTTCACCTCAGATCCGTAGGGCTGAGTGCAGGAGACAAGGCAGGAAGTGAGAGGTGTGTGTCCAGCCCCATGGAGCAGACAGAGCTGAGGGGTTAGAAGCGGGAACAGGGGGCTGGTCTGGGGGCCCCGAGGTCACACGCACAGAACAGGAAGTGGGAAGCCTACAAGGCAGGGGGAGAAACAGAGAAGCGATCAGGCCACATCCTGAAGGTCTTACTTGAGACTCAGGGAGGGACGAAGCAGCAGATGACAGGTCTGGGTAAAGAGCCAAGCATCTGTCCAACTTTCTAACAACCTGGAGCACTTTCCATCTGCCGGGCGCTGGGCAGAGCACCTCATGGACACGGCCTCGCTCCGCCCTTCCAACACACATATGAGACCCTTACTGTGACGGTCCGCATTTCACAGCTGCTCGGAACACAGGGATGAGACACAGCTGACCCCGTACCCATTCCAGGGCCCCCCCAGTGAGTGGGGGTCTGGGGGATAGCAGCACTGCTTGTCTTTGCTTATCCTGTTCTCCTGGCCTGCTTCCCGGCCGGCCAGGGCTTGGCTTTGTTGAATGCTTCTGTATGTCAGGGAGGGGAGAGCGAGCCTCCCCGATCCTCCCCAGTTCTCCAAACATGCAAAGAGCTGACTGTCTGGTTTCTTCCCCAGGCCAGGAGTACCGTGTTCTGACCCCCAAGACGGCCCCAAGAGGCAGCGGCTCAGTCTCCTGTCCGCACTGCCGACCTGCTGGGACCCAGGACTCGGGTGAGGGACGGTGCCTGGAGAAGTGGTCAGTGCGCAGAGGCTGCGGCTTCTCCCTTTAGGAAAGGGCGCAGGGGGCGCCTGGGTGGCTCAGTCGTTAAGCGTCTGCCTTCGGCTCAGGTCATGATCCCAGGGTCCTGGGATCGAGCCCCACATTGGGCTCCCTGCTCCGCGGGAAGCCTGCTTCTCCCTCTCCCACTCCCCCTGCTTGTGTTCCCTCTCTCGCTGTGTCTCCCTCTGTCAAATAAATAAATAAAAATCTTCAAAAAAAAAAAAAAGGAAAGGGCGCAGGATGTGGGCCAGCCCTGAGCTCAGTGGAGGGTCAAGGCACAGACAGGGGAGCGGGATTTAGGGGGGCTCCTCAGCCCTCCCAATGTGTCCTGCCTTCACACCTGCGTCTCCAGGTGCTGCTACCTGATGCCAGCCTCCTTGACCATGATATGGAGAAACCATGGATATGACTTAAGTCGTGATAAGGAGGTGGGGGGTGGCCAGGCCGTGATGATTATGTCCTGTCTCCCCTCCATCCTCCTTCCACTCTGCACCCTTCCCCCAGACCCAACAGGGAAGAGTGATGGGGAGAGCAGTGGCCAGAGAATATGGGCGCTGGATTCTAGTCCCAGTCCCGCCACTGACTTGCTGCGTGACCTTTGGCAAGTTCCTTAACTTCTCTGAGCCTCCAGCTTCACATCCTTAATGAAAGGATTAGAGATGGTCCTAAGGCCCTTCCAAGCAATGATGATGATGATGGAGCTGTCCCTTCTTAACCCCCCACTGTACACAGGGCCTCAAGCTAAGGGATTTACAAACAGTAATCCTCACCACCCTATGAAATAGGTTTTGTCCATTTTAGTATCATGTCTATTTTACAGGTGAGGAAACTGAGGCTCAGAGAATTTAAGTAACTTGCTCAAGGGCACACAGCTTATTAGTGGTAGAGCCAGGAGGTGAACCCAGGTGGTTGTGACTCCAGAACTCTGGCTCTTCACCATCATGTTGCTTTGCCTTTGCCCCAGTCCCAGCAGGCCTCCCTCTTCATTCGTTCGTTCATTCATGCATTCATTCATTCATTCATTCACTCACTCACTCATTGAGCACCTTCCCATACTGGGCCGTGGGCTAAGCAGACAATGACAAAACAGTGGTCTGAGCTGGGCTAGGAGAGCACAGGTGGGGCTGGGAGCCGGTAACTCAGCCCGGCGGGTGGGAGGCCTCCAGCTGAGTTGAGGCTTGCAGGAGAAGCGGGCCAACCCTGGAATTCCACCCAGGTGAGGTGTTGAAGGTATGCGAGGGAAGAGAACAAGGTGGCCCACCCTCCTCCTGCTCCCTTAGGCCTCCACTGACCCCCTGGTGCCTGAGCGGCCGCTGTGGGCCCCTCCCACCTGGACAATGGGCCTTGCTCAGTGTGGAGGAAGGACTGTAGGTTCAGGGGCCACATTCGGGACAGCCCGGGCTTGGGCTCAGACAGAGCACTGCCAATTTCCTACTCGGCGGACATTCTGGCAAATCATTCAAGCTCTTGGAGCCTCAGTTCTCCAGTCTGTAAAACGGGGGAATGATGTAGTAGCTAGCCCAGTGGCTTGTTGGATTTGATAAAAAGAATGCATGAAGGCCCTCAGCAGAAGGCCTGGTTCATTATATGCTGATCCTCGCTGTCAGGGTCCCCAGCAGAGGCAGCTTGTCACCTCCACAGTGGCCCCTGAGGGCAGCTCAGTGCTGACGGAGGTCTGCTTGGGGGCTCCAGGCCCAGTGATCCAGACGTAATCCTCTCCTGACATCTATTCCTCCTCTTCTAGGTGGTACTGTCACCAGGGACCCACCGGGACCGTCCCCCACTGATCCCCTGAGATGCGCCCTGTGCGGTCGAGTTGGGCCCCCCCCAGCGATGGATGGCCCAGACTCAGCCACCTCGGGTAGGGACAGACACTCTCTTCTCCCAGACAGACGCCCAGCTCTCCTTTATGGGGGCTCGGGGCCCCGGGGGCTGTTCCGCTGTGGTGGCGGCTCTCCCAGGCTGGGATGCAGCGAGCTGGGCAGAGGATTTGTTTCCCAAAGCCAGGCACCCCCAGCGTGGCCAGCCCAGCATCCAGGGGTCACAGGGCAGGGGCCAGGGGGACCTCCCCGTACTGGGCTAGATTTTCCCAAGTGATCAGACTGTCATCTCTGGTGTCCCTCCCTCCCAGGGCCAGACAAGGCTGCCAGCAGGAGAAACGCACGCACGTCCCCCAGCCCCACGCAGCGGAGCAAGCGTATGGGGTCACCGGCCCGGCCGCCCCCTGGACTGTGGTATCTGGCGGCGGCGCCCCCGGCACCAGCCCCTGCTGCCCTCACCTATATCTCCTCGGTTCCCATCATGCCTCATCCGTCAGCCACTGTGTAAGAACCTTCCTTTCCCTCCTTCCCTGCCTGTCTGGCTCGCTTCAGAATTCCCAGTCAGACCCGTGTCGGGCCGCTGAGAACCCGGGCACCTCGTACTCCTCTGTTTCCCCCCACGTGCATGATGTGCAGAATGGGCTGAACACTCGCGTAGTCACTCAACAAACCCCGAATCCTTCCTGCCTACCAGGGAGAGGCCTGGCTCTGGGGGGCCCAGCCATGAAGGAGCTCGCAGAGGGCCCTGTGCTCTAGGAGCTCACAGGGAGAGTGCATGGGAAGCTGCCCGGTTCCTTGTGGGTCTTCCTGGCAAGCAAGTAATTGCACGCTCACTGTATTATAATAGGCTTTATTTTTTAGAACAGTTTTAGATGTACAGAGAAATGGAGCAGATAGTATAGAGAGTTCCATATACCCCCTACACATGCGTGCACACACACACAGTTTCCCTCATTCTTACCATCTTACATTAATATGGCACATTTGACAGTGAGCCAATATTAATACATTATTATTAACTAAAGCCCACAGTTTATTCGGGTTTCTTCAGTTTTTACCGGAACTTCTTCTGTTCCGGGGTCCTGTCTAGGAGGTCACATAGATGCCGCTCTGTTGTCATGGGTCCTTAGGCCCCTCTTGGCTGTGACGGACTCCCAGACTTTCCTAGTGTCTGAGGGCCTTGAGCTTAGAGGAGAACTGGTCAGGTCTATGGCAGGAGGAGCACTTCCTTTTTCCGGGGATTTGGATAGAACACCTGCAAGAGAGAAAAGACTTGAGCCGTTGAGGCAGAAGTGGTTCAGGGTGTGGCCTCCGAGCTGCACTGGAATCCCGTCTGCCCTTCCTGCTGCCGCAGCCTCAGGAAAGCTACTGCCTCTCTGAGCCCCAGTTTCCCCATCTGGTAAATGGGGTAATAGTCTTGAGCAGGGCCGGTTCTGCACGGATTAAATGAGGCGCGTGGCCAGACGCACGGGAGATGCGTGAGGAATGCATAGGGCAGTGCCGGCACATGATCGGGCGGCCTTGTCCTCACAGCCCACAGGTCTATGGGGCAGTGCTGTCCTCAGGAAGAAGATAAATGAGTAAAGGTGGCTTCAACAGGACAGGATGGTGCAGGGGGAAAAAAACCCTGGACGCTGAAATTAGATCTGTCGTCTTGTCCCGACTATCACCAGCTAGTTCAATGCCTCAGTTTCCCTCAGTGGAAAATGAGTGTCGGGAGTTTTCTGGGTCAGAAGCCTGCGTCTGCGGCAGCAAGAGGCCAGAGTCGCTGTGGGGCTGGCGCTCGGTGGGATCAGAGGCCCCAGGTGCCATCCAGTCCCCGTGCCCCGTAAGGACTCTGGCCTGCAGTGTGGGGTCTTGCTGCCTTCAGCTGACTCTGGGAACATTCTGCTCCATCAGCTACGAGAGGCCGTACTGCGTGCTCAGGCCCCAGCAGAGGGGCTGGGGACACCTGCCTATGCTCACACTCACTGGGCAGGAGAGGTTTTGCCTGGAATTTGGTGGCCCCGGGATAAAGCTCTGAGTGCCCACGGTAGGCATGGGTCTCTCTGCTTCTGAGCCTGTTCCATATCCTTCCAGGCTCAGATCTGTGGACTGACCTAACCAGGTTGCTGTCCCCGGGCCTGGCCAGGCCATAGGGAAGGGGGTAAGCCCTGAGCTGTAATGCCCGGCAGACCTGGCTGGTGGGAGCCATATAACCTTGGGCAGGG
The DNA here is from genome assembly GCF_004348235.1 of Phoca vitulina. Classification (NCBI taxonomy): domain Eukaryota; kingdom Metazoa; phylum Chordata; class Mammalia; order Carnivora; family Phocidae; genus Phoca; species Phoca vitulina. Next base: position 14,498,885 of record NW_022589724.1, on the reverse strand, counting down.
GGCTCACTTTGTTCCCAGTCTATGCCTCATTTTTTTACTCTGCGAAATGGGTTGTGGTAAGGATTAAATAAACTAATGCATGGAAAGCCCACAATACCTAGAAGCTGGTCAGGAACCATAGTACTTGCAATGCTACTAGAGTTTGGGTTGATGATACCCTCAACTTTCTCCAGCAGCCATCAGCAGGACTGAGCATGCTCAATGGCAGGCCAGGGCGCCCTTGAGAAAGCTTATGGGCCTGTGCTGCCACCTGCTGGCCATCTGCCTTATAGCCCTGCCCCAAAGGCTTTGTAGCTAGAGAGGTTTTCTGGTTTGATTTGGTTTTGGTGGAGAGGGGGGATGTTCGTAGCTTCTGCCTTAGGGGGAATTCTGAATCACTTTGCGGCCAAGCTGGTCATCCAATTATTAGAAGGCAGGGGTGTGTGGCAACGCATAGTTAGACCAGATAGTCCCCGAAGGAGGGAATTGGATTCAAGAAGCCTATTCATTGGGTTCAGATGGTGTGTATTGGCATCTACTGGGTGCTAATTAATTAGCTCTGGGAGTGAACGCGGTGCCGCCCCTTGCAGATCTCTGACTCTGAGCTGACAGTTACAGATGCACTTCGAGTGGCCAGGCAGCGTACAGAGCTTTTTCCCTGAATGTTCCAATTGGATCTATCCTGGGAGTTGGCTAAGTGTGGCTCTTTTAGGTGGGGGGACAGTCCTTGAAGGGTGAAGTCCCTTGGCCAGGGTCGTTCGGCCGGCCCCACGGAATGGCTAGGATTTGGGGGCAGGCCTCCTGCATCACTTAGCCTCTCTGAGCTTCGCTTGCTCACCCCTAAAATAGGCGTTTACGGTACCCACCGAATAAGCTAAGTGCTGACGGAGAAAACACTTATCTCGGAGCCCGGCGCCCAGGACCCAGGATGTGGTGGCGGCTCTGGGCTAGGCACTGCGTTTAACTGTGTGAGGAGCTGCCGGACTGTTTCCCAAAGTGCTTGCACCATTGCACCTTCCCACCAGCGGTGTAGGAGCCTTCTGATTCTCCAGCTCCTCACCAACATCTGTCTTTGGACTTCAGTCATCCAGTGGTGGCCAAGTGCATGGCGCAGCATCCCACGTGGCTTTGATCTGCGGTTCCCTGATGGCCGATGACGTTGAGCCTCTTTTCATGTGCTTGTGGTCCATTTGTGGATCTTCTTTGGAGAGCCGTGTGTTCTGATCCTAGCAAAGCCTCCTTCCCTCCCCCTCCCCTCCCCCCCCCCCCCCCCCGCCCACTGTTCACTAATGTGGCTCAGAAGAAAGGGAGGATCAGGAATAAGATCAGAGTTAGAGTTTGCCAAGCAAGACGCCAATGACAGGCTCCGGCTGAGTCCTCCTAACGTTATCCCAGCTTCATTTAGGCCAAACCCTTTATCTCCCTCTCTTCTCCACTCACTTTCTTCCAGGACACAGGGGCCGCACCCTCTTCCTATCCCTTGCCGCTTGGTGACGCTGTAGTCACTCCTTGGAGAAATCCGTGCTTCAGCTCATGGCTCGTTTGCCATGCTCCCCAGCACTTTAAATGACCCCCCACATTCCTGTAGGGCCAGGCCAGGAAGGACACCTTCCCACCTGCCGCCCCGGATGAGTGAAACCAGACCCTCCCAGTCTTACAGAATCCTAATTACTATCCCGTGTCTCCACTGGGCCACACTTGGCCAATGGACCCTTTATTGCCTCTCCGGTGAAGGGGGTTTGCTATAGAGCCTGGGGTGGTCCTGGTCTCCCTGCGATCTGGCTCTCAGGTTAGAAGCTGCAAGAAGACAGCGGGTCAGCAATGTAACCCCAGGACCAGGGACAGGGGCTGGCACATTGTACAGGACAGAAAAATATTTACTGAGTGCACGGGGAGATTGAACTAACCATTTCTGAACACCTGCTCTGGGTCAGGCACTCCTGTTTCTCATCCTTCACCCTTCCACCGCATCCCTCGAAGTAGCTGTTTATTAGTCCCATTTTAGAGGTTGGGACACTAAGCCCCCAAGAGTAGGGGCCAGGGGCCCAGCTGGGGCTTAGAACGGGGTGCATTCCAGACCTGGTGCTCTGCTCAGGGCTCTCTGCGGTCCATGAACGCAGCTCCCTCTCTCCTCAGGTATTACGTGCCTCCAGGACCTACCTCCACTTCCTCGGCCCACCCGGCCCCCGCCGAGTGGCCCCCCACGGCCCCCACCCGACCAGCCAGGGGACACCGGCACTCCATCCAGCTGGACCTGGAGGACCTGGAGGAGCTCAACAAGGCCCTGACCCAAGCCGTGCAGGCTGCCGAGAGCATCCGCTCTACCACCAAGCACATGAGCCGCTCCCTGTCTGCCGACCTGCGCCAGGCCCGAGGCCTGCGGGGCTCCTGCCTCTTCTGACTTCACTGGAGACTCAGAGCCAGCTGGTGGGGGCAGGTGGGCAGGCAGCCTGCTGCTGTCCCCCGGGCCAGGAGTCGGCTGGAGCCACTCCTGAAGGCCCCATAGGCCCCTCCTGAGAGGTCTCCTTCTAGCACAGGGCCCACCTGCTCAGCGTCTTCAAAGCGCAAGGGCTGTTGGCCTGGTCATCAAGAGAAGGAACTTCCCAGGGGCCCAGCCTCTCAGGAAGTGCTGGGACCGAGGCCACCTTCTGCCCAGATGCAATCTCTGGGGGCCTCCTGGTCCTGCACTGTCCACCTCTGGCTAATAATATGTATTTCCTATACAGATAGACAGATTTTTGTTTTTTAAACAGAGTTTTCCTGGTTTTAGAGCCAACCTACAAGGCCAAATAAGAAGGGCTAGGGCCAGGGTCTCTGGTGCAAACGTGTCTCCTCACCTGGGACCCACCCCTCCGGAGGCGGCATCTCTGGGAAGGACACGGCTGGGCACTTTCCTCCTAGTCAATGGTGGTCAGTAGGGCACTTTGGGGCCACTGGAATGTCAAGATGTCGGGCCCCCAGGATGACGTGCGCCCAGCTTCTCCATGGTTGGAGAGGCCTTTCCCATGGGCCTGCTGGGAAGGGAGATGCCCCGGGGAGGGCCCAGGCAGCTGTCCACCATGGTCCCTCTCTGTACCTCATCCCGGCGCCCCCAGCTCTGTCCCTGGGATCCCTGTGGAATTTGGCTAGTGGCCAGCTACCTGCCAGGCCCTGCTCTGCAGCCGGGGGGGCCAGCCCATCTCCTGTTCCCCACCTCGTAGCAGCAAGTACCTCAGCTTTTCTGGAATGTGTATGCGTCCGTGATATTTGTATATTTGGTGTGTTTAAAAATCTATTTTCGTTATGAGGGCAAATGAAGAAGAATGAATATTGATCTTTTTAAAAAAGAAGAAAAGAAAAAAAAAAAGAAAACATTCCCAAAAGCTGCCCACATCTGTGGTGTGTGTCATGGACTTACGGTTTCTTAACTCAAGTTCGTGGGGGTGGAAAATTCAATGAGGAGCCGAACCCTGCCCACGGGGAACTTGCCCGTTTCCAGACTCTGCCTGCCTTCCTGTGGTGGCTTCTGTTTCTCCAACCTTCCCCCAGGCCTGTCTCAGGACCCTAGACCTTGTGACAAGCCCCTCCTTACCGAGGTCAGAGTCGTTAGGAGACACAGCAGATTTGTGTGTGCCAAAGCACGAGCCTGGACTCTTTCCAGGGCTCGGTTTAGTAGCGAACAGCCACGCCAGCCACCCTTTTCTGAGCACCCACTAGACGCCGATCCTTGAGCTCAGTATGCGGGACGGTGGGCTCCACAGGGCGCACACCAGCCCTCCAGGCCCCCTCCACGTGCCCCCTTCGTGGACGAGAGACGGAGGTTCCAGACGGCCATCTGCACCGCCTCACGACGTCTGACTCCCAAGTCTGTTTTCTTTGTTACTGTGCTTTCCTTCCCGAGCTTTCCCCCCCGCCGCCCTCTGGCCTGCCCTGGGCTTTTTCTCCAGCCCCCTCCCCGCGCCTCACGCTCGCTGCTCCCTGCCCACCAGGCCCCGTGGCGATTTCATTTTCCCGCGGGTCCTTCTCTGCGGAGTTGGAAATGGCAGTTCGCTGAGAAGCGGAGATTTCTTGTAGGCTCTGAGCGTCCGGGTCCACCCCCCCTGGGTGCCAGGATGAGGGCGGGAAGGGGGAGCCAAGGGCGCGGCGGTGGGGGCCCAGCGCCGTGTCCCCAGCCTCAGCGCCCTGGGCGCCGTGTGGCTCCCGCTGTGAGCCGAGGATGCTGCAGTCTGGGCTCCCTGCCGCCCGGCTCCTGGGGGGGTGGTGGCGCGGGAGCCGCGGGAGCCGCGCCAGGGGCCAGGGTTACGGCCCTGTCACTCTGGACGGCTAGGCCGCTCACGCACCGAATTGCCTGGACAACGTGGCCCCGACTCTTCTGGCACCTGAGTGGTGCCGCTTCCCTCCCGAGCCGGTGACTCTCGGAGCCGGCGGGCGTGTAAGGAAGCCGGCCTTCCCTGCTGGACTCCCGGGTTCGGGGGCTCGGTTGTCTTCGTGCCTCTACGTGGGCCTGCCTCCGACATGGCCCCATCTCCGGGGCCCCAAGCATATTTGCAAGGTGGCTGGTGTCTAGGGGCCAACCTCACCCCTCGGTTTATCCTTGTGGGCGTCAGATGGGCACCCCGAGGACACTCTGGAGACACACAGCCCCTCCGCCTCTCCCCGGCCTGCCCCTGCCCAGGCTCCCCCCGCTTGCCAGGATGCTCACAGCTGCCTCTGCCAGACTCTTTCTGCCCCCGGGCCGGCCCCCTCCCACCTCGCCTTCCCAGAGAGCCACGGTGATGTCTGAGGTGAGGGCCCTCATGCTTGGCACCACACGCCGGAGTCCTGCCCCCTCCCCCCGCCCCATTCACCGGAAGTCCTCCCAGGGCTCTTTGCCTCAGTGTTTCTCAAACACATCCTCTCAGATCCTTGGCTTGCAGCTGGAACAGCAGGTGTTATCAGCTCCAAATCTTTCTAGACTGGTTCAGATGCCCCTTCCAGGAAGCCTTCCCAGACTTGCACTGCAGAAGGAACCTCCCCCGTGCTGGGCTCCCACAGCACTGTGTGCCTACCATCATCCCAGCTGGGCTGGGTCTGACAGCGGGGGCTCTTCCCACCAGGGGCAGGGGCTTGGCCAGTGATCAGCCAGGGCTCCGCTCAGGGCAAGCTTCAACATGCACGAATGGGCGAGCGACGGAAGGAGCAAACGACCACCTGACTGCTGTTTCAAATGCAGAAGCTTTATTGATGGACCTGAGACAAAAACCTGATGTCCAAAGGGTGGGCGCAGGGCTGACGATGGGCCCCAAAGTCCCCAAGGTCCTAACCCAGTGCTGTGTCTCCCTCCTTCTCCTTCGGCCTTCCTTCCTTGTGCTCCTTCTCCAGTGGCCCACACAGATCCTAGAGGATGGGAGAGGAGAGCACGGTGATGGGAGGCGCTCTTGTGGGGGGCAGGGGGGGTGAGCTGCGGACTGTGGCGCCAGCTCAGGGACCTTGGGCCAGGCGTTTTCCCTCTCTGACCTCACTTCTCCACCTCCAGATGGGGGCTCGAGCCTTTACCAACAACTGGCGTTTACTGAGGACTTGCCAAGCCCCTAGGTCGATCTGATTCCTCACAGCCATTGTGCGGATGATGTAACTGAGGTTCGGGGCGGCCATGTGGCCTGTCCGCCATCCCCCAGCTACTAGATGGGGGGCCATCGGTGCTGTGTGCCCAGTCCTTGCCCGCGGCTCCCGGGACCGGGGCCGGGAGGGGGTTTAGGCTACTGGTAGTCACGGGACATGACCTCGAGTGGCCAACAGAGACCTTTTTATTTTAATAATAATAAAGTAATAAAAATAAAGCATTTCATGTATATCCAAAAAAGTGTAGCCCGCTCATCAGCCCTGTGATTTTAGATATTATTGCATAGGACACAGCCCTGAACAGGGGTTGAATGGAAAGCACTGGGGAGGTTATTATATAGGTAATTCCCAGGTATACAAAAATCGGGGTGGTGGTCCTGGACTTGGGGCAGTTTGGGTGATGCTAAAAAGCACAATAGCGACTCCTCATCCACGGGTGTCAGACGTCTGGGCGGTGGCCAGCAGGTGTCCACGGTAATTACTCTCGTGTGTTTCTCTGTCAAGTTCCCGCTGCCACCCTTTTTCCCCGCTGTTCCTCCTCCCTTCCAGTCCTCCCTGTTTCACAGGAACTTCTCCCTCTGGGGCCTCATCACCTGGGCCTCTAGGGAGCTCAGCTGTCCCTGCAGTGAGGCAGGTGCTTAAAAGTAGGACGTCCTGCCTCGCTGTGCAGCCATGGCCGGCAGCTCTCCCTCTCTGGGCCTCTGGGGCTGCCCCGGGCAGGATGGCCCTGACAGTGGCCACTGCCTAGTCCTCCCTGCCTTCACCTTTTTTGCATCGGTGTAACTGATCTCCGACTTCTGCATGCCTATGCACCCGATGGCTTCATGGAAAACTCTCATTTGCTCCTCGGTCACTTCCGGCTTGTCAGCTGCAGGACGGAGCAAGGGGGCTGGGTGAGCAGGCCCGGGGGCCTAGCTGGGACGCCGGGGAGGGCAGGGGCTCTGGGGGCCCAGCCGCAGGGGCAGGTGGTCTGCTGGGTGAGGCCTGGGTGGGCTGGATGTTGGAGGGGTGCTTACCGTAGAAGGACAGACCCTTGTTCTGCTTGTCTTTCAGGTAGAAGCCAAACATGAAGATCTTGGGATCCTTGGTGAGCAGGAGATCGGCAAATACCTCTTTGCCGGACTCTGGAGAAGACAACCTCTGGGTGAGACCACACAGCACAGTGGTCCCGATCTCAGGCGAGGAGATCGTGCGCCCATGGCCCCACAGCGGTCAGTGAAGGCCAGGAGGTCACCTGGGCCACACGACCCTCGCTCCTACTGTGTGCCAGGCCCTGCGCTGAGATGTGGAATCGGGGGAGCCTCACGTGGACTGTGGCTGTCAGGGCCTTTGTCCCCATTTTCCAGATGAGGAAAGTGAGGCCCAGACAGGAGCCTTAGGGCTGCCCAGGGCTATTGGTGTAATCCCACCATGCTCCTACCATGTGCCCTCTCCAGGGTGATGGTGGGGACAGCAGGGGACTCGTTGCCTACCTGACACAGACAGCCACCCTCAGATCCCAAAGGAGAAAGAGCAGTTGAGAGAGGCAGGACCGCTGCCAGCCATGGGCTTGATTCTAGTGCTAATTACAGGCTGTGTGACTTCAGGGAAACTACTTGACATCTCTGTTTCTCTGTTTCCTCAGCCGATCACCGTCATGTCCTCCTAAGGTTGTTTATGAGTCTTAAGTGAGTTAATTCTAGTGCTTCAAACAGTGCCTGGCACATAGAGCTCAAATCTGTGGGCAGTTATTACTCAGTACTGCAGTGTGCAGGCCCTGGGACCTCGGACACGTAGGAAGAGGGTCTGTCCTGGGTTCTCTGTGTCTTTGCCCCAGCACTGCCCCTTTCGGCTGGCCTACCCACATGTCCCCATGACACACCCCAGTCCTCCTGCCTGAGGGCTGGTCCTCACCCTCTTTGGATACGGTCCCATTCTTCCGCTGGACCTTCAGATAGCTGGAGTTATAGATGCACCGGTTCCCACTAAAGCCAGACAGAAGAGGGGAGAAAAAGAGGATGATCATCGAGAAGAAGTGGACAATCATTGGTCACTATCATCGAGGGGTAAGAGTTGGCGGCGACTAGTCTGCCCTTCCCATTCCATGGATGAAAAGGCTGAAGCCAGGAGGAAGGAGGGACTTGCTCAAGGTTTTCTAGAAGCTAGGAGCAGAAGCCTGGGGCTGGGGCTGAGCTAGCATGTGAGGGTCTTACATGCTTAGGTACTCTGCGAGCAGTATTGTGTCATCTGTATGGTTGAGAGCAAAGTAAAAGAAGGCCGAATGGATCGTTCTAGATGACTGGTTGAACTCCGGGTTGCGGAAGGCCGAGGCGATATAAAACCACTTGCCAGAGATCTGGGGAGAAGCCAAGAGCTGATGATAGAGGCCGGGAGCCGAATCCTCCTGCTAGCCAGCCAGGTAGATGCTCCCCTCCTTTTTGCACACAGGGAGACTGGGGCCCCAGGCGAGGAAGGGACATGCAGGAGCTCACTCTGAGGATCAGGCACCTCCCCCAGCCATTGGGTGGCCCCTTCTTGTCCAGGACAGAATGTCCCCTCTGAGGGACCTTGCGATGAGGCTTCTGAGTTTGGAAGTAGAAAAAAATGCCTCCAGAGGCTGGTCAGAATGTCACCCCAGGACCCAGGAGAGAAAAGGGCAGAATCAGGCAGAATCAGGCAAGGGGGCTGACCGCAAGCCAGCGGGAGAAAGGGAAGCCCAGGGAAGGAGGCCACTGTCCGTGGTGCTCAGGGGCCCAGGGACGCACCTGCTCCAGGGTGGCGTTGGTGATGGGCGTTGCTGTGAGGTTGGCACAGACTGGGCTCTGGGCGTCCAGCAGAGGAAGGAGGCTCAGGGCAGCGAGGGCCCAGGACAGCGCCATGCCTAGATGGAGGGCACGTGGAGTCAGGCCGAACTGTGACTGGAGGGTAGAGTGACCTTTATAAGGAGTTGTGGGAGGATCCCTGGAGCCCCCTTGTGACACAATCCGGCCAGCGCTTGCGAAATGCCAGCACAAATCCTTCCCTCCTTCCCCCAAAGCCGGCTGTAGCTAAAGCCTCCAAGCCTGGGTCTAATTCAGAACCCTGAGCTGAAGGGTTACTAGGGCCCCAAGGTCTCGCTGTCCAAAGCCAAGGTGGGTGTGCGCTGGAGCAGTGTTATTAAACATGTGTAGATTTCAACAGAGGGGCCTCTAAGCAAGCTCTGAGGGTTTTTTTTGTTTTGGAGGGTTTTTTTGTTTTGTTTTATTTTAAAGATTATTTATTTATTTGAGATAGAGCAAGAGAGAGCGAGAGCGGGTGGGAGGGGCAGAGGGAGAGGGAGAAGCAGGCTCTCCACTGAGCAGGGAGCCCCATGTGGGGCTCGATCCCAGGACGCTGAGATCATGACCTGAGCCCAAGGCAGACACTTAACTGACTGAACCACCCAGGCGCCCCTGTTTTGTTTTGTTTTATTTTAAAAGCTTTCATGTTTTTTTACACAATTCCTGTCCCACTGAGCACCCAGACTTGGGTGAGAGCCAACCATAAATCAAATGCTGAGGGCAATTTAGACGGTTCCCAGGCTAGGTGTAGTGGGGGTCGGGGATGGAGTGGAGGAGGGCTCTGGGGTCAGGGGGGGATTGGAAAACGTGGATTCTAGTCCAACTGAGTGTGGTAACAACCGTGGGAGAACAGAAGTCCACTGGGGGAGGGGGTGCCAACCCAGCCTCGGAGGCAGGGATGCTTCCAAACGGAAGAGGCGTCATCTATTTCCAGTAAATGCAGTATTACCTGAACTAGCTCCCAATGTCTAAAACAAGAAATTACACACGTGTGGTCTCCAGCCCCTGCCAGGGGAACAGGAAGGTGGTCTCTCCTCTCACCAGGAGGTGCCCAGCCCTGGACAGCACCCAGCACCGCAGATGAGGCTTCCACAGCCCGCCAGCATTTCTGCCAGACCGGGGCAGATCTTTAGCCCTATGAAGAAATACTTCCAAAAAGTCTTCTTATGTTATACTTACAGTTTTATATCTTTATTCATTTCATAGATTTTGAGTCATTTTTCACGTTTCCGTGTAGTTATGGTTGTAATTTTAATATGCGCATACCCCATCGTGCTCTTCTTAGATTCCAGCATACTTAATGATGTCTTCTCTTTATACCCATAGCATTTTATTTTATTTTTCCAGCTTTCTAGAGATACAATTGCCTATAGCATTTCATATTGTGATGTTTCCTTGGAATGCTAAGTTTCAGAAAGTGAACAAATCGCTTTCTAAAATTACCCTACCATTCAAGAGAAAGAAAAATATGTCATGGACAAGACTACAGTATTATTCAAAATAGTCAAAAACTAGAAACAGTTCAAATGGCCAGCATCAGGAAAAGGGAAAAACACATCGTAATGTTTTCATAAAGGGAATATTACTTAGCAATAAAAATGAACCAACTACTGGTATATGAGACAACATGAATGAATCTCCAAAACGTTCTGCTGAGCAAAAGAAGCCAGGCTAATCAAGCGCGTACTGTATGGTTCCATTTATAGAAAGTTCTAGAACGGCCAAAATGAATCTGGAATGGCAGAAATCAGACCGGTGGTTGCCTAGGGCAAGCAGGGCAGTCTGACTGCCAGAGGTTGTAAGAGCACTTTCTGAAGTCCATGGCAGTCCTCCACATTTCTGCTGCAGGGGTGGTTATGCGCATAATGTACATTTGTGAAAACTCATTGAACCGCAAACCTAAAATGTGTGCATTTTATTGTATGCCAATTATACCTCAATTAAGTCGATTTAAAAAAAGAAAAAACTCTCTCCCCAAACAAAGAAGACAAAACACGTGACAAATCAAAAAACACGAACGCTGTTTAATGTGGTGCCAATTTGGCGAGGTACAGATGAGTCTCCTTCTCCACATCCTTGTCAGACATGGAATTCCCTTTCTCTTTCTTTTTTTTGCCAGCTCACTTAGTGTTTTGGATTGGCATTGCTCTAATTTGAGTCTTGAGAAAAGAAGCGGAGCTCGTCAGCAGGGAAGAGTGGAGGGGAGAGAGTGCATGGCGCATGAAGGACCTGGGGTCCCTGGGGCTGGGAGTGGGATGGCGTGGGAGTGACGGGGGACTGACACTGGAGAGGTTGGCGGGAACTGAGCCTGCAGGGCATGGAAGCCGGGGTGGGGAGTTTGTAGTGGACCCTGCAGGTATTAAGGGAAATGGAAAGATTTTAAGTGGGGTGGGAGATGAATAGATTTGCTCTTTACAAAGATCCCTCTGTCTGCAGTGGGGAAGATGGGGGGGCAGTCAGGGTAGGGGACCGGCTTGGGAGAGGGGTCGGAGGCTGTCGCAGTGGTCCCGGTGCGAGACAATGGGACTGCGGACAGACTGGAGACATTGCTTAAAGCAAGGAGAAGCTGATGGTTACATGGATCTAACACCGCCATTACCCTGGGCCATCGGGGCTTCTGCCCAGAGCCCAGAGCTTTAGAGGATCTCACATATCACACACACACACACACACAGCTTATTAAGTAACAGAGAAGCACCTCTGTCACTTGGGATCTGGGGTCTGGTACTGGCACAAGAGTGACCCGTAGCCCTAACCCTCCTTCTTCACAACCAATGCTGGTCAGGTCCCAGGCAAACAATCCTTCCCTCTTCTACCCTGTCCTTGAATCGCATTTGGTGGCCCCATGTTTGGTGAGTAGCGTAGAGAGAAATGAATGCTTTCTCTTACAGCAAGTAAATGGAGCCCCTCTCCTCAGATGGAGTGAGGGGTCCTCACTGTCGCTCAGGTGCCCCTGGAGGTCTCCCTCTCCTCCCAGGAGGCTCTCCCAGTAGTTCCTTTAAGTGCACCCAGCACCCGCCCTGACACAGTACCATTTTCTCTGTCTTCTTACATTTCAAGGATGCTTTAGTACCTCTGTGGATCGAGCGTCTGCGCAGCCCTCCCTACCCGGCCCCTCCATCTGGTCCAGGCCCAATGTCAAGAGAAGTTCGACAGGAAATAGAATGAAAAGCAATCAGGGTCATGCAGGATGGTGAAGTAGCATCCTGGCTCGACCACTTGCTAGCTGTGTGACCCTGGGCAAGTTACTTAGCTTCTCTGTGCCTCGATTTCCCCATCTATAAAATGGGGATACGGAGAGTAGCTACTTTATCAGGTTATTAAGCAGATTAAATCAGTTCACATTTGTAACGTGCTCGTTAAAGGAGGCACACTTGTTTCTAAGAGTCCACCAGCCATAAGAACCATCACCGTCGGTTTAATGTCAAGCTGGGATAGGGAGAAAAAACAGACAGACTCCTGCGTTACATAAATATTTCCGGGATGGCAGGTTACATCCCACATCTAAAGACATCAAAATGCAAAAATATGTCGATAAGAGGTTCAAGAAAATAATATACTTTCCCCATTGGATGGATAAGGAAACAAATAGCTCAGAGCAGTCAGGTGAAAGGCGAGATTTAGATCATCAGGGGACTGCACCCATTGGAAAGGATCCGTCTTCTGAGAAAGCCACTTTATATGTGTTTCTCCATCGAGGCCAGGGCTGAGCTCTGTCTGACGACTGATTTGTGGTCTTCTGCATGAACAGCCACAAAGAATACGTCGGCAGAGCCAATGATCCTAATCAGGAACTTTGTGTCTGGGCTGAGGAAACACTCAAAAAGATTTGCTCATGTTCAAATCCTGTTTTGTGATCTTGGCCAACTTATGTAACCCCTTTGGACTCGGCTTCCCTCATCTGAAGAGCTGGCGTAGTAACACGTGTCTCAAGAGGGTTGTGCATGAGATGAAAACGTATCACACTCAGTAGGGCTCCTGCTCACAATAAGTGTGCAAGACACCGTAGCTATTATTTTGAAAGGTGCTGTGCTGAGTATTGGATTGAACCATATGAAACTGCATTTTTATAGAACAGTTGAATATCATTCAGTGTCAGATGATTCGCCCCGCTATTACAGAACAAGAGCTCGGTCTATGGTAGCCAGCAGGGACGGGCTTAGCTCCCCCGTTTTGCAGAGGGAGAAACTGAGGCCCAGAGAGAAGGAATGAGCCACCCAAGACCACGTCCCCGTCAGGAAGCTGGGACTGGAATCCACCTGCTGGCCTCTCCCCTTCTTGCTTGCCCCTCTGTCCTTTTCCCAGCACAGGGCGGCTGGTCATTGGTGGAATGTGACTGTCCGTGGTGGTGGCTTGATTCATTGTGGACAGAGCAAACACAGGATTGGCCCCACTGGGAAGTCCACTCTGGCTGGTTCCTGACAGTTGTGCAATGGGGGACTGGGAAGCACAGCCACTGCCAGCCCCCGAAGAGCTGCCTCCTGGCTCCCTGACAACCTGCTACCTGCCCCTGCTGGGAAGAAGTTGGCCCAGCGTCAGAGGCCTCACGGGCCAGCTCCCAGAGGCCCTCCTGGAATGCCGACTGAGAGTTGTGAGGGTCACGGTTTTCACATAACCATCCTTCTCTTCCCCTCTGGAACCTTCCTCCCGACTCTCTCACCCCCTCCCGGGTCCTCAGAGCCCCGCAGAGGCTCCTGACGCCTCCGCAGCTCCGACCGTGGCGCAGACCTCTCTGCTGCCCTCCAGCCCAGCTGGCTGCCTCCTGGACAGCTCCACGGGGCCCCGCTGCAGCTCGAACCCAGGCCGGCCAAGCGAGCCCAGCCCCACTCTCCTGTGCAACCTGCGGCTTGTCTAAGCCCAGCCCAGGACCCTGGGGCTCCCCACATCCTACCCCGAAGCATCATTTTGAACAGCGAGTATACTGTTCCCCAAATAGGCAGTGCTCCCTTTACTTCCCAGCCTTGGCAGGTGCTACCCCCTCCCCTCCCGGTGTCCTTCCTCACTGGGCAAACCGTCATTCAGCCTCTATCACTGATAGCCTCAGCTTGGGATGCTTAATTTCACGTGTCAAGTTAACTGGGCCATGGGGTACCCAGATATTTGGTCAAACATGCTGGGCGTGGCCGTGCATGTGTTTTTAGATGAGACTAACATTTGAATGGATAACCTGGGTAAAACAGATTGCCTCCTGCCTGCCAAGTGTGGGGTGGGCCTCATCCCATCTGTCCAAGGCCTGACTAGCATTGAAAGTCTGAGTAAGAGAGAATTCCTCCCGCCTGACTGGTGGAGATGGGCATCAGTCTTTTCCTGCCTTTAGGCATGAACTGAAACCTTGGTTCTTCCTGGCTCCCCAGCCTGCCAGGCTTTACACTGGAATGATACCATCCGCTCTCCTGGGTCTTGAATGGGCCAACTCCCTCTGCAAATCTTGGGACTTGCCGGCAATCACAATCATGTTAGCCAATTCCTTATAATAAATCTCTTTACACACACACACACACACACACACACACATCCTATTGGTTCCGTTTCTCTGGAGACCCTGGTTAATACAAGGTGTCACCCCCTGACTATCCTCCGCTGAGATTGCATCAGCCACGCTCTCCTTTTGCTCCCCGCACCCCCAGCCCACCCAGTCTGGCCTCCTGCTGCCGGCTTTCCTAACCCTTAGCCACACAAGGTCCAACTCCTCCAGGGGCCTCCACCGGACTCAGAGCCCCTCAGACACCCTTGTCAGTCCTGTCTCTGGAACTCCAGTGCCCACATAAGGCTTGGTGCAGGGAAGGGGCTGCTGAGGCATGCTCGTCAAGGCAACGTTCCAGTGAGCCTTGTTGAACAAGCTGAGTGCCTCCAACATGCCGTACTCCCTGACTACAGCAGAGGACAGATCCATCCCCTGCCGTCACAGAGCTTCCTGCGGGGACAGAGACGTCCGAGTGACTGGACCTTCCCCTCTGGAAGCGGGATCCAACAGCGGGGCAAACTCTCTGGGGGTGACAGTATAGGGTGGACCTCAGGAAATAATTCAGTTGAAGCAGGCCATTCTGTCTCAGTTTCATTTCTGATTCATTTTCAAAGAAATAAAAAGAACATTCTTATCTCATTTCCAAGGTTCCCCCCCCCCCAGTTTTGGAAACTGTTTTCCAGATTTAGGAAATAGCAGAGGGTCCCAATTCTTGGGACTTGAGCATGCACTAGAATCTCCAGGGAGGCTTAATAAAACGTCGATTGCTGGGCCCCAACCTGGGAGTCTGTGATTCGGTAGGTTTGGGTTGGGGCTGAAAATGTGCATTTGTACCCACCTCCCAGGGGCTGCTGGCTCTGCTAATCCCAGGGGGCCATAGTGAGCCCCACCTGTCAGCAGTCTTGGGTTTGAATCGAGGCTTCGCCCTGGCCTCGGCAGGTGAGCGCGGGCATTTCCCTGGGCTTTAGTTACCGTCTACGTAAAATGACAGGGTGTATCTGGGCTGTGGGAATCGCCAAGCCCTTCCAGACCATGAATTCTGGGCTCTGCGGACATGACTCTCCGAGTCCACCTGGTGCTCGCTGCCTGGGGCAGGTGCCAGGGTGCGGAGGGGAGGGGGGACCCGGCTGCATGTGCACTGGTGACCTGGAAAACCTGGAAACTTATAGCAAAGTTTTAAAACTAAAGAAAATTCCGGCTATGAATTCAACCGCTTATGATTTGTTCTTTCTCCTAGGGGAGAAGAGCAGAAAAGCTCTGGTTTATGCAAGGTCCCAGGGTGGGAGGACCAAGCTCAGAAAGGAAGAACTCCAAACCAAGGGCCAGGAGATACACATGCCAGGTCCAGCAGGTATAAATATGTCCTAACATGTCCCAGATATCGCATGGGGGCATACCTATGCTAAAATATTGCTATTATGTATCTGAAATTCACATTTATCTGGGTGGTCCTGTATACGTATTTGCTAAATCTGGCTAACGATCTCTCAGATTCTCCCTCCCTCCCAGGCAGGTGCTGTCCTGGCCTCTCTCAAGAATCTCATAGATAAGAAATGCTCACTTTGAAGCACTGGCCACAAGCTCCTCCAGATGGAAACAAGCCAAATGCCCATCAGTGGATGAATGGATAATCAAAACGTGGTACATCCATATAGTAGAACATTATCGAGTCATAAAACGGAATGAAGTACTGTATGGGTACATACCACAAGGATGAAGCTTGAAATCATGCTACCCGAAGAAGGTCATATATTGTGAGCTTTCTTGTGGCGGGGGGAGAGGGGGGGGGCAGTGCTGGGAACAGACGTTGAATTGACTGAACTTTCCCATCTGCAAAACAGGAATCTGTTGATCTGAAATAGGATTCTTTTTGATGTGAAATATCCACAGCAGGCAAAGTTGGAAAGCAGGTTAGTGCTTTTCCAGGGGCTTGGGCAGAGGGGAATGGGGAGTGACTGCTTCACAGGTATGGAGTTTCCCTTTGGGGCGTTGAGAATGCTCTGGAACTAGATGGTTGCACAGGTTGTACATGGTGAATATACTAAATGTCATGAATGGTAAGTCTTCTATGTTACTACGCTAAAAAAAAAAAGGGAATTGCTCATGTTAACCTCAATATACCTCCTCCCTGTGTGTCATGGGTTGTATTGTGTCCCCCC
The DNA here is from genome assembly GCF_004348235.1 of Phoca vitulina. NCBI lineage: Eukaryota > Metazoa > Chordata > Mammalia > Carnivora > Phocidae > Phoca > Phoca vitulina. The sequence continues at coordinate 14,482,905 of NW_022589724.1, read as the reverse complement.
AAAAACATATGTCGAAGTCCTAAGCTTATTACCTGTGCATGTGGCCTTATATGGAAATAGGGTCTTTGCAGGTGTAATCAAGTCAAGATGGGCTTATTAGGGTGGGCCCTCATCCGATAGGACTGGTGTCCTTATAAAAAGATGGGAACACGGAGCCGCACGGGAGAAAGAAGGTCATGTGACTCCAGAGGCAGAGCGACTGCGTTGCTCCAGCTAGGAGCTGAGTAACGCCTGGGGCCACCAGAAGCTGACCGAGGTAAGGACTGTCTCCTAGAAGCACCAGAGGGATCATGGCGTGGCCACCACTTGGAGTTCAGACTTCCAGCTTCCAGAACTGGGAGAGAATGCATTTCTGCTGTTTTAAGCCTCCAGGTTTGTGGTACTGTTACCAGCAACCCTAAGAAACAGATACGCCATGGGACCTGGACCCCCTCACCTTTAGCACTCACTCCCCTCCCCCTGCTCTGGTGCCGTAGCTCCCCCTACCCACCTCCTTCGGGGGAAGCAGCATCCTCTGAGCATCTTTTCTCCCCAGCCCAGCCAGAAACCTCCCTCCGGGCTTTTTAAAAACACATGGCCAGGTGCCTGGGTGGCTCAGATGGTTAAGCGTCTGCCTTCGGCTCAGGTCATGATCCCAGGGTCCTGGGATTGAGTCCCGCATCGGGCTCCCTGCTCAGCGGAGAGTCTGCCTCTCTCTCTCTCTCTCTTATGTATAAATAAATAAAATCTTAAAACAAACAAACAAAAAAAATAAAAACACACGGCCACAGATGCATCATTCCATTGCCTCAGTTTTAAATATTTATTTAAAATCCAGAAGGGAAAAGGAGAAACAGAACCCACTGGGGTTTTAACACACTGACATGTGGACAGACATAAACGAGGACAGCAGAAAATTCCAAGAACGAGACAGAGGCCAGGTGGAGACTGGCCGGGGGGCGGGGCGGGGGGAGCGAGGGCTGAGATGAGGCCCGAGCTGCTACAACACACTTCCGCGGAGAGCGTCTTTGCTGGGGCGGGAGGGCGAGGCATACAGGAAGTGTCTGGTGGGGAAGGTGGGCCGGACTGAGGTATTAAATAATAAAAATCAAATCCAATTCCCAAAGAGACACAACTTTAGGTAAAAAAAAAAAAAAAACAAGACACAGATAGACGTTCACATAAAATTTCCCCTTCTAGAAAAATAATTCCATACTTAAAATAACCTCAAAATCCAACCTGGGCGCTGACTGGTTCTCTGATAGAGGACAACTCAGATGACACTGAATCTCCCCATCACACTGAACCCCGAGATCCCCATAATTATTCTTTCTCCTCAGCCCACATTTACACTTGGAGCTAATGACGCCAGGTTTCTAGAAAATTTAATGACGATGGAAAAGCAAGAGTGATGGCCACATCTTGGAAGGGACAAGCTCCTGGAAGGGAGGATCTTAGGGAATGGAATGGGGCCTCATAAGATGGCTCCAAATTGATATTCCACCTCCAAGGCCAGCACTGACCCAACACCGCTCTTACAACTGGTTTCTTCAAGGTCAAGTCTTCTCCCATGACTCTCCAGCCTAGATCCCACCTTCCAAGATAAGCCTAATTTCCCTCCAGGGCCATGAGAGGCCAAGGCCAAAATCCTTCATGCTTAGGCCTCCTCCTGCCTTAAGAGGACAAATATTTCAAAGTCCATAAATTAAAAGGTAAATCTTTCTGCTTCTGTTTCTGGCAGGTTTTTTTTTTTTCCTTCCTTTTTTTTTTTTTTTGGCTTTGCATTTTTTTTTCCTTTTTCCTTCCCCTCCCCCCACTTAGTCAATTACCTGATGAGCACAAGGGTGATACTAGGAACATTTTTAGATTCCCCCAACTTTGTCATTTGGAGGAGAGAGCAAAATGTGGATGATACCCCACATCAAAATGGTTCTTCAAAGTCTGTGGCAAAAATGGTAGCACCTTCAGAATCTTAAATAGGCTTTTTTTTTTTTTCCCTTAAAAAAATCACATACACTACGAGACAGTTGCGAGCACCAGCGATTTCACAGTGGGAGGTAGCTAGCACGGGCACCCCAGCCCCGAGGGTCGCGCCACCCCCTCCCGGCCTCCACCGCTTCCCACCCTCTGGCTGGTTCTTCTCCCACCTCTTTCCCGGGTGAAGAAATAGTAATGCACCTTCTTTGTGTTTGTTTAAATAAAATATATATACTTCTTTCCTTTTCTCCTTTTTCATGTCTCCTCTCTAATATTGCACATCAAAGCTCCCTGGCAGGGACCAGCTGGAGAGATGCCCCCTCCCCTCAAGCTGGCTGGAACATGGGGCTCTTTGGGCAGGAAGCTGGGGAGGACAGGGGTTGGCCGCGGGGCTGGGAGACAGGCCGCGGGGCTCAGGCAGCTTGCAGGCCCAGCTCGCTCTGGCTGGCTCTTTGGTTGGTCTTTGGGGCTGGGATCAGTTGGTCCCAAGGATACCCAGTTCCCTGCCCCCCCCCCCCCCCCCCCCGGCCACTTCTACCAGGCAGACAACAGCTGGGGCCTACCCAAGGATCCTTGGGCAGGTGAGCTGCCTCTCCTGGGCCCACCTGCCCCTAGGTCCCCTCCTTTTCCCTCCCCCTCGAGGCCTAGAGGAGCCAGGAGGTCAGAGGTCAGAGGAAGCACGCAGGTCCAACTTCGAGGCGGTACTGCTTCCCTGATGAGGCAGGAGGGAGGTTGTCCACGCTGATGATGGGCAGCTGCTGGGGGTCCTGGGTCCGGAAGGTGAAAAGCGTCTGATGCCAGCGCCCATCCTGGACCTGAGAGAAGGAAAGGGGTACACATGAAACCATCACAAACCTCATCATCAACGTGTGCATGTCCCCATCATCTTTCTCACCGTTTGTAAGGGATACATGGCATTTCACTGAAGCAAAGACCTGTATTGGTCCACTTCGATTGCTGCTACTATGTCTATTCTGGTAAGGAATGCTGTAACCAATGTCACCGTAGCTAAACTTCTGTGCACGCTCTTCTCCGCTTCTTGTTTCCCTAGAACAAATTCTAGAAGCAGCTGGATGGAAGGATACATACATTTCTGAGGCTGAGCGTATACGCTGGATATACGGGCATACCTCGTTTTATTGCACCACATTTCCTGACCTCCCCAGATGTTGTGTTTCTGATAAACTGACAGTCGGTGGCAGCCCTGCATCGAGCAAATCTGTCAGCGTCATTGTTCCAACAGCATTTGCTCACTTTGCGTCTCTGCGTCACATCTTGATAATTCTCACAACATTTCAAACTTTTTCAGCATTTTTACATTTGTTTTGGCGGCCTATGATCTGTGATTATGTGGCATATTTTTAAATTAAGATATGGACTTTTTTTTTAGGCATGATGCTATTACACCCTTAATAGACTACAGTATAATGTAAATATAACTCCTACATGCACTGGGAAACCAAAAAAATTAATTAGGCTTACTTTATTACAATATTCACGTTATTGCAGTGGTCCGGAACCAAACCCACAATATCTCTGAGGTATCCCTATATTTATACAGCTGCTGTCCTGAAAGCCTCTACCAATTTTTTCCCAAATAGCTTTGCGCAAGAGTGTTGGTTTCCCCATATCCTCACTAACATTGTGTATTACTAGTTTTGTTTAATCTTGCGAAGCTAGTTTTTTGGACAACTTTCTGACTCCCTCTCCACCAACAACCCACCCAATCTTAGGTATTTAAAAATAACCAAAAATGTTAACAGAAGAAATTAGCCTGGCCAGGATGGGGGCAGAGAGAATAGAAATACATTCTTTAACAAGTAGTCTCACAAGTAAGTAGAGTATCTATCAGCCTGTGGAATTTTTATGGCTGGATTTTCTCTCAGAAGTTTCCCAGAGAGAATAGTGAATAAAAAGGGTTTTATGAAACTGTTATAATAAAATTATTACACAAAGATAATAATGGTATGTATTTACTAATATTATACTAATACCACATACGATACTAATATACTAATGTAATATACTAGTATGTATTACACGAACTCTTATATACTATTTTATAATAAAAACACATCTTTTCAACTTGTCCATGCATGAGAGGCCTGTGAGGGGCCCCAAGGGTTACCTTGCAGCCATCCATTGATACTTCTGGCCGGAACTGACCCCCTGCTTCAAAGATCTGCCCATTCCAGGCCCGGAAGCGCACAGCCCGCTTGGCCGGGGTCTGGCCAGTGCCCTCCTGCCACACGGTCATGTTAAGGCAGTGAATGGTGATATGCTGTGTCACCTCAGAGCTTAGCAAGTGCAGAAAATTCATCTGGACCCGGCTGACAGCAAACTCGACCTGTGGCAGAGACGCAGCAGTGAGGTAGGGTCAGGCCGGCTGCCCAAGGCTCTCAGAAACCCTCCCCTCACTCTGGAGGGCACAGGGAGAAGCTCTTTCCTGGCAAGCATTTCCCAGCTTTGCTCCCAGACGTGTGCCCACTGGAGACACAGGGAAGTTGAGGTCTGTGTGAACCGGTCCACAGCCAAGGAGTAACAAGGAAGGGAAAGCACCAAGGCCAGCCTGAGTGCAGAGACGGATCTACGAGGGTCCTAAGTCACCTGATCCACCCCCCACTGCATGGGCACGCGGGAGTGGGGGTTTTCTCTGGAGCTGAGTTGGGAACCCAAAGCCCAGAGAGAAAGAGGAACTAGTGCAAGATCAAGAGGCTCTTCGAGTGCAGGAGAAATGAGAAGTGACCTCCCCAACCCTCAGAAAAGTTCCAAGACGCCAGAAACAGCAGTGACCTCAAACAAGGATGGGATTTATGGCTTCAGTGGGTGCCCTGAAAGCCCAGACGGTTGGTTTTTCTTTGTGTAATGCAAGCGCCTGATTGACGCTTTGATTGCCTAGGCATCCACTTCAAAAAGCTTGCGATCTCGAATAAATGAAAAGCCCGTCAGTGGCCTCCGCGCTGAGCCTCCTTTGTTTTAGACTTCAAGATTGCCAAAGCTGGCCATTTGGACCACCTGTTTTTTTTTTTTTTCCTCTTCCTGTGCTTTAAATCCCCGCTGTCATGTTTTAAATTCACCAATTAAGAGTGAGCCTGGGAAGCCCTAAGCCCCCCACCCTGGACCCCAACAAAAGCAGAATCCCAGGCTCGTGCACACTCATTCTCTCCCCCAGCAAGCTGGCTGGGTGGCCCCGGTGTGCTGTGTAATTTCCAGGTCCTGTAAGTAACAAACCTTTATTTTTTCAAAGTTTCTTGATCGTGAAGGACATCTTGCAATCATGGTAAGACCCACAAGGGCTGGTCCAGCCACCATGTTGGTAATTTATAGGCTGAGACCGGTACAAAATGGTGGCCATTGTTCGTGATGGGGATGGCCACCCATGCACGTGCCCACTCAGGCCTCCCCCCTCTGCCAGCTGGGTGTGGCTCAGAGTCAGAGTCAGAGGGGGAAAGGCCTGGCTGGAGGGTCACTGGTGAGGTTACTATGTTTCCTGCTGAATCCCAGTGCCTGATACAGTGTCTGGCACATGGTAGGGACCCAGCAAGACTTGCTGACCAGCTGGCCCACACAGAGATTCTCAAAACCTGGGTCTGACCCAGTCAGCCTAAGGCACCTCCTGGAGCCTCCCCAGGAGGGCTGATGGGATGGGATGGGTCTCTGGGTCCCTGCCTCCCCTACAGGCAGGTGGCTCCTCTCCCTGGAGCCTGAATCCTCCCATATGGAGGACTTGCCGCCCCTGCAGACCCGCAATCCACCATGGGGTACCCTGGGTGGGGGAGCGGTGGCACCCCACTGCCGCCACCCACCCTGGCTTGCTGCTGAGCTGCCCTGAGCTACCTCAAGCGCTCAGCCCAGAGACAGGCACTTGAAAGCAGACATCAAACATTAGCTAAACCCTGCATACATACCTTGGGCACCATGACTTAGCTTGTACTGATGGTCCCTGGTTCTCCAAGCCCGGCCAGCTTGGCCAACTACGCTGGTTTTTTTATAAAGATTTTATTTATTTATTTGACAGAGAGAGACACAGTGAGAAAGGGAACACAAGCAGGGGGAGTGGGAGAGGGAGAAGCAGGCTTCCCGCCGAGCAGGGAGCCCGATGCTTGATCCCAGGACCCTGAGATCATGACCTGAGCTGAAAGCAGACGCTTAACGACTGAGCCACCCAGGCGCCCCAACTATGCTGTTTTAGATATTGGCCGAAAGTTCTATTTGAAATAAAAACCATTAACATCATACATCTCGAAAGGGTGTAGAAACCACGGATTTAGAACAATTCATCCCCCGATTCGTAGATGAGAAAACCGAGGGTCACAAAGAAGCCTCGCAGCAGGACAGTCAAGGCTCAGACCAAAATTTGGGTGGGCGGTGGCCCAGGGCCTGGTGGGTGTAGAGGGGGCCAGTCGGCGGTGGATGGGGAGCAGACAGGTACCTTGGAGGCCGTGATGGGCTTGAGACACGTTTGTCCACCATGGGTGAAGTTGCAGGAAACTTCGATGGTGTCGGACGAGCAGCCAAGGTTTGGATCCACCCAGTAGGTACCTGCAGGCGGTGTGGAGGGGGGATGGTACAGGTATGTGAGGGGGAGGGAGCCCAGGGCCCGGTTCTGCAGGTGAACCCCAAACCTTGGGACCCACTGAGCCCCAGCTGGGCCTGAAGTCGGGAAAGGATTCCAGGAGCCACTGAGATGGAAGGACAGGCTGTGGGCAGAGTTCACAGCAGGCAGAGCCCCTGGGGGGGCCATGCGGCTGAGCTCTGGCCCACACTGCTACTGTGAAGGGGCCATTTTACAGAGGGGGCAGCTGAGGCCTGAGAGAGGCTGAATCACTAGCCCAAGGCATTTAGGGCTCATCTAGTTAAATGGGTTCTCCCCCAAGGCTAGTGATCCTCCTAGGGGCTTGCCTGGGGGAGGAGGGTAAATCAGGCCTCCACCCCACCCACTGGACACCTGTGCTGGCATCTGGTTTCCCCACTGGGCTTCCAAGGGATCCAAAGGCCCCACAGCCGAAAGAGTGGGACAACCAGCCACTGGTCCACCTTCTTGTCAGTGGAGGGAAGAGGTGTGGACAGAAAGGGGTGAAATCCTGGCTCTCAGGGCATCCATGACAGCCCCCTCCCCCAGCCCCCTGTCCCCTCCTGGCCCTTGGGGGCTTGTCCTGCCGAAGCTCTTGTCTCCTTGCACTGAAATGGTTGTCCCCAGGTTGTAGATCTGCAGGCTCTGAAAGGTAAAACCACTCACCTACACCCCAGGAGGCACGAGGTTGGCCATATGGTGTGGCTCAGTGACTGCTGAGCGGATAAGGGACTGCCTCATGTGCCTGCCTCCCCAAGGACAGAAACTTGGCCCCAGTGAGCCAAGACTTGAATGGTCCCTCTCCTCAGCCCCTCCTGGAACTCCCATGCACCGCCTGCTCCACCCCGGGGGCAAGAAGCCCTCTCTTCAGACCCCACAAGCCCTCATACCATCCACCATCTTCTGCTCACAATCCATGAGGTCCCGGCAGACCCGGGCGGGGTTCTCTTTGGTGCCCAGGGGCGTCTTAATGCTCTGGATGAGGTTGCTGAGGTAGTGTAAGGTTTTAAAGATCTCCCCTCCCTGGTCCAGCACCAGCCGGTCTGGATGGTTGTAACCCTGTCATGAAGAGAGAGGGGGTCTTGGCCTGGCCCAAGTTCCTAGGGGCATGATGGGGCTCCTTTCACTGGACAGATAAGGAAACTGGGGGCCAGGAACCGGGTGGGGGCTGCGAGGGTACAGGACACTCCGCAGTGGCCCCAAATCCCTCCAGAAGGGGTCAGTGGAGGTCTTTCCACTGACCACCCCCAGGCTGGAAGGAAGACAATGGGCTCTTCCAGGCTGCCCTTTCCCTGGACTGTGAATCCTGAGAGCCGACTTAGTATCAACTTTGCCCAGGCCCCAGCGCAGGAAACCAATGAGCTATGGAACTCTCGGGGCAGGCCACGTGGAGGGCACTGACTATATGCGAGCCGTCCCTTCTGTCTCCCCCGGGAAGGGATCCCATGTGGGCAGTGGTCTCGGGGTACCTCTGCTTTCAGTGCTCCATTTGTGTCCATCCATGTCTGGAAAGCTGCTCCCAGGTCATCTTGCTGCTGTGCAAAGAGAAGACAGGGTGTGTATCCTACCCCTCAACCCCAGGATCACCCAGACTCACCAAGAGAGAGAGAGCCCCAGGGTCTGAGGAGGAGCTCCCCAACCGCCTTCCTGGGCCAAGTCACCTGCCTTCTGTGTAACTCTCTGTCCTTCCCCCACTTACAAAGAGAGTCAGAGCTGACCTATCCACTCCCTTTCTCCAGGCACTTCCACAGTTCTTCATGACCCACAGTATTAAGTCCGAACTCCTCCATGTGGTGACAAGACCTGGCCTGAGTGCTGTGGCCTCTGGCCCAGCCTCTCTTCTGTTGCCCACATATGCTCGATGCACCAGACACACTATTGTACTGCTAAGTTGCTAAGCAGCATGCTCTGTCTGGCCACAGGGCCTTTGCACATGCTGTTCCCATAGCCTGGAACATTCTTCTTTCCCTCCAATGCTCCATCTGCCTATCTACTACTCCGGTGGTTCTCAATCAGGGGCAATGTTGCCCTGTAGGGGACATCTGGTTATATCTAGAGACTTGGCTGTCACAACTGGAGGACGGGGTGCTCCTGACATCTAGTGGGCAGAGGCCAGGGATGCTGCTAAACATCCTACAATCACTCGCAGCAAGGAACCACCTGGTCCCCAAGTGTCCATAAGTGCTGCAGTTGAGAAACCCTGCCCTATACTCATCCTACAGATGTCAGCTACCATGGGAACTCTCTCCTGGTGCTCTCGCCCCCAAGCTGGGTGCAGCCCCTTTCTCTGTGTAACTATCTCATACTTGCGCCTCCACCCCTAGCACAGGGCTTGCCAGAGGCGGTCTTGCTGTGAAAACAGTGACAGGGACACTCTGACATTGAGTAAAGCCCAAGAGGTCCAGAGCCCAGACACCAGAGGTATTTCTCAAGTTCAAATCTCAGCCTTGCTACTTGCTAACTGCAGGATCTGGGCAGGTTGCTTACCGTCTCTCCGCATCAGTATCCTCAGAATGGGCATGAGAGTAACACTCTCAGAACCTTGAGAGGAGTAAGTGAGCTAATCCAGGAGGAGCACGCCTAACAGTGTCCACCTATCACAAACACTCAGTATGTCCGCTACCATGCAAAAAATTCAAAATCCTCGAATTTTCCTTTTTTTGAGAGGAAAAGGGTTTTTTCTGGGTCTCTTCACTTTGCCCTAGCTGTCTGGCTTCCTTAGTGATGAGAAGGGCTAGGGAAGGTGTGGAGGGGAGGCCAGGGCCGACAGTTCGTTTTCGTGGACAATGCCTGGGGGCCGGATAGTGAGAAGCTGAGAGATTAGGAGAGCAGAGAATCCGAGTGGCTTGTGGCCTAAGGGCTCCTGCTCAGTTCCCCTCAGCCACTGCGGGGGGTGGGGGGGGAACGCTGTCAGGGCCCGACTGTAACCCTCAACCAGTGCAGTGGTAACACAGGGAGGGACCCCTGGGTGGGGGGGGGGGGGGGCTTGGGAGGGGCCATACTTTCAGGGACGTACCCACCAGGGAGGAAAACAGCCTCCCTCCTCCAGTCTGACCCTCTTTGGACTCAGAATCTGAGGACACCCTCTAGGATACTGTGATTTATAATAGCGATTTGGTCTCTGACCCTCTTCCTGGCACCGAGCTCCTAAAACCCCATAAAAGTATTGTCATGTTAATGAGGTGACTCTTGGAAAGTCCCTAGGTAACCAAAGGATAGGTGCCGGATTGCCCAGGGAAGCAACCTTGTGATAGGTGGCTTGGAAACTTCAGTCCCGACCCCTCACCTCCGGGAGGAAGGGAGCAGGGATGGAGGTTGAATCAATTACCAGTGGCCAGTGATTTCATCCATCATGCTTATGTAATGAAGCCTCCATGAAAACCCAAAAGGGTGGTATTCAGAGAGCTTCCCAGCTGGTGATCGCGTGGAGGTTTGGGGAGAGTGGCCACCTGGAGAGGGCCTGGGAGCTGTGAGCCCCTGCCTCATGCTTTGCCCTGTGCCTGTCTTCCATCGGGCTGTTCCTGAGTTATTATTATTATTTTTTTATAATAAACCAGTAAGCTAGTAAGTGATGTATCTCTCTGATCTAAGAGGCACTCTAGCACATTCACTGATGCCAGTGAGGGGCATGGGAACCTCAGTCGGTCAGAAGCACAGGTGACAAGCTGGCATCTGGGGTGGGCAGGATGGGGAAGGAGTCCTGTAGGATCGTGAATGCTTTGTCCTGGTGCACAGTGTCAGAACTGAGTCGAACTGTAGGACACCCAGCTGGTGTCCCACAAGTGTTCCTCGGTATGGGGAACACCCACCCCCCCCAAGCTTGAATTGACACCAGAACCTATTTAGACCTTCGGCAATCAGCCATTCTGTACCGAGGGTGCTGACAGGACCAGGAGCTCAGCCACTGGATCGGCTTCCTGGGTTCACAGTCAGGGGTGCATCCTGCCTAAAACCGGGAATCCCCACCCTCTTTCTGCTGCTGTAGAGTCCAGGGTCCGGGATGGAAGGACAAAAGCTCACGGGCATCCCTGGGCCTAGCTTAGGGTTCTAGCTATTGTGACCCAGAAAAGAGGTCAGCTGCCAACCGCCCCCCCACCCTCCCAGGCCTTACCCCAAATAGGCAAAAGAGAACATTCTCCAACTTACAAAGTGGATAGGGCTCCCTGGCGGACCCTGCAAAAGAAGAGACTCAGTCACTCTTTGAGAGGGACTGGGTGCGGGAGTCCCAGGGGCTGTCAGGAGCCTGGAGGGGCCATCCAGGCACGAGAGGATGTGTAAAACTGGTCTCTGCTCTTCTAGAGGCCTGGTCCAGCCAGGGCTGCTCTACGCTCTCCTAGAAGTCTGGGGAAGCTTGTGAGGTCAGGGCCAAGACAAGCACCTGCCAGCAAAGCCCTGGGTCTCATTCAAAGCTCCACCTCCTGCCCTGGAGTTCCAGGAGCCCTGAGCGCAAGTACCTACCGGTGGGCCAGGCCGCCCTCTGGGACCAGGAGGACCCTGGAGGAAGAGAAGAACAGTGAGGCCTTGGTCAAAGGCCTTCCATCTTCCCCACCCCAGGCCTCCTCGAGCTGATCCGAGACCCTGAGACAGTGGTGCCTCCAGCACAGAGGGGTACCGATGGATGACTGAGGTCCAGAGGGAAAGAACACGCCTGAGGACTTCGGTGGTCACGGGCAGGGGAACCCAGAGGGCCCACCCTGCCCCACTCCCCCAGCCCACCAGCCCCCGTACCGCAGCCCACTCACCCTCGGACCTTGCAATCCCTGGAGGAGGACAGAAGCAGAGAGAGACAGTCAGGGAATCAGGCTGAGCCTTGCCCTCCATCCCTCCGCCACCCCTCTCCCAGCCCTCCCCTCCCCTCCCCTCCCCCTCCCCCAACCACTGCAGCACCGCCTCAGCAGCCCATCAACTCACCCAGTCCCCTCGGCTGCCTTTGTCACCCTTTGGACCCTGCAATAAATCATGGCCCCATAACAGAGGACTCAGAGAGGAAGTTCTAGTTCCCAGATGGGGAAACTGAGGCTCAGGCTGGCCCTGGGTCACAGAGACAAGTTTGCCCCCATAGTCTTTCTGGCCAGCCCCCTACACATACCGGGCGTCCTGAAGGTCCCAGGATTCCGAGGGGCCCAATGATGCCTTCCTTTCCCTAAAGGAGAGAGAAAGGTTTGTGTGTCCTCATCCCAGGGCCTGGGAAACAGAGTCACGGAGACAGGAGAGGAGATGGCAGCCTGAGTGTCCCATGGTGATGGAAAGGAGACTTCCTCAAGCAGGGGCCAGGCCATGCACATTCTGGGTCCCGAGTGCCTTTGGGGGCCTATGGGAGGAGAAAGGGGGAGGGTGGCAGCCCAGCTAGCAGGACCAGCAGAAGCAAGGGGATGCCAACGGGGATGGAGGCCTTGGGCAGAGGGGGCTCAAGCCTGAAAGAGCAGGAGGAGCAGGGCAGGCATGCACCCAGCTGACGGCTGGCCAGCCTTGGGCCTGGGCGACTGTCCCCGCTAGGACAGACCAGGAGAGGACTCACCATCAAGCCAGGGGGCCCCCGAGGGCCCTGGATGCCTTTCAAGCCAATGTCTCCAGGGGGGCCCTGTGGGAGGCAGAGGAAGGGCTGTCTGTGTCTGGGTGGCCACTGGGTCGGGCCTCCAGCAGCTCCATGACCCCTGGGGGCTGGCCACACTTTGTCCTCCCTGTCAAGAGAGGCCTTACCTGAGAGGTTCCGGGAAGAGTAACAAATGTCCACAATTATTAAGCAGGTACCAGCGTGCTGGCTCTGTGCTATATGGTATAAGCTCTGCTCTTACTTCCTTGTTACAACCCTCTATAGTTATCCTACCCATTTTATAGCTGACAAAACTGAGGCTTGGAGATACAAAGTAATTTGCCTAATGCTCAGAGCAGGTAAACTGAGGAGCCGGGCTTAAAACCCAGGTCTGCTGGATTGTGGGTTCTGGGGACCGAGGATGTTCCTGCTTGATTCTGGCGGCTTTCCAGCCCCCACTGTAAGTGCTCAAGAAATCTTTGTTGAGTGAATACATGGATAAACGACCAAGGAGGTGGATGGATGGAACCCCAACAGGAACAGTGAGGAGTGGGAATTTGTACCTTGGGTCCGAAGAGGCCAGCCATTCCGGGGAAGCCCATCTCGCCAGAGTCACCCTGCGGGGAGAGCAGAATGAGATGGGGTGAGTGGGGCCAGGACAAGGACGCCCAGCCAATCACCCAGGATCCCTGGGCCTGCCTCCTCCCATGGATATTAGCGACTCCATCTCTAGGCAATCAGATGAGGGTGGACAGCTCACATACTAGACACCAGTCAGCCTGGGCTCAGAGAGGGCAGGGGCCTCTGCCCTCTGTCACATGAGACAGTGGAGGCCAGCTCAGGGATTCCATGAGGAAGGCTCTAGAACACTTAGGACCTCCTGTCCCAGGTCTTCAAGGAAGAGAAGGAAAGGACCTGCAGGCTCTTTCCCCCATCACAAAGGCTCTATCAAGGACTGTGTCCCTCAGAATAAGCCCATTAGCTGTGGGACTCTACGTACCAGGGGCTTTGCATGGACCACCACGCATGCGAGTTCCTACTTCCGCCCGGGGAGGCACAACACACCCCGTTCACAGATGAGAATACTGAGTCTCACAGAGAGCAGGAACTTGCTCATATCCACACAGATGCCATTGCGGGGAGTGACTGGGTGTGAACAATTCTGGAGGCCTGGATTCTATGGCAGGGGCATGCTTAACTTTTAACAAAACTGCCCAGCCCGTTTCCAATGCGGTTGTACCATCTTACATTCCTGTGAGCAGAGGAAGAGAGTTCCAGTTGCTCCACATCCTTGCCAACACTTGGTCTGTTCACTCTTTTAAAATCTTTACCATCCTGGGGCTCCTGGGTGGCTCAGTCAGTGACTCATCTGCCTTCGGCTCAGGTCATGATCTCGGGGTCCTGGGATCGAGCCCTGCATCGGGCTCCCTGCTCAGCCGGGAGTCTGTTTGTCTCCCTCTCCCTCTGCCCCTCTCCCTACTTGTGCTCTTTCTCTCTCTCTCAGATAAATAAAATCTCCAAAAACAATGAAATGTTTACCATTCTAACAGGTGTGCAGTAGCATCTCATTACGGTTTTAATGAGCATTTGCCTCATGACTAGTGATATTGAGCTTCTTTTATGTGCTTAGTTGTCATCTGAACAATCTTTTCAGAAGTGTCTGTTCAAGTCTTTTGCCTAATTTCTTTCTCTTTTTTTTTTTTTTGCCTAATTTCTTTATTGGGCTGCTTCTTTTCTCATTATTGGGTTTTGAGAGTTCTTTACATATTCCAGATACAAATCCTTTACTAGATCTATAATTTGCACCTTCTCCTAGTATGTAGCTTGTCTTGTCATCCTCTTAACAGCGTCTGTCCTTTGAGGAGCAAAAGCTTTAAATTTTGATAAAGCCCAATTTATCAATTTTTTTAACGGATCATGCTTTTGGTGTCATATCTAAGAAACGTTTGTATAACCCAAGGTCTCAAAGATTTTCTTCTCTGCTTCCTTCTAAAAGTCTCAGCATTTTGGGTTTTACCTTTAGGTGTATGATCCATGTTGAGTTTATTTTTGTACATGGTATAAGGTATCCAATTGTCACCGCACCACTTGCCAGAAAAGACTATTCTGTAACCACTGAGTTGTTTTTGCAACTTTGTCAAAAAGCGGTTATCCAAGGACGTGTGAATGTATTTCTGGACTCTCTATGCTGTTCCTTTGAACTATTATTAATATATTTATGGCAGTACCCTACCTTCTTGATTACTGTAGCTATATAATAAGCCTTGAAATCAACTACTGTGAGTCCCCCAACTTTACTCTTCTCTTTTCAACTTGCTTTGGTTATTCCAGGCCTTTCATATTTCCAAATAAAAATGTTAGACTCAGCTTGTTATTTTCCACGAGAAAGGCCTGATGGGATTTTGATTGGGATTGGGTTGAATCCACACACCAACTGGAGGAAACTGCCATCTGAACAATACTGAGTCTTTGACCAGGGAACACAGCATCTCCATTTATTTAAGTCGTCCCCATTTCAGAAATGCTTTGCAGTTTTTCAATGCACATGTCTTGTACACCTAGTGTCATATGTATCTCTAAGTATTTCCTACTTTTCTGCTATTATAAATAGCATTGCTTTTTAGATTTCAAGTTCTGACCGTGGCTAGTATATAGAGACACAGTTCCTTTGTGCATCTTGAGCTGGTGTCCCACCATCTTGCTGTATTCACCTGTTCTAGTCGATTTACCATGGATTCCATTGGATTTTCTCTCTAGACAATAATTTCATCTACAAATGAAAAGATTCACTTCTTCCTTTTCAATATGAATGCTTTTATGTATTTTTCATTCCTGATGACATTGGCTAGAATTGTCAGTACAATATTGAATAGAAGTAGTGAGAACAAGTATCTCCGACTCGTTCTACTTCTTGGAAAAAAAAAAAATCCAAACATTCAGCTTTTCACTATTAAGTATGATGCTAGCTGTCTGTTTTTCATGAATGCCCTCTTCCCAGTTGAGGAAGCTCCTTTTCCATACCAAGTTGGCTGAGTGCTTTTATCAGAAATGGAGTTGCATTTTTGCCAAGTGCTTTTCTTGCATCCACTGGGAGGATCAAATGGGTTTTCTTTCTCAGTTTGTTAGTATGGTGCATTATATTCATTTATTTTCAAATGTTATACCATCCTTGCATTCCTGGGATAAACCTCATTTGATCTTGATGTACTATCTTTTTAATATATTCTTAGATTGGTTTTTCTAAAATTGTGTTGAGAATTTCTGTATCTATATTTCTGAGGTATATTGGTCTAGACCTTTCTTGCAATGTCTTTTATCCAGCTTTGCTATCAGGGTAATGCCAGCCTCATAGAATATGCTGGCAAGTATTTCCCCCTCTTCAATTTTCTGGAAGAGTTGATACAGAATCGGTATGATTTCTTCCCTTAACTTTTACTAGAATTCTTCAGTGATGTCATCTGAGCCCAGAGTTTTCCTTGTGAGATGTTTTTTAAACCATAGGTTGAATTTCTTTACTAGATAGGAGGCTGTTTCGGGTTCAGGTCGTGATCCACCACCTGTCCTCATTCTGAAGGGACCACTCAGATCTCATGTCTCAGCCTCCTCCCTCCCCCCCCCACCCCACTCAGGGGAGGCGAAGGAGTATCTGGTGCTCAGAGAGGGTGTCACTCTGTCCTTGTCACAGAGCAGGCAGGAGGCTTCCGGACCCGTGTGCGCATGTGTTTGCATGCATGTGAGTGTGAGAACATCTGTATTCCCCGGGGCTCACTCACCAGCTGGCCTTTGGATCCAGGCTCCCCCTGGCTCCCAGGAAGCCCAGTTCCACCCGCTGTCCCTCGTTTGCCAGGAGGACCCAGCTGCCCAGGTAACCCACTTTCACCCTTAAAAAACAAAACCAAAAACACACACACACATACCAAAATGACCAAAGGGGAAAACGGTTCTAGGGGAGGGGAGGAGGGCCTGGGAGAGACAGAATAGTGATGCCACAGGGTCAGCTGACATCTCAGGATGCTGGGGCTCAGATGCAGGCCTGGTGGGGGCTCGGAATTTTAGTCTCCTTAAGAGGACAGCCTCTTTCCTTACTCTGGAATTCAAGCTCCAACTTCCCTTCCACTCTCCCACCCTGCCTCTCTTCTTCACTGTTTCCTCCCAGAAGACCATGAAGTTCCCACCCACCCCCACTTCTGCTCCAGCCCTTCCTCCTGTCTGGGATGCCCCCTCCCCTTCTCTCCACATTTAAATCCTCCCTGGGCCAAGGCCGCCCCTCCCCTCACTGGCTGTTCCTGCAGAGGGTTCCAGCCTCTCCCCAACTAAACCTTGCGCTTGGGGAGGGCCAGAGGAGCCATGTCTGATGCACCCACCTCAATCTTCCCTTCTGTGTGTAGCCCCAGACTCAGATTGACTCATGGCTGCCTCCCCCACCTCTCGGAAACTTTCTAAAAACATGCCTTTTGGAAGAGGGTCCTGGCTGCAAGCAACATCTATTGTTCCACAAAGGCCCACTAGAGGGCGCCCAAGGACAGCTCAATAACCAGTTGCCTGTTTCAAAGGCCTGGCAGGGCCCAGGATTTCTAGCTACCTGGATAAACTTTCCTGAAAGTCAGGCTCAAGCTTGGGACAGGGACCCCTGAGAAATGTCAGGGCCATGGACTCCATTTTCACACAGGCCTTGGGACATGGGTGCCCACGTCAGCGTTATAATCAGTGTCTTATAGTTAGTACCAAGGTTGAAAGGAGGGAAGGTGGCTAAGTGGACTAACAGGTGTCTGACCTTGAATCCTGGAGGCCCCTGTGCTCCAGGCAAGCCGGCCACACCTGGATTTCCTCTCTTCCCAGCAGGGCCCGTGGGGCCAGGGTCCCCATCGTCTCCCTGCTCCCCCTGTAAAAAAGAGGGCAAAGGAGGACCTCTCATGTTTCAGGAAACAGAGGCCGCCAAGGAGCAGGATGTCTCATAGTCTGGATGAGCTCTGGGTGGATCTGGAGGGAAGGAGGTCAGACCCCAGGACGGAGTTCATCCTGCCTGTGCGTGAGGGCAGGACCAGTGAACAGATCTGCAAGTGGGGAGGAGGAGGGACCTTACAACTAGAAGTGCCATCCCCTGGGCAGGGGAGGGCCTTCTGGGTACAGGCATGGCTGGTCAGAAGGGCCACATTCCCAGGTCCCGAGGGATGAGGTGACTGCCCATGCAGGAAACTTCCAGATATGTTGGTTCTGCCCCATCCAAGTTTCCGAACCTGCTCCTCCTGGCCCGTGGCCCAATGGCAGAACCATCCCTGCCCCCCAGACCCCAACACACACAACACACCTTGTCTCAAAGGGAGACACCATCTGTTAACCCCAAGTCCTGCTCACCTGCTGTCCTGCTTGCCCATCCCTGCCAGGAAACCCATCTGGTCCCGCGACACCCTCGGGGCCCTGTCTCCCCACCACGCCCCGAGGCCCTGGCAGCCCCTGCAGGCCCTGGGGATATAAAAGAAGTTGATGAGAGCCTCTGGAGGGGGGAGTAGGGAGGCAGGTGGGAGGGGCTGGCTGCGGGTCACTCACCTGAATCCCCCTTCGTCCTGGTGCCCCAGCCTTGCCTTGCTTTCCCTTTGGTCCCTGAAAAATCAAGGGGCACATGACAGAGGCCGCCTGGACGAGGGACAGAACCCTAGGAGATTTGGAAGCGGGACTGAAAGGAGCATGGGCTCCTATGCAGCCCAGCCTTGCCCTTCCACCCCTTGGGCCTCAGCATCTGAATCTGCAAATGGGTCCAAGCACCCTGGGCTTGGAGCCCAGGGGCAGGGCTGGCCTTGGAACCTGCCAGTGTTGTCCTCACCCCTGCTCTGGGTCCCGCGCCCCCATGGGCTCCCCTGCTGCAGAGGCTCTCGGCTGGCAGTTTCCTAGAGGGAGCCGGGGCCCGTGGCTGCCTGGGCTTCAAGATCCTTCCATCCTCAAGACTGTGGCTAAATCCCTGAGCAGGGTGGGGGCGGGGGCGGGGAGATGGTGTGTGGGTGAAGGAGACACACCTGCGGGGAGGTTGAGCGCATGAAGACAGCACTGGCCCAACCTCAGAGGAGGCAGACACAAGGGCTCAGGGTACAAGGTGGGAAAGTCCTCAACCGCCCCTCAGTTCCCACCACCAGCATCCCTGTCCACCCCTGCCCCCTTCCTCCGGACCCCTTGCTTCTCCAAATTTTCTTCCACAGCGTGGTGTGGCTGGCTGGCTCTGGCTCTCGACTGCCCTGGGTTCAAATCCCACTGCTGGCCCCACAGGTGGTCCCGTTCCTGGAGGCCCTGCCAGGGGGGCAGGTGATCCCCCCCTCCCTCAAGCCCTTGGAGGTGAAGAGATCTTGGCCTGGAAGCACCCTGCAGGGCGCCCGCCAGCCTACTTGCTGGGTGCCTGGGCAGGTGTCCGCCCTTCCCAGGGTCCCCTGTGGACTTCAGTCCTCTTACCTCTTCCCCTTTTGATCCTTTGGGTCCCGGCCGTCCCCGGGGTCCTGGATGCCCCTGCAAACCAAGGTGAGAGGATGCAAAGCAGCCCCAGGATTCTCTCCCGGGGAGGGTGGCCAGTGTCCGCCTAGAGGGGGAGGGGTGGGAGGGGTTTGGGGGTGTAGGCTCTGGGGGTGCCCCCAGCATCAGGGCAGGAAAAACCAGAGTGAACTGCCCCAGGCCCTCCAGTAGGGAGGGTCCCTTCCTTCCCCCACTGCCACCCACCCACCTGGGGCCAGAGGGGGATGGGACAGGGAGCACCACTCACTGGTAGGCCCTGCTGGCCTGGATCTCCACGGAGGCCTGGCACACCCTCCTGTCCCTGGAAGTCAAGGAGAGACCGGTGAGGGGGCCCATCCTGGAGGGGCTGGGGCAACTTCCAACCCGGAAGAGCCCCCCGAAGCCCTTGCTCTTCCTAGCCATGTGTCATTGTCCCCGTCTCAGCTTGCTCATCTGCAAAGCAGCGAAATGATGACCCTGCCAGCAAGGATGGAGTAGGGGAGGGGAGGGGAGGGGAGGGGAGTGGAGGGGAGGGGAGTGGAGGGGAGGAGAGCCTGGTGGGGGCCCCGTGCTCACTCAGCGGTCTGTCTCTTGCTTCTGCCGGGAGAGCTGTTTCCGGCCACAGGTGGGGAGACTGAGGCCCTGTGAGGAAGGGGTCTCTCTCCCTGACCTCATCCTCTCCCTCCAGCCCTCCCCCGGCCAGCATGAATTCTGGCCTGAGCCCTCCTTCAGGGGGTCTGTGCTTCAAGCTGGGCGCTAATGGTGGGAGGGAGGGCTTGTCTCCTGGCCAAGGCTGTTTCCCTGCCAGGGAGCCGGTAAGGACGGAGGACTGCCCTGACATGCCGTGCCTGACGCTGCCATTGGGTAGGAGCTCTGATACTTACGGGGTATCCAGGGTCCCCTGGCTCCCCGCGGTCCCCTCGATCGCCCACAGGGCCCTGAATGACAAGGACAGCAACAAAATATGGGCCACCAGGTCTCTTCCTGGCCACCCACTCGGATGCTTGCAGCGGCCTCACCCCTGCTCAGCCTCCCCCTCCCCCTCCCCCTCCCCATAGCAGGACGCTGGGGCTCCGCCTTGGCGGTGGCCCAGGGGACAGAAAAGGGGGCTTACCCGATCTCCCGGTGGCCCAGGGGGCCCCTCGGCCTTGCCATCCTCACCCTGCTCCCCCTGTGGACACAACCAGCTTTAAGACACACTTCTGGTTCCTGGAATTCCAGACACTCCACACAGAGTGGAAAGGGCCTTCATCAGCAATGAAGTCCAGTCTACTTAGGGCTACAGATGGAGAGACTGAGGCTAGAGAGGGAAGGGGCACACCAGGGCTGTGGAACCAGGGCTGTGGAACCTGGAGAGTGCTCTTTACTGCCCCCTGCTGGGCATCCCCCCCCCCAACAGGTACCCTGGGGCTGGGAGATCCAGGCAGCTCAGAGCAGAGACCTTGGTCACACCCAGCTTTGCACAGGACCAGCTGCTCAGACCCCCAACAGGTCCCTTCCTTCCCATCTTGGAGCTCTTTTTCTCAGCTGGGGAACGGGGGTGAGGTGGGGTGAAGGGACAATGGCGATACCCAGGAGGAAGTGGTGGGGATTCTGGGAAATGATGCAAAAAGTCCCTTCATGGTGGTCAGCACGGAGTGACAATAATTCCGACAGCTGGGGGGCAGAGGCACTCACTGAATACTTCCAACAACCCTACGAAACAGGTGATGGTATTCTCCCCATTTTACAGATGGGGATACTGAGGCACAGAGAAGCCACGTGGGCTGCTCCATTGTTCAGCCCTGAAAAAGAGTCCCTTTCTCCCATCTTTGCTAGAATAAAGTAGGCAGAGAGCCAGCTTTAACAGGAATCTTCTATCCTGGATGGCAGCCCCAGAAGCAGGCTGGGCTGCCCCGGGTTGAGCTCAGCTGTGGGCCAATTTGGGAGTTTTGTCCATAAGACAGATTCCTTTCTGCGAAACGGGATTGTGATGCCTTGCAGCGCTGTTCTGGGGACCCAGGGAGGAGAGTTCACTACTGGCCACATAGTAGGGGCTCAGGTGGCCATGAGCTTAGCTGTTGTTGACAATGGCAGCAGGGACGATGGGTGGCGTGGATGTAGTCAGAGGGATTGCAGGAGGAGTAGGGTTTAGGATGGAGGCCCTTGAGCCCTGGCAGGCCACCCTGGGCCCTGGGCCACCAGCAAGACAGGAGGCGGGAGGCCGTGTGCCAGCTACAGGGAAGGTGTGATCAGAGCAGCAAGAGGTAGAACCCCAGGGCTCAGAATGTTCCAGCCCGACAACTGGTGCCACCTCCCATGGGGGGGCGCATTCTGGGTAGGAGGCTCAAGCGGGGGCACCCCGGGCCCCCTGGCTATTGGCAGGGATGGAAGGGGAAGCCTGAGAGGCAGAAGAGGGAGCCATCCCTGGGGCTGGAGCCCGTCCCAGGCCCAGATCAGTCCTGAGGGCTGGCAGCTGTAGCGCCTTGGCTCAGAGCTTCTGTGGCTCCTGTGGGCAGAGACTGAAAGCGGGAGGGACTTGGCCCGAGGCTTAGAACCAGTTGTACCCAAGGGGGTGGCCCAGGGAGTGGGGATTCCCTCTCCTCCCTGACCTCTCTCTATGGCTCTTTCTCCCAAGTCTCGGTCCCACTGAGGAGGGAGGCAGCTGGACTGGGGCACTTTAGAGAAGGGGGCCGTGTTTACTGAGTGTACTCTGTGTGGCAGACCCTTCGGGAGGTGTTCCACAGAATCCATACCGCACTCCTACGCTGCTGTGACTATTGGCCCATTTTACAGATGAGGAAACTGAGGCCCGGGGAAAGAAAGGTCTTAGTTAAGGCCACACAGGAATCAAGTGGTGGTTAGAGCCAAAAACCAGCTATACAGATCTCCCCCGCTCTCCCCACATTGTGGCTGTAGTTCAGGGATGCATTTTTAGCAGCAGGAAGCCGGTGGAGCCCCCGTTCTTCCTTGTTCCCAGAGTCTCATGGCCAATCCCTCCAGATACCACCTTTGTAGACACATGCCCTCGGGGAATTCGCCAGGTGAGCAGCATCCTAACTCATCTAAGTGCCTGTTTCCGGTCAGGGAGGCACAGCCTGACATCAGAGTCTGCATCCTGGTCCTGCCACCTTTCCACTGGTCCTGAACTAGTCCTTAAGCATCCTGGAGACTCAGTTTCCCCATCTGTCATGTGGGACACTGACACCTCACGGTGAGGGCCATGGAGGAATCCCAGGGAAGAGCTTTGTACATGGCTGTGTGCTTCGGGGTCTCCCTTGGGAACCTGCTCCCCCTCCTCCCAGCACCCTCCAGCTCGTGCCTGGCTATTCACTGTTGCATCTAGTTTTACCCGAGTTCTTTAGGGCATCCTTCTGCAGCCCCCAGCTCAGGGCCGAGAAAACATTACATAATCATTATTCATCCATAAATACCTGTCGGATAGCTGAACGCATGAGTGAACTAACCTACTACCTCATCACTAAGAAAGTGCCTATGGCTGACATATATGTGATGTCCTGCTTAGCCTCACATTCCTGAGGTATGCACCCGCTTAACAGATGGGGCAATCAAGGCTCAGGGAACCCTGGGGCCCCACCCAAGGCCCCAGCAGACTTAGGGCAGGTTTAGGGTTAGGATCCCATTCTCAGCAGCCACAGGAACTGGGCCTGGGGCTGCAGGTGGCTCGGGTGGGGTGGGGGTGAGGGGGAGGCTTCCCCTTGTTTCAGGGTCCATGTTAACCCCTCCTGTGCCAGCTGTGGCCGACTCAGGGCCAAGGCTGGGGGACTCAGGGTACTGAACGCAGCTTCCTGTGGGATGTCGGGAGCCCACTGATTGCAGAGCTCTTCTTCTCCAAGCAGGAGGAAGGGGCCAGCTGGACAACAAGCCAGGCCGGGGTGATTCACACAGCAGCGGCAGTGGGATGTGGTTAGTGAGTAGCTGACTCAGCTCACAAAAGGAGGGCTGGGGAGGTGGGGGGGGGGGGGAGGAGACAGCAGGGGGGGGCCTGCTCGGAGGGATTCCCGAGGCGGAGCCATCAGGGGAGGAGGGAGGCCAGAACAGGGAGACTCGAGCTGCTAAGGTAGGACTCAAAGGCCTGGGCCCAGAGCCAGTTTGGTGCTGGCTCAGAAGGTTACCCGGGGCCACTGCCTTGGCCCCCTGGCCCCACATCCCCACCTGCACCGTGCGGCAGGGCACAACCATCAGCAAGCTTTCTTCTAGCAATTTCTCTCTTCCACTGAAGCTGGAGCCAAGTGGTGGGGTATGGGCGCGTTCTCCCTCTGCCTTAGTGGCTCCTTCCTGGCTGGGAAAGGTTGGTCTCACTCTCTGTCCTAAGCCCTGCGCTGGCTCTCACTGCGGGATCTCATTTCTGAGCAAGGCTTCAATGCCCACATTCACACAGATGATGGAATTGAAGTTCTGGTCAGGACATGATTGGCGTCCATCTCCCCTGCTCAACTGGAAACCCCGGGCTGGCAGGAACTGTGGTTTTGTTCCGGTGCCGGGCTCCGACCTGACACACAGGCCATCTGTGTTAAATGTAGGTCTAACGGCCCTGGCTCTGCGGTGTGAGCAGCGGGGAGCCGACTGTGAACTTCCGCATTACCCCAGCCACAGTGCCCCAGGGGCTGGCTCCTACCGGCCCACACGGGAGGGAGCACCTGCTTCCCAGGACTGAGCACCCACCTTTTCACCCTTTGGTCCAGGAGGTCCGAGGGGGCCCATGATGCCTTTGTGTCCCTGCAAGAAACAAGATGGCAAGAGGTGAGAGCATGGGGGAGTGACGGCTTGAGAGGCACAGTGATGAAGGCCAGGAACTCCTAGGTGGAGACCTTGAGCTGTGAGTCTGGGCCCTGGCTCTGCCCCAGCTCACTGTGTGACTCTGAGCCGGCCCATGCCTCTCAGGGGCCTGGCCTCCCAGTCAGTCCCTGACACACCTCTCAGGGGTGGGCCCGCTTGGATGGTCGGGGGCGTGGCTCACCCCAGCCTGGAGCAGACCTGGGGCCAGATCTCGGAGAGCCAGCTGTGTCCCTGGGGCAGGGGCAGGGGCAAAATGCTGGCCTCAGCCGACTTCCCCAGGCTATGGCGGGAAGCATATAGGCTCGTTCCTCCCTTGGGCTCCCAGTGCCCCCTCTCCGGTTCCCATGCCCTCTGCCCTGTCCCTCTTCTGTCCTCCTCTCCCTGCTGTGCCTCCTTCAGACACTGAATCCTACCTTCAAACTTAACAAGCTGTCATTAGCCTCCCTAAGCCTCAGTTTCCCTTTCTGAGCGGGCCCAGAGCCTCTCTGAGGACTAGTCACCCAACTCTATCACATAGGTTTGGCTCAGCCGCCTCTAAGAGGGGTGCCAGCTTGGATGCAAAAACGGGGTGAGGCTCTTCCCTTCCACAGACAGCTGGCATGATGCCGGGACAGGACGCATGTGTGGCTCCCACCGCGGGAAGGAAGGACTCAGCGAGGGCACGTGGAGGGGCAGGGTGTTTCTGTCTGCCCACCCCTGCTCTGGGGGCCCAGGGGCTCCCTGGGCCTGGGGAGACCAGAGATCTTCAGTGGCCCAAGGGCCACCCTCCGCGGGGAGGTGGTGGGGACAGAGGCCGAGGCCCGCCTGGAGGGGGGGGGCCAGATTTTCTTACATGGTAACCAGCCAGTCCGGGCTCTCCTTGGGCCCCCATCCGTCCGGGAGCACCCTAGGACAGGAGCAGATGCACATTGGTACAGGTGGTTCTCACAACAGTGACCTGGGCACTGGCTCCAGCCCAGTCCAGCCCCGCCGACAGGCACGTCTGTGGCCCAGAACCCAGGCTGCAGAGCTCCTCCCTGAGCTCCCCTCCTCCCTCCAGCCCTTCCTTCTCCCATCTCCAGGGGTTCACAAGACCCAGTGGCTAAACCATCTTCACTTTTGTGAGCCAATTTTAAACAGAAGCAGCTATAGGAAGTTAAATTATATAAGCTTACAGTTCAATCAATTCTTTTAAAAACGAAGATGACAAATATTCAAAACTCCTCCCTTCCAGTAATTTTGCTCCATTTTACTATTGCCTAGGCTCCAGCTTATTTCTGTCTATTGAGTGCGTGTGGTGGAACTAGCAGATGACAGACACTCCCGCGCATCTCCCTCCCAAGTTTGCGCTTGCGGACACCACGTGGGTGGCTTGGGATCAGCCACGGCGGGGGCATTCACACCAGGGATGCTGGGAGCTCAGAGATGCCTCACCGGCCTGCCTCCCCTCTGCTTCCTTCCTCTGCAGCCAGCAGACCCCCGGGGCCCTCCTTCTGGGCAGGCCAGCAAGAGGCTGGGACGGCCTCAGAGTCACCCAGGGATCTGCAGCCTGATCTTCATGAATCTATTTCCAGTGGGAAAACTTGTTCTGTAAAAACCCTCCAAAGGAGCTGGTCCCCTCTCCCCACCCTAGGATGCTTATTTGTCTGGGTCTGTAAAGTCCTTCAGAAGACCCACAGTGCCCTTCAAACAGAAACACATACTTGGCGTTGTGGGTACTTTTCCAGGGAGAGAGGCGGCAGCTTCTACAGGATCCCCAAGGGATCCATGATGCAAGAGAAGCAGCTAGGCCAAGGGACAGCCAAGGTTTGGCTGAGAGGTGGACAGGGCGATACCTCTCTTTCTCCCCTTGCCCCCCCCAGCTCTTTGCCTGCCCACCCCACCCCACCCCACCCTGAGTTCTCACCATTGGTCCTAGGCTGCCCCGGGACCCTTTAGGGCCTGGGGTGCCAGGGGGTCCAGGGTCTCCAGGGACGCCCATCTCACCCAGCTGTCCTTGGTAGCCCTTGGCACCCTGCAGCGGGAGGAGAGACAGGCTGTCATGGGGCCCCAGCAGGAGGTGGAGAGAGAGGTGGGGGAGGGGAGGGGGCCCCACCTTGGCTCCGGTCCGGCCCTTCTCGCCTTGCTTCCCCGGTTTTCCTTCAGGACCCTGAGAGGAGAAAGAGGGAAGGAGGAGGGTGAGAAAGGAGAGCAACTTGAGGCAGAGCGTCAGCACGGGAGCTCTGAGGGCGGACTGCCTGGGTTCCAAACCCACCCTGCACTCAGTGTCCCCTGGGACCTTGTGAGCTGGGAACTTCCTGACGGAAGGTGTTGTCTGCAAAGTGGGGACAGGGGTCCTGTTTGCCTCACGGGGCTGAGAAGTCAACCCGGGGATGGCCTCTCGTGCTCACCAGGCACCTGGCCCACAGTAAGTGCTGGACGCACCACTCTTTCATGAAGACTGCTAGGCGCCCAGGCTGTCCCAGTGGGAGCCGCTCTCTGCACCTGCCATGTGCCACACGCTGTTCCAGCCCCCCAGCCACCCTGAGCCTGAGGACCCATCAAGGCTTGCTCCCCGGGCTTCCCAAAGGTGAAACGACTTGGCCCAGAACGCTGATTCAACTGCGGATCTGTCTGATTCCATGCCTGGGGCTCCCGGTGC
Organism: Phoca vitulina; assembly: GCF_004348235.1. Lineage (NCBI taxonomy): Eukaryota > Metazoa > Chordata > Mammalia > Carnivora > Phocidae > Phoca > Phoca vitulina. Next base: position 14,456,970 of record NW_022589724.1, on the reverse strand, counting down.
CCGCTGATGACATGAGGCAGGCAGGGAGGTCCTCCCTCATCTCTGAGATGCCGTGGGGCACTTCTGACCAGCCCGAGGCTGTGTCCCACTGACAGGGGCTCCCTCCTTTGGGGATGGGGGTTGGAGGGGCTCCTCCCAGTGGGGCATTGTGCCGGGAAGGTCAGCTGCCCTCCCCCACTCTCCCACTGGGGTACCCAGGCCACTCCCTCCCACAGGCTGCTCTGTCCCCTCCCTTGCAGGGCATACCTTTGCTCTCCTTTGCCCTGTTCTTGTCAGGGCCACTCAGTGGGGTGAATGAGTGCGTATAAGTGTGCATGTGTGAGCATAAGACAGATAAGGGAGAAAAGAAAAGGAGAGAAGAGAATCCCAACTCTGAGCCACACTGGGGTGGGTTGTAGGGGCTAAGACAGGCAGTGTTTCTGGTCTGGAAAAGACATCCTAATGGTCCCCAGAGGACAGTCCCCTCAAGATCCAAACCTCAAAGGGAGCTGGGAAGAACATCTACATTCTTGGCAAGCACTAAAGAGCTAGTTCAATTCAATCCCTTTGGCTGCATTAACAGAGGTACATGCTGTAGGATGAAGGAGGTGATGGCCCCACCTTGGAACAGGAGGAGGCACTAACTGTGATGGAGGAAAAGCAGGAAGATGGGATTTTAGAGGAGCCAGAAAACACATAGGCTAACCCAGAGGCACCTGATGCCCATCTGCTGATTTCTGCAGCTGCCCTGAGGCAGGGGTAGCTGTGTTCTCTGGGGTGGTCAGTGGACGGAAATTACAGGGAGGCCAGCTTTGATTCAGCACAAGGACAAAATGTGGCAAAAAAGGACTGGAGAAGATGATTCTCTGTCCCTAAGGGCAGTGCCAGTTAGACCATCCTGGAGCCCTCAGGAAGGAGAGAGTGGTGGTCTTGGAAGGACTAAGCGCAGACTACCCTGCATTCTGGTGCATAAGACCTCATGTGACCCTGGAAAAGTCCCTTCCCTCCTGTGTGCCTCGGTTTCCCTGCCTCTCATATATCGGTCTTAAACTAGCTTTGTCCTGTCTGTGGCCCCTTGCCACATAGGGCTACTGAGCACTTGAAAGGTGGTGACTGGGATGGAGGAACCAAATTCTTAATTCAACCTAATTTGAATTAACTTAAAATTAAATTTAAATACAGACAATTAAGTTATCGTTAAAACTTTTATGTGTATTTGGAACAACTTAGGGATATGAATCTACATTTTCAGCTATATATTTTATGAAATCTAAACACAGATCAAGTATTTCCAATGAAAATTTAGCATGCGGATTGAGATGTGCCATAAGAGTAAATTACACATCAGATTTCATAGATTTAGTACAAAAAAAAAAAAAAAAGAATGCAAAATACCTGATTAGTGATTTTTATATTGATTACATGTTGGAAATGTTCATATTTTGGCTATATTGAGCTAAATAAAATATATGGTTAAAATTTATTTCATCCACTTCTTTTTATATTTTGAAAATTCGAGTACTAAAAAATTTTAAATTACACAGGTAGCTTTTCTTCTGTCTCTATCGACAGTACTGAACTAGACCATGCCTGGATCTTTGGCTCCTCCAGGAATAAAGGAGTCAACCAACATGGCTTCAACCACGGGCCAGGAACTGTGTCTATGTTCTGTGTCATGCCTCCCCCAATTCTGGCCACAGGGCTGGGAGGAAGGGCTTATTTATTCCATTTGAGAGCCAAAGACACAGGCATGGGGAGACAAAGACACTACCTGCAGGTCACCTCGCTGGGTTCGAATGAGATGTGGGTCCTCAGTGTCTGGGGCACCCCCTGTCCCAGGCTGGTCGTATCTGGGCAACTGTACAATCCTGATACAGGGGCTAGTGGAATCTGTCAGTAGGCTGAGGGGATTGCTAGGGCTGATCCCTTGTCAGAAGGAGAAATGAGTCAGCGCTGAAGCATTCAGCACAGAGCCAGGATGCCGGGAGTCTCCCCCAGGACAGGGCGGCCGGCCACTTGTGCTGACAGGCCCTCTCCATCTGGGAGCATCCCTCATGGTGTGGGAAATCCTGAGTAAGGGCTGGAGCATCCAGTGGGGTGAGGCTGTGGGGCCAGAATGAAGACTTTTGCTGGGCCCCCATCCATGGAGATATATTTCTGGAAAGGCTCTGATGGCTCATAAAATTCTATTTTTAAATACTCCACTGTTTCCCAGCCAGAGTGGGAGATACTTGTCCTGTAGCCCTGATGCCAAAGAGACTCAAATACAAGCCTCTCACCCCTTCTGTCACCCGACACACACTCAGTCTGGCCCCAGTGAACTTCTTTACAGTTCCAGTATATGAAAATTGGCAGAGATGGCAAAATAGAGACATTAACTCTTCTACCACCACCACCACCACCACCACCACACCACTGCCCCCATCACCATGGCCACTGTCACCACCACTGCCACTGCCATCACCATCACTGCCACCATCATTCTCACCACCATCCTCACCACCATCTCCATTACCACCATCATCACCATCTGTACCACCACCTCTTCCACCACCACCATCACCTCCACCATTACCATCACCACCCTCACTAATACCATCACCTCCACCAACACCATCATCATCTCTACCACCATCACCTCCACCATCACCATCATCACCATCATCACCACCATCACCATCTCCACCACCATCTCCACCACAATCACCAGCATCACCATCATCATCACCATCACCATTTCCACCACCATCACCATCATCACCACCATCACAATCTCCACCACCATCACCACCATCACTAATACCATCACCTCCACCATCACCACCATCATCACCACCATCACCATCTCCACCACCATCACCTCCACCATCACCATCATCACCACCATCACTAATACCATCACCTCCACCATCACCATCATCACCATCGTCATCACCATCACCATCATCACCACCATCACAATCTCCACCACCATCACCACCATCAATAATACCATCACCTCCACCATCACCATCATCACTATCACCACTGTCATCACCACCATCTGCACCATCACCATTACAACCACCATCATCACCATCTCCTACCATCATCAATATCATCATCATCATCATCATCTCCACCTCCACCCAACCATCAACATTACTACCACCATCACCACTACCACCAGCTTCCAGTCATTTCCTCCTCCAGATTCATAAAGACAATATTTATTTTCTGGGACGTTGTAGAAAGCACTTTCTTTCCAAAGTTTCATTGACTCTTTAAAGATAAGAAAACCAAGGCTCACAGAGAGGCAGCAGTGATCTGCCTAAGGTCACACAGACCGTGGGTTCTCAAGCCAGAACTCAACCTTTGGACTCTAGGCCCAGGGCTATTTCTGCTGCACGTTGCCACCCATTCCATGGCCATGATACTCAAGAGCTTACTAAGAAAGAGCCCCTGGAATGTTGGAAGGCATTCCTTCCAAATCCTTCATCGTACCAAGAGCATGACCCAGAGAGGGTAGCGGCAAGTTCCTAGCGGAGAATCGCGGCCAGCGCCTCTCCTGCTAAACCCCCTGCTAAATTCAGTGTGGCTGAGTGTGGGACGAGGGCAGCAGGGCCAGGCTTGTGGAGGCCATGGCAGCCAGACTGAGGAGTGTGATGCTAGTCTGAGGGCAATTGGGAGCCATGAGAGGGTTAGGCGGGGAGGGACATGGGCAGACTGTTCTCTGGGAAACTCCCAGGTGGAGGAAGGACCACAGTGGAAGACCTTCAGGTAGCCGCCATCAAAAGACCTCCTGTCCAACTGCCCAAGCAGGCGTGGATGGTACGCATACCCAAACGCCCACAGTGCTGGCATGCAGCCGTGTACACTCACCCGGATGCCAGTGATGCCAGGGGGGCCGGGGGCCCCATCCTCGCCCATTAGTCCCTCTTGGCCTTTGTCACCACGTTCACCATCAGGCCCAGGGTCACCCCTGTCCCCCTAGGTTGGAAAGGCACAAGGAGGGGAGAGAGAGAGAGAATAAATTAGTCCCTCAGCCCATCAGAGGCGCTAAACCTCAGGGCTCCATTTGGATGTCCACACCAAGCAGCCCCTGGGTTGCCCCGATTGTTCCCTGAGCCACCAAAAGGGTCAGGGTGTCATGGCCTGGCTGGTGCAGGAAATACCCCCGACATGGTACTCGGGCCAGGGAGAAACTTGCTCAGAGGCAACGCAGAACCCTGACTACTCCCACCCCGTGGAGTTCACAGGAAGGGAGCAGCTTTGTGAGACTCAGGCTCTTTCTCCCCAACACTGATACCCGGGGAGGACAAAAGTCTTAAGACGCTGAAGGAAATTTTAAAAAAGGAAAACAATTCACCCAATCCTGCCTCTCAGAACCAACTCCATTTTTCTGAGTTGCATTTTCAACCCTTGCTTACATGAAAACAGCTTACAATAATAATAATAAGGCAGAGATCACAGTTTCTGTTGCCCTGTACCAGGCTCCGAGCAGTGGGACAGCCAATCCAAAGCAAAGAAGCTAGTTAGCAGTACAAGAAGCTTTAAAGACATAATCCAACTGTACTGCTTGGTTCCATCCTGCGGTCAGTCTCTATTGCCAACACCATCTCCATTGCTGTCTGCTCTGCATGGCTCTCATTCTCACCTGCGGCAGAGCACTTCCTCTGTCCAGTGGACGGCAGTTAACACTGACACAGCACCTGCCACATCCAGGCCACATCCTGGCAGGCTGGGCTGAGCCAGGCTGCGGGCAGAGCAGGGGTGAGGGGGGCGGCATGGGCAGTGGCCACAGAGGAACAGGGTGGCGCCTGTCAGAAGGTCACCTCCATCGGGGCTGGCGGGCCCGGCAGGGCTCGTGGCCAGTCTGCAAGTGGCTGAGCTGGGACCGTTCAGAGAGACCCGTGGGAAAGGGGATGAAGTCATGGACAGGAGGAAGGGCTGGGCAGGGGAGCAGGCTGGGAGAAGGGGAGCGTGTCTCTGCCAGTTCTGTTTCCCAGCACCACACTTTATAAGGAGTGCTGATAAACTGGTGTGGGTCCAGGAGAAAGATCAGGGTGCAGAGGGCATGAAGCTGGAGCCTGGGCTCTGGGCATAGGAGGCTGGTGCAGGGGCCTCTTGGGGTGGTTTCTAGCTCAGCTAGGGGGGGGGGAGACTCCCCAGTGAAGAGGGGTCCAGAGATGGTATGGATAAGAGAGGGACACTCCAAGCTGAGGTGTGGGCCAGCGCAGAGCAGATCTGGGCACCAGGAGAGGGTCAGACAGGTTGGTGTGTAAGATCCCTCCCCACTGAGATTCTCGGACGCCGAGCATAGCCTGGCAGGGAGATGGGGTGCTGCCCTGATGACCCTTCTGCATACCCCGGTCCAGGATCCCCCTTCCGCCTTGTCATCCCTGGCCACCTGCTTTCCTCCCTCCGAGGCAGGCAGCCTGTTCCAGGTGGCTGGGCTGGTTTTCAGAGAGAAGTCCCAGCCTGGCACCTCAGGGGCTCCGGCTCCAGGGACCACCCAGACCCCCCACAGCCTGGGGTAGTGAACTTGTGGATCCCCTACAGAACGGTCTCTGGTGGGTCCTGGAGAATCCTAGAGTCCCCCGGACATCTGCCAATGCTCAGAAGAGCCTTACAAGTTGTCTAGCTCAAACTTCTTGATCTATAGATGGGGAAACTGAGGCCCAGAGAGAGCAAGAGACTTCCCAACCACACATGGAAGTCAGTGGCAGAACATGCGTGAGACCCTAGGGTTCTGGTGCCTTTGGATTCCAAGGTTCTCTGTGCAGGGGACAATACCTCCCTTATTCCTGGGGTTATGTTGCTTAAATTCGAATCTTGCTGCCACCTCTCAATGGCTGCGTGACCCTCGGCAAGTTTCCTCATTTGTAAAATAAGCAGCAAAGGGTTACTATGGGGATTGGAAGAGCTAATCCATTTAAGTAGCTTAACAGCGTGTCTGGCACGTGAGTTCTGGATAAAGGTTAGTCTTCCTAGGAGTAACCACCACCATCACCACCACCATCTGCTGGGTGTCGGCAAACTCAACAGAGATCATCAGCAGAAAAGCACTCTAAAGACTATTACATGCTGTGTGTGTCCGAGAGGTGGTTTTCACCATGAAGGTGATTCTTGGACAAACACCATGAAGAAAGCGGACGGTCTCCTGGGATTCACGAGGACCAGAAAAGATGCTGGACATCTGCAGCAACTACTCTGGCCCAAGGTCTAGGGTAGAACTGGCTTTGAAGGGAGTGAAAGAGGAGGAAGCAGCCAGCACCAGGAGCCATGCTGAGAGAGCAGGAAAGACGGCATTGAGACACCCATGCCTCGAAGCCCCCGCTCCTGTCACACCTCAGCACGGTTTGGAGGAGAAGAAAGGTGGCTGACCAGAAATGGAAGAGGCCCCCACACCGTGACTCAGTTTCCCCATCTGTCCAGTGGGGACAGGAATGAATCTAGCTCACAGGGTGGCTGGGAGGATTACACGGGTTCATTCACATAAAGCTCTTAAGGCAGGTGGTGTGAGCGCATGGTGAGTATGCAGAGCATCTTAGCCAGAATGTTCTTCAGTGTCACTGCAGTTCAAGCAGGTGTTGGGCAAAGGGTGTGGAGGGTCTGTCAAATGCTCTGGGTCTCCCCAGCCAGGACCAGTTGTACCCTAGGATGCAGCCGAGCTGGAGAGGAGAGGAAGCAGATGGATGGCGACAGGGGGCGCTCACGGCCTTGCAAGAAAAACCCGGGGCAGATGGGGAGCCAGCCAGGAGCCTGTCCCGGAGGCATCCTGGTAGATGGGGAAACCCAGAACCCAGGGCAGCTATGGGGATGGGGCAGTGGGGGGGGGGGGCGGGGGGTTGGGGAATTGAGGGCTGCTTATCTGAGGTCACATGGAAAGTAAATGGGTGACAGAGGGAATTCTGGGATGTGGCCCTTGGGTCCCTGGGCTGAGGAGCTGACTCAGTGTGACAGGTCAGTCCTGGGGAGAGCCCACCTAGTACTGTGCCAGGGCTGGGCCCGGGCTGGCAGCCAGGGACAGGCCTGGGCTAGACGTGAAGCTAGTAAGTCGGAGAGCGACGCCCGCTGGCCCCAGGGTTCAGGGGAGCCCTGGCGCCCGTGGAAGGTGCCAGCATCTGTGGCTGACAGAGGACTCTACAGGATGCCACAGGGCAGAGTTAGGCCTACATGCTGCGGTGCCAGTGAGCCCTGGGTTTGAATTTTGGATTCTCCACTCACAGCCATAGACTCTGGATGAGTGCACCTCTGCCTCCTTCTGAGCCTCAGTCTCCCCACTTTAGGATGGGTGCCTGGTGTAGAGAGGCAGCCAAGGCTTGGGTCCTGGCTGTGCCAATTACTAGCTATGTGTCCTTGGGCAAGTTGCTTAACCTCTCTGTGTCTCGGTTTCCTCATTTAAGGATAGAACTTACCCCATAGCATTAATTGATGTGTTACATAACACAAAGGGCTTAGCATAGTACCTGATATATACATGACTAATGCACCATAAATAGTGGCTTACAGGTCATGGGTGGTGATTATTATTTTCCTGATCTTTTAGGATATTTGGAAGATAACAGATATCAAAGCTGCTGGCTCTGAGTCTAGCACAGAGCAGGGGTGTTCAGGTACTACCCTTAACCAAGAGAAGCTGTAGTTTTGAGGAGAAGGGTAGCAGTGAGGAGTGGAAGGTGGGATGGCTCCTAGTCCCATCTGAGCAGGGCAAGAGGCAGTGGCGGGCAGGGGGTGGGCGGTGGGGGGTGGGGCGGGTGCTGGACAGGCTACTTGCAATAGGAGCCAGAGGTCTGCTCTCGGAGCTTGATGGGAACACAGTGCTTCCAGGAGAAAGCTTAGGTCTTGGACAGGAGGGGAGTGGTGGCAGAGGTAGAAGGTAGTTCCAGAACATCCCCCTCCCCAGACCCTACAGCAGCAGGACACTTACCTTCAGCCCATCAGGCCCTGCAGGACCACTGTCACCCTCGAGGCCTGGCTCTCCCTGGAAAGGGTGGTGGGGAAAGATGAGGAGACATTCCCAGGGAAGGGGGTTGGGTGGGGGCCACATGAGATCACGAGTTACAAAGTGTCCAAGTTGGTTGGTTGGTTGGAAACACTGCTGCCCAGTGGTTGAGAAAGGCTCTGATATCATAGAGACCTCAGTTCCCACTCTGGGCTTCCTGTTCACGGGCAGTACGACCACAAGCAAACTACCTCGCCCCCACGGGCAGCTGTTTGCTCATCGGAAAATTGGGCTGATACCACTTCCTTTAAGGGTGCCTGGAAGGCACAGTGTAAGCACCCCACAGATGGCAGCCATTCGATGTATTATTTCTGGAACTGGAGTGAGCTCCCATGAAACTCCTTGTGGAATCCCATTTCTCAGATGAGGAAAGTGAGGCCAGCCTTAAGACTTTTTGGCCAGCAAGCTTGGGAATGATACCAAGACCCCGAATCCCCATCTGACCCTCAGCTAGGTTCTCTGCTTGCAGTCCCAGCTCCAGAGATGCCCCTGGATGTCTCCGTTCTCAAATTGGCCGTCAAATTAGTTTGTGACTCTCTTGGCTTTCAGAGTTCATGGCTGTCCAGCACCTGAGCCCAAAGGGGCCTCAGAGGTCATCAGAGGCAGGGGTGGCAAAGGCATGACAGGTGTGGAGACCCCACGCTTCTCGTGCCTGTGGCAGATGTCACTAACGTATCCACTAGAAGGTGGCTCCATACGAACAAGGCCTTCTGTTACTCACTGCTCTGTTCCCAGTGCTTTGAGAGAAGGGCCTGGCACAGAGTGGGCCTCAAGTGAGTGCTCGTCGTTCTCTCTCCTACTGTGCCTCAGAATCCTTCTTAATGCGGCACTCTAGAAAACTACGGATCAGTCTTCGTTGACACACAAGATTTACCATCTCAGGGGTTCGGGCTGCACACACATCCTGCCTTGCCCTGTGGTCTTTCTTGCAACTCTGGGCAGGGAAAGCACGAAGCATTGGAAAAACAGGACTGATAAGAAATGAAGGGCACTTGGGCTGTCCCTGGTGCCCCCAGGAACTGAGGCCCAGGCTAACTCCCCCTCCCCCTTAGACCCCACCTTCTGTACCTGGCAGGTGCTACAGGATGCCTGCTCTGTACTCCTCCCCAGGACGCCTGCAGGCCATATTCAGGCAGAGACTGTATAAACTGGGCACGGAGCATAGAGAGGTGGACAGAGAGGCATCCCAAAGCTTCTCAAAGACAAGCTTTGTGGGTTTCTTTTAGAAAAGGGGAAGATAACCTTCCATGGAACAGTTTCCCGGGATGATAACAGGCGTTTTTCAAAAGTCAAAGTGCATCCAAGTAAGTCAGGAACCACTGCCTTGGCTGCAGGCCTTCTCAGAGCCTTGAAAATGCTACTACTAATGTGGAAGAGGGAACACGGAGCATGCAGTGAGTCTCAAACACTTTGACCACAGGATCCTTTTCTTCCAAGAGTGCCTCTGCATTGTGGAAATGCTGGCTCACCCAGAGAGACAGGATGAGGCTGCAGGAATTCATAGTCTCTTTCTCCCTGAGGCTCAGGGAGGTTGAGTAAAGCCCTTCCCCCAGACCCAAGTGCCCCTCAGGTGGCTTTCCAGGAAGAATGAATTTGCTTCAACTTACCCGCTGCCCAATGAGGCCCTGCTCCCCAGGGGTGCCCAGAGGCCCAAGGTCACCCTAGGAGAAGCCAAACACAAGTCCATGGGGGTGGGTAAGGCCAGTCCCAGCCCTTGCCTCACCTTCCTGTCCTCACCAGCTCTGATTTGGGCGGAGAGCTGGGAAGCCCCTCCTTCCCAAGGACCAAAGCAACACTGTAAAATGCCAACCAGAGCCCCTGTTCCAGGCCAGCCCTGGCCGTGTCGGGGCCGCGCGAACGCCACCACCATCGAGCTCATGTTTACACGGCGCTGCTCTAAGGGCCTCTCGATTTCACACTGAAACCTCACAACAACCCTGCCAGAGAAGGGATCTTCTTTTACAAATGGAGAAACCAAGGGACCACGCACGGGGGTTACGTCACTAGCCCAAGCCCATGAGGCTAAGAAGGGACAGATTCAGGATCCAAACCTGGGTAGTTTGGCTCCAGGGAGGATCAGATGCAGGGATGGCAACTCTGTGGCTGACCACCTTCTTTACTCTCCCTGAGAGCCTTGGAGAGAAACCCAAAGGAGGAAGAGGCCCTAAATGAGCCAGAATAAATGTCATCTGCCCCCCAAAAGATCACCATGTGGGGGTTTCTAAACTAGTCTCCCTCTGTGCTGACGTCCAGGGCGGGGGGGGGGGGGGGGGTACTGGGAGGAGGAGGAGCGCTGAGCCCCCAGCCCTGCCCCAACCAGGAGGCTCCCATTTCTGTCTGTTTTATATATGGGGTAGTTTTCTGCATTGTTGGAGCAAAGGTTTCTGGATCTAAGCGAACAACTGAAGTCCCAGGGCTGGTCCAAGTCCCTCTGAATGGCAGGGAGGCTCATGCACTGCTGGGGAGGGGGTGTCTGCCTCTAGTCCCACAGACCCGGGCGGCTCCCCCAGGCCCTGCCTAGCAAGGCCATCAGGCTGCCAGTGTCGCTTGTCAGCTCCGGGGCCTACATAGGGAGCTGCATCCTCTTCCACAGCAGAGCGGGGGGGGGGGGGGGGGGGGGGGGGGGGGGGGGGGGGGGGGGGGGGGGGGGGGGGCTCTCCCCAGAACCCAGGCATCAATGGGCGCCTGTTTCCCCGCAGGTAATGAGGGGCTCGGGGGCTGAAATGCAGATGGTATCTCAGGAGGCCAGGAGATGTGGCTGCCCGGGCGTGGGGCAGGTGCCAGGGAAAACATCGCTGGGCAGGGGGCAGGGGCGAGGGGCGGGGGCTCCAGGCCGGCTGGGTCCGCCACTGTGGCCATAGCCAGGACCCGCTCCCCAGCCAGGAACACAGAGAACTCATTATCCCCACACAAGAAAGGCCCGTTTCTCTTCCGTGGGGAGGACGTGGCCGCCAGCTGGGAGCTGGTTTCAACAAGTCAATTTTCTCTTTCATCCTGCCTTACCTTCATCCCGGCTTCCCCAGGAAGACCCGGTTCTCCTACCGCACCGGGCGGTCCCTGCAAGAAAATGCCATTGGTCCCTCCTACAGCAAGAGCTGGCTTCGATTGTAAGGGAGGAGATAACAGGCAGGCCCAGAGAGGGCAAGGAATGTGCCTGAGGTCACACAGCAGGAGAGACACAGAGTTGGGAGCAGGCTACGGCCTTCTTGGAGCTTGGAGCTGGGACCACGGGGAGGGTGGTGGTTGGGCCCACGGTGCCGAGCCTTGGGGCTGCTCAGAGGCTGCTGGAGCCTTCTCCTTCCCCACGAGTGTGGTTTACCACATTAAGAGCCCCTTGGCCAGCACAGGGAGGAAAATAGCATGATTCACATAACAACAGGGGAGGAAGCCAACCAAGGCTGTATTCAGGGCAGACAGATCCCTGTGCTTTACTCCAAAGCTGAGCCAGGATGACAAGGGTGGGAAGGGGTTCGAGTTATCACCATCAGCATGGCTACAGCCCCTGCACAAACCCTGCAGCTCAGCTTTCTCCTCTGGATAAGGCAGAGGTGTCGGAGGTCCCTCTAGAGCTCCTCGCTGCACGCCCTCAAAAGGGCTGGTTCTGCAGTCAAACCTCGGTGCCGAGGGGAAGTCCCAGCAGGGGTTGTCGGTGGGGGCACTGCTGCTTCCCGTGGTCCCGCAAAAGAGGCACCGCCAACCCGCTTGAGGGTCCTGGCACCCCGGCGTGCCATGCGCTGCCCCTGGGACAGGGAACCCAGCTCCTCGCCCTATGCCATTAGGGTGGATCTGCCCTCCCACCAGGGGGGTCTACCCTTCGGTTTCTGCAGGACACAGGACACAGCACACAGCCAGGCCTGGGACCCCTGTGTGGAGGAGGGCTGCAAGGGGCTGATACCTCCCTGGCAACACCACGGGACAAACGAGGGGCCCTCAGTGCTCACCTTGGGTCCCATCTCTCCCGGAGGGCCAAGTGGCCCCTGGGGTCCCTGAGGGCCCTGTAAGACAGGCAGACACACACAGTTTTGAGAAGGCAGCCTGGGCCCTCTCTGGGGCCTGAGGCCCAATAATGCAGTCTGGAGGGGGCAGGTAAGGGAGAGGATCCCCAGAACCTAGAATTCTGCGGCCATGCCCCCCACCTGCCATGCCAAGGACCCGCTGTCTGCAGCTCCCTCCTCACCACCGGTCTCCTGCCACCCCCTCAAGCCATCTGCGCTCTCTCCTGTTCCTCTCCCTCAAACCTGGGGGGGCCCTTCCCCACTCAGAAACCTTCCAGCTCTTCTAAGAAGCCTCGATCACTCTTCTCCCTCAGTCTGAATGCCCTTCCACCTGGGATCCACCTCTGGAAACCCCCACCCGGCTCCTGGTCAATTCACTGTTCAAAACGGTGTCTCCTTGGGCCTAAAGATGTGGGACTCTAGCGCGGCCCCAGGGGGCAGGAGCCTCCTGTCCTCCCCCTGCCCCATGCAGGGATCCCTCCTCCTATACCCCTCGAGGCTGTCCTCTCCTGTCCCGCTCCAGCGGTACCACTCCACTGCCTCCTCAAGGGGCACCCTGACCCTTGGGCCGTCCCCCAAAACCATCCTTCCAGGGAGCCTCCTGAAGGGTTATCTTGGTCTCAAACCCCTCACTGGCTCCTGTCCAGACCCTGCAATTCCCATCCTCCCTCCCTTGGAGACCTGAATACTCTGTTCCCTCAGCTTATACATTTCCTCGTTTCATCTTTACAACAGGATAGCATGGTAAGGACAATTATTCCCATTTACTTGTAAGAAAACTAGGCTGGAGGGCAAGCAAGCTTAGACTCCAACCCAGAGCTCCCGAGCTCCCTGGCCAGTGCCCTCTCTACCCCCTCCCCCCAGGCCTGTCCCATTAGGGTAGCAGAGCCCTGGCCCTGTCCCTCTCCAACCTCCTTCTTGGCTGACCACGTGCCACACTCCCAGGCGGTGGCCCATCTGAGACCAGCCTGCCAGGAGCAAAGAGACAAAAGAGGGAGGAGAGCACTTACCGGTTCTCCTGGGAGGCCCTTGGTGCCTGGGGGGCCTGAGGGACCCGGGATGCCCTGCGGAGAAGAACAGAGGTGACCTTAGTCCCTCCATGGCCTCCTTCACCCTGCCCAGAAGACTTCGCAGTGTGTGAGGGTGTCACTCCCACCCTCTGCCATGTGACCGATGGGGAGACTGAGTCTCAGGGGAAAGAGGCAGGCTAGAGGGTCTTCAGTGCACAGAGTGGGCAGCCAGAACCTTTGTGGCTTCCACAGCAGGGTGGGAACCTGGTAACATGGCTCTTATCTCCCAGCAGAGCCCCACGGAATTCCCAGAACTGATGCTACTTACAGGGAAGCCTCGCATGCCTGAGTGCCCGCGCTCACCAGCTGCACCCTGCAAGCACATGTGGGCTCATTAGAGGCGCGTCTCGCCAAGCAGGGAGCAGGGAGGGGCTGGCAGCCTTGGCTGACATACCTGCTGCCCAGGCTGGCCCGGTCTGCCCTGCGGTCCTGAAGGGCCCTGCAGGAAGCAAAGCATGTGAGGGTGGGAGAGGGTGCTCAGGAGGACCCTTCACGGCACAGGATCCGCACTCCATGGGAGCTGGAAGGAACCTGTGTCATCACCAGACCCACCCCTCTCCCCATTGTGCAAGTGGGGAAACTGAGGCCTGGCAAGGGGAGTAGCTGGCCGTAGTCATCATCTGCTCTGGAGAACCAAGGACCCCTCGCTCCTGCTGGGAGTAGAAGCAATCTCGGCTCCCAGGGGCTCTGGAGGGGCTAGGGGCCCCAGGGGAGGGGCCAGAGGGCACCTGAGGTTCCCTCCCACCCTCTCTTACTCTTGCCTCCTCTGGCTCCCTCTTATTCACTGCTCCCTCTCTCTGTGCTCTTTCTCCCCTGCCCACAGGCTCAGGCTCCAGGGTCAGGAGGAATGGCCCATGAGCTCCCTGCTGCCACCAGGGGCTGGCACTGAGGAAGGTGTGAGCCTTGGTTCCCAGATTCCTGACCCAGCGTGGGAGGCGTGAGGAAGGGCAGGCCCTGGGGTTGGTACCTTCAGGCCCCTGGACCCCTGCTCCCCGGCTGGTCCATCTGGTCCTCGGGGGCCCTGGAATAGGAAAAAGGGACTAGCACAGTGGACAGCAGGGGTCTCCCTTGGGCTGGGAACCAGGAGGGCAGGGCTGCCCAGAGCCCAGGGCCTCTCCCAGCACAAGCCTGGGGCTCTCTTCTCCCACTGCCCGCACACCCCCACCCTGAGGCGGGTCACCCGTGCGCAGCATGCCTGCTGAGATGGCAAGGCACCGAGGGACTCCGCTAGAGGCCCTGTCGTTCTGGAATAGGGCTGGTGGTGCACGAACGACCCTGTTTAAAGAGACCTCAGAGGTCAGGCAGCCAATGCACTTCAGAGTTGTCGGGCAGGCTGAGGGCCGGACACATGTGGCCAGGTCCCCACAGTCAGCCCCTCAGACTCGGCTGCTGCATCCTCTTCCCCGAGCACATGTGGGTCAGAAACGGGTGTCTGAACCACAACCCTTGGGGGACACTGACAGCGAAGGACCCGGGAGGGTCTGCATATGGCTAGGTGTGCGGAGCAGCCTCCTCCAGCCAGATGTGCGAGTCAGTCTGGCCCTGCTCACAGAGGGAAGAGCTGACGTGTGGAGGGGCAAGAATGGGGCAGGGGTCAGGCAGCCGTTCCGTGGAGCCCTAGACAGCAGTCTTATTCCTTTGAAAGCTGGGAGCCCCACCCCTCCACCCCTTGAGGCAGGCCCTTCCCCCACTGCACAGATGGGAACACTAAGGCCCAGTCAAAGAAGTGACTTGTCTAAGGTCCCTTAGCACATTAGCAGGTGCATCCCCTCCAGGGTTCTACCCACTGGCCCATGTGACCCCCTTACGGGGACTCCCACAGAGACACAGATGAGATGGGGTCCTCTGGAAAAAGCCCCCTGTAGAGAACAGTGTGGTGTTTGTCCTGCAGGGGACCAGAGAGGTCATGTGGGGGAGACGAAGAAGGTCTTGTGCAGAAGGCTGGCCCACCCTGGCCTGGGAGTGTGGGGCCAGCCACAAAAGGGGACTGGGGAACGTATGTGCGGGTGGCAAGGAGTGGGATGAGGGACGAGAAAAACAGCATGAAGAAATCATTTAAAAATTAAGGAAACTTTCAATTAATAATTGAGCCAGAAAAAGCAACAATTCCTTTTATCAGCTACCTGGGGCTCCCACAGCCTTAAATAGTGCCTCATGGATTGAATAAGCCCAGGACAGGTGACCTTGCTGAGCCTCAGTTATCTTGTCTCTGAAATGGGGATGAGAACCTCTCCCTCAAGGCAGGAGGTATTGCACACAGGCAGTTCAGCACCTGGCCTCTAATAAGTGCTCAGGGATAGCTGGCTCTGCCAGAGGAGGCATCAGGCTCCCCAGGGCCAGGGACACAGAGGAATGGCCTGGAAGATCTGGATTCAGTCCCTTCCTCAGAACAGGCAGCTTAGAGCAAGCTACAGAGAACCAGCTGAGAGTTTCCAAAGATCCAATACAACATATGATTAGAAGCTGCAGGTGCTAGTCCTTGTTCTGCTGCTGGATTGCTGTGTGGCCCCAGGCAAGCCCCTTCCCCTCTCTGGGCCCCTCTCTCTCAGATGGACACTGTCAGACCATGTGTTAGACTTTCCGCCCCTGATTCATGGACAGGTGCCTGGTGGAGATGGAGCCAGACTGAGGTGGGGACATCCCAGGTCTTAGGAGCTGGGACAGAGACTGAGCTGATGGGTAGACATCTGGGCCCTCCTGAGAAATGGCTTCTGGCCCCTGGCCTCTGTCTCTAGCTGAGCCATAAACCTCCCTGGAAAGGGATTCCTCTGGGACTGCAGTGGAGGCCCAGAAGTGTTGACGGTTTGGTGTGAATCACACGGCACCCTATTCATCCCCGGAATCCAAGCCTTTCTGAGAGAAAGTTTATGTGATCTGTAATAATAGTAGTAGCAACGGCCGCAGCAGCAATGATACCAAAAGCTATTATCCTCATCTTGCCATAAGGAAACAGCCTATGGTCACACAGCTAGGAAGTGGAGAAGCCAGAATTTAAACCCAACTCAGCCAGATGCCCATTTCTTTCCACTACGACCTGTCACTGCCTATCAGTGTGGGAGTGAGCTCCCCATCATGAGGGTGTGCAAGTCAGGGCCCAGAGAAGCCCGCCATGAAGGCTCTGCCCTGGAGCAGGATGTTGGAGAAGACAATGTCTAAAGCCTCTAGTACCTGGGAGATTGTGATCCCTTGGGAGACCAGAGAGCTCAGGGGGAAGCCGGCACTGCTTAGGGGAAATTGGGCCACAGCCTTTGCTGTCTGGAGGGAGGAGTAGGCAACGGAGCCCCAGCCACCCTCGCTCCCTGGCTCCCCAGGGCAGGGACAGGAGCGGGGCAGCCGCACATGCTAACCCTTGCTCTGGGCCACTCTGCAGCTCGTCCTGTGTCCCGAGGGTCCCCCCGTCCTCTTCCTCCCTTCTCCAAGTGAACACAGGCCAGCCAGCCCTGCTGGAGGCAGGCCCGGGTTTCCATCAGAACCATATGTCTGTTCTCTAATAGCCAGTCCCCAGGAAGATGCTCGCGGTCAAAGCTGGGGCTACCTTTCAGCCAGGCTGGGACAGAAAATCTGGTCAATTGTAGCTCTTGTGACAAAGGGATGGATGATCAAAGGGAGGTGCTCACCATGTGCAAGGCACGTGCCAAGGGATTCAATCCCATGGCCAACCAGAGAAGTCAGTTCTGTGGCTCACCCTTTTTACAGAGGAAAACTAGAGGCCCAGAGAGATGCAGTCAGTTGCTCAAGGTCAAAGAGGAAGAGCCACGATTCGAGGCCAGGTCTGCTGAGCTCTTAGCCCCATTCATGGGAGCAGAGTCCAGTGTCAGGCACGTGTATCTCAGAATCCCCGCGACTCCTTCAAAGTGGTTGGTGGAGGGAGAGAGTGGAGTCTCCCAAGAAACGGGGCTTTTAGACATTGTCTCCTCCAACACCCTGTCCCAGGCCAGAGCCTTCATGGCAGGCTTCTCTAGTCCCTGACTTGCACACCCCCTCGGATGGGGCGCTCACTCCCACACTGATAAGCAGTGAATTGTGGTGGGGGTGAAAAAAAAAATGGGCATCCAGCTGATGTGAGTTCAACCTCCTCCTAATGTCATCCGCTAAGTCTTAGAGAAGTTAAGAAACTGGCCTGAGGTCCCAGAACTGGTAACTGGGAAGGCTGAGATTTGTCTCTGTCAGACCCCAGAGCCCCCCCCTCTTTCAACAGAGGCCTGTGGATCCAGACCCTGTCAGCAGTTCTACCAGGAGCCGAGGGCCTGAGGCCCCATCTTGTCCCCTCTTGCACATCGGCAGAGACGCAGGCAGGGCCCTGTACCTTACCCATGGCACATATGGGGAAACTGAGGCTCAGAGGGTGGCAAGGTCTTGCTAAGATCACTTGGCAAGCCAGTTGTTACATGGGGGCCTGCCCAGAATTGAGCTCTTTTGCAGGCATGATGGGTGCCCCTCTACGTAACCCCCCTGCGAAGTGGCCAATGGTGGACTATTAGGCCGGGGACCCAGGGCGCCGATCCCACAGGTTTTGCATTCCTGCCAAACCCAGCAGGGGGGAGGAGCTCATGTTCCCAACACTTCCCTCCCAGCCCTGGAGACTTTTGATGTGGTTGGGAGCCTGGGTTTCCTCAAGCAGGACATACATTCTTGGAGCCACCACTGGGAAGGGGTGCTAGAGACAGCTGGAGGAAGCTCGGTGAGTTGAGGACCTGAATCTCCAGCTAATCTGGCTTCCTGGGGCAGGAGGCCATGTGCACAGGGTCAAGATGGAACTGGCTGCCAATGGGCCTGGGTCCACTTGCAGAGACCCAGGACATGGCAGTGGGAGGGGCCTTGCTGGGCCAGAGGAATGCCTCCTAATCCCCCCCTCTCCCAGGCTGACTGCTAGCCATCTGGTTTGGGGAAAAATTTAAAACCACTTGAAATTCAGCCAAGAGGAGACTAATCACAGATTCCCTGTATGGAGCTTGGATATCAGGCCTGGGCTGTCGGCTCTACCTGTGCCATCGGGGTTCCCTTCTACAAGGCTGCCTATCCCAGCACCCATACATCAGCTGGGGGCAAAAAACCACTCCATCAGCCCTCCCTGCACGACTGAAAATGAGACTACATTCACTGTGCAAGAGAGACAGATTCCCTGGGTTCAAATCCCAGCTCTGCCACTTTCTAACTGTGCAACCTGAGACAACTGACTTAACCTCTCAGTGCCTTAGTTTCCTGGTGTGTAAAATGGAACGAAGCCTAGCACCTTCTTTATAGAGTAGTGTTGAAGACCGAATGAGTTAATATATGTGATAGCACCTGACACATAGTAAGTACCAGTGATCACCTCTGGCGCTTGTGCTCAGGCCAGCCCTTGTTTAAAATCCTCCATGGCTCCCCACTACCCTGGGAACACAGTCCATAGGCCTAATTGTGGTTTGCAGACTTGCCACCTGCTAATTCTTGGTCTCATCCCTCTCCCCTGCCCCTCTGGGGAGCCAGTGGAGACCCCTAAACATGCCACACCTTCTCTCACCTTAGGGCTTTCCCTTGCCTGGAACCTGGCACCAGCTCCAGTACCCTCCTCTCCCTGAAGCCCTGAAGCATGCTCTGATACCCTGTCCAGGCTCCCAAGCTGCTTGTGCTTCACCATCTATGTGCCTATGACCCGATACTATCTCTTTGACCTACTTGATTGAGCCATGAAGGCAGGCAGGGGTCATGCCTCTCCCACCCTCCCGTGGTATCTACAGAGACTCCTACAGTGGCCGGCACATAGTCTGTGCTAAATAAATGGTGGTGGAATGAATGAATGAACAAATGAATGGACAAAACGCTGGTACCACAGACCCTGTCTGTACCCATGGGATGGCAAAGCCTGGTGTTCAGAAATGGGCTGGAAAAGGGGGCGCCTGGGTGGCTCAGTCGTTAAGCGTCTGCCTTCGGCTCAGGTCATGATCCCAGGGTCCTGGGATCGAGCCCCGCATCGGGCTCCCTGCTCCGCGGGAAGCCTGTTTCTCCCTCTCCCTCTCCCCCTGCTTGTGATCCTGCTCTCACTGTGTCTCTCTCTGTCAAATAAATAAATAAAATCTTTAAAAAAAAAAAAGAAAAAGAAAAAAGAAATGGGCTGGAAAAGACGAGCTGGAAAGGGGGTGCCAGGCTGACAGCCAGGCCCGGCATGAGTCTGGAAACCCTGCCTGATGCCGTGAAAGTCACAGGTCTCAGGGTTGGGCAGGGGGCAAGGAGCAGGAGGTAGTCTCCCTGTCAGGTGGCCCCTGCCAGTGCCAGCCTCCCGGGGGCTGGGCCCCACTTACCCGGCGTCCCTTTGCTCCCCTCACACCTGGTAGGCCTCGAGATCCTGGAGGACCCTGTGGGGATGAGAAAGAGTTTGGAGAAGCCCCCTTTCTGGTAGCAAGGGCAACAGGGATGGCTAGGAGTGTGGGGGCGAAGCCTGGCTGCACATAGAAGGACTTGGCCCAGTGGGAAAAGCTGTCCCACTGGAAGAGGCAGCCCACAGGCTATAATCCTCAGCACAAGTCAGTTCAATGTGGTGGGCCTCCACCTCTCCCAGGAATCTGGTAGTGAGGAGAAGCCCCCCTGGATGGATGAGCCATTTCCTTCTGTATCTCAAAATCAACAACCAGAAGCTACCATGACACTCTTGGCCAAAAGTCTCCTCAAATGTCCATTTCCCCTTTTCTCCTTCCATTAGCAAGGAGAATATGGCTGCCCATGTTCTGTCCCCCACCCTGACCCTGAACATCACCTGACAGCTGTCCAAGAGGCTCTGACCAGGCAGAAAGAGCCCTGGGGTACGAGCGGGAAGAAGCAGACCACAGTCCCGAGGTGAGGGAGGGGGAGGCAGGGGAGAAGGGAGCAGGGCCTGGCCCAGGAAAGCCACCTCGTTATCTTGGTTTGATGCAGGAATGACAAGAGGCAAGGGAGCGACAGGGAGGGAGGGAAGGATGACACAGGATTGCCTTTGTTCTCTGAACTCGCAACACCGGCAGGGCACAGGCCTATGGCCAGAACTGAGGAATCTGTTGGGAGAAACTACGAACAATCTAACAATAGAAGAGGACAGAAGGTAGAAGGGAGAAGAGAGGAGGCCTCATGCCTGATCTCTCTTCCAGGTGCCGGCCCCAGCTGTACCCACCAAACAACACATTCACCCATGGCCGGCTGGCCAGGACCCCTCCAGGAGCCTCCCAGTTCAGCAGCAAGTCTCAGACTGGGCGTGCTACTTTTACAAGGAAGAGGCGGCTTCATCCCCCTCCAAATACCAGGGAGAGGCCCAGTTCCATTTGGGGCCTCAGGAAAAACTTGTTCCATTTTCTCCCTCCCCATGGCCTTGAGGGGTGCAGACCCTCAGTCAGCTGCTGCTGAAGGGCTGACGTGTGGGGCTGGGTTCTAACTTGCCCCTTGTCAGCAGAGCAAGCAGGGCGTGGACCCACACTTGGCCCAATAAGAAGGCAGAGCTGACTCCCGGATGGCGGATGACAGGAAGATTGGGTGAGAATGAGCCATTTTATAGCGGGATCTCGGACTGCAGAAGGCACGCAATGTGTCACTGGGAAATTTCAGGAGCCAAGTCTTAACTTTGAGGCAGTAGAAGAGTACTCAAAAGAACAGACTGCTTCCTCAGAGAACCGGTTCAAATCTTGGCTCTGCTGCTTCCTAATTCTGTGACCTTGGCAAGTGATTTCAACTTGTGGGCCTCAGTTTCCTCATCTATGAAATGGGGTAAGAAGAATCCCTAGCTCCTGGAGTTGCTGGGAAGACAAAATGACACGGAAAGTCCTCAGTAAAAGGTAGCTCTCAGCTCTCTCAATGTGGGAAGGGGTCAGAGATGGGAGTCTGACTGGTCCTCAGTCCCCCAGGCCATGAGGATAACGATCTCAGCTCACCTCAATGGGGCTGTAGGAGAACGTGGATGTTCACATGATTGGAAAAGTGGGAAACTGCTTATCAGACGTGAACAGTGTCATCAGAAATGTGACCTTAATGGTAGTAGTCTTAAAGGAATACTGGTAATTAACACAGCTACTAAATAGTAATTATTCCTACTGCCAGTCATTAAACGCTTAGTATATGCAGACCGTGTGCTAAGCATGACATCATACGCTGATATCATTGATTTCTCACAGTAATCTCATAATGAAGGGAGTTCTATGCTGGCTTGCAGATGGGGAAACGGAGGCGCAGAGCAGCTACGAATACTGCCAACAATCACCCAGCTGGTAAGTGGCCAGGACTTGACTCACACGTGTCTGATTCTGAAGTCAGATTTCTGGACCTTGGTGCTACACTGCGTCCCCCGCAGCACCAGGGCGGCTGGCTGGCTTAGAAGGAGCCCCAAGAGGTCCGAGCGACCAGCCGCATACTGCAGCAGTGGCAGGCCAACGGCAACCCTGGGGGCTGAAAGCAGCACGTGACTGAGTTCACCCGGTCTGAGCCAACCTCCAGAGCAGTGGGACGTGCGAGGACACAGAGCAGGGCGGAGGTCAGTGGAGCCCTGGAGGTAGGGGATTCAGAGGCAGCCAGGAGCTTCCTTCCATGTGCTGGCTTGGACGGCCCCACTGTTTTCCCGTCTTCTACTGGCCTTCCATTTTGTCCCAGCAACTCCATTCCAAGCTTTCCTCCTCCCACTGGACAAATGGAGAGACTGAGGCCCTGAGAGGTTGAGGTCCAGGGGCCCAAAAGCTACAGTTTGATGATGGACCCTTGCCTGGGCACCTCCCACACGGATGGTCCCCAATCACTGCCTCTCCAGGAGCATCTGCTGGGCCCTGGAACTTGGGTCCCATGAACCCTGGGGAGGGGGATGGGACAGCAGCCTTTAGGCTGGGTGGGCTAGGAAACCTCAGATCACAGGTTGGGCTCCTCAGCCCACCAACCAGCCCCTCCAGCCCCGGGCCAGAAATGGCTTCTCCTCCTCCTCATTAACAGGGGAAAATACACCATCAGGAGCCCGGAGTGCTGGCTCCCATCTCACCTCTGTACTTTGAGTTTTCTACCTCATCGAAAGGATTAGAGGAGACAGACAGAGCCACCTGCTGCTCAGCACCTCTGTCTGGGGATGATGGTTACTTGTGTCCAGGCTTCTCATCCCTGGCTAGTCCCTCCATATCTCTCCTCAGCGCCTAACACTGCCTGGCACGTAGTAGGTGCTCGGAAAAATTCTGTTAATGAGTGAGAGGACGTTTATACTTGGCACTCCCACTAGACAGGATCTTAAAAGCAGATGTATTTTTTTTTTTTTAAGATTTTATTTGAGACGGACAGAGAGAGAGACCATGAGCAGGGGGAGAGGGGCAGAGAGAGAGGAAGAGCAAGAAGCAGACTCCCCACTGAGCAGGGTGCCCGACGTGGGGCTCAATCCCAGGACCCTGAGATCATGACCTGAGCCGAAGGCAGATGCTTAACTGACTGAGCCACCCAAGCGCCCCAGCAGGTGTGATTCTTATCATTCCTGCACCTTCAGGGCTGAGCATAGGCCCAGTACACAGCCGATGCACAGAAAAGTTTGGGAACTGAGCTGGCTTTGCTTCCCTCATTGGCACAGAGAACTGGTATGTGCATGCTTCCCTTGGATTCAGACCCTCCAAGGCTCCCACTTCCTCCCTCATCAGACTCCAGGGAGTCTCTCAGTCTGGCCTTTGGAGGGACCTGGGCAGCCCAAACTCATCGTTCCCTAGTCCTGCCCTGGGATCCTGCCTGGGCTAGTCCCTTCCTCCATACCCTCTCCACCTGCCTGAAGCCCACCTCTCCACCTCCTCAGAGGGGCCTCCCAGCCCTGAGCCCAAGCCTTGGCTCCCAGTGAGAGCCCCTCCTGGGCTCCATCCTCCATCAGCAGAGACAGAGGGAGCAGAAGCTGCGAGGGCTCAGGATGAGAGCCACCCCTCCCTGCCCCCAATATCACCCTTGGGAAAGTAGATGGGGTCCCCCCACCCCAGCTACCCTGCCTCTCCCACCCCTCCCTGCCCTTGGGACCCTCAGGAATCTCCCTGGTTCCTCAGATATCACAAGAAGTCCAGGACCTCTGTGTCCTCACCCCTGTGCTCAGCCCCCGTGTCCCCAGCATTTCCCATCGTCTCCCCTACACTTCCTCCAGAGCAGGTGTCACTTATGTATTGGGTTGTCTCTCCCCCAAATGCCAGAATAGAAGCTCCTAAAGGGCAGTGGGAGTTTTCTGCCCTGCTGATGGCTGCACCCCCGGCTCCTGGAGCGGCTCCAGGCACACACGACAGGGTATGTCCCGAGTGAATGAACAAAGCAACGATTGCACCTTGACCAAGATGCTCCTGTGCCAGGAACATCACTGTGCAATGAACATGAGCTGCCTGAGTTCATCTGACCCATGGGATTATGCTATCACGACCACGATTATGTTCTCTGTGTTTCAGATGAGCAAAACTTAGGTTCTGAGAAGTTCAATGATCTTTCCTGGCAATACAGAGCTGGGATTCAAGCCCATGTTTGTCTGACTCTGAGACCTGGACTCCTCACTATTACTGGACACTGGGTTTGAGCTCAAGGGCTTGGCTTACCGGGGGTCCATGTTCTCCGGGGGTCCCCACAGCACCGGGAGTTCCAGGATGACCCTACCAAGAAAGAGATGAGAGAAGGAATCAGCTGAAGCAGGTGGCTCTTCCTCCTTCCGCCTCAGCTGGCTTGGCCCCGGCCCCAGTTTAGTGGTACAGGGCAGCCGCCAGGCCTCTTGGAGGGAGAAGGAGCCCGTCTTCCTGAATGCCTGGGGTATACGGCAGCAGGCAGAGGAGAGAGAGCTGTCACTACCCCTGTGACAGGAGGGAGGGCAAGTGGCACACACTTGCTCCTTACCATTGATCCCTTGGGTCCGGGTGCGCCTGGGGGTCCCATCATGCCCCGGTCACCCTGTGATAGAGACAGCAAGGCAGGGAGGTCATGGCTGTGGGGTGGCTCTGTTGGGGGGCGGGTACAGAGGCCTTCCACAGGCCAAAGAGGGAGGGGTAGGGACTTGTCCAAAGTCTACAGTCACATCACCCGGGGTGGTCAGGGGAAGGGGTGTTGGGATTTCACTCCACAGAAGCCAGGAACCCAGTAAGCCCTGGGAGGTCTCAGCATCCACTGTGGCATGCCCCGCAGTGGGCTGCCCTCAGGCAAGGATGGTCCTGATCAGGGATGCGCTAATGACACTGTCCCCTTTGATGGTGGCCCACGTCATGTGGTCCTCATTGGGCCTGGCATCCCCTGGGCTGGGCTTGCGGAGGTGGAGATGGCAAAAGAAGGCACTCTCGCTCTCCCCACCCGCTGCCCAAACAGAGATGAGATGCTGGAGCATCTGAGACACAACTCTTTTCCTCTTGATCAATCCAGATCGACCAGGGCAGAGATGGTGGGCGTAGGAGACAGAGACGGCTGGAGGAAGGGGCTCTGGGTTTGAATCCTGCCTCTGTTTTTGTGAGGCCCTATGTTTTGTATCCACAGACACAAATCACCAACACAGATGCAAACGAGTAAGTGCAGTGAGGGCGGAGGTCTCGGTGCCAAGGCCCTTCAGCAGGGGATCTGACCCACTGGGGAAGTGGGTGGGGAAGGCCTGCTTGACCCGAGAGAGCTGAAGGATAACTCATCTAGGCACAGAGGGAAGAGGGGTGGGAGGAGGAGGGGTACACCTGGCCAGGGCGGGGGGAGGACATGGAACATTTGAGCAATAAAGAAGGCCAGAGTTGGTTTGATATTGCACTATAGTTATGCAAGATGTGACCATCGGCGGCCACAGGGTGAAGGGTACATGGGACCTTTCTGTACTATTTTTTGCAACATCTTGTGACTGTATAATTACTTCCAATAAAAAGTTAAAAAGAGAAGAGGAAGAAGAGAAAATAGGGAAGGTGGAAGAGGAGGAGAAGGAAGGTTTTGGGATGTGGAGTGATGAGAAGTAAGGCACAGGAAGAGCCTGGAAAGGAAGGTGGGGCTGGATTAGCGCAGAGGCTTCCTCTCTCTGGCCCTCAGTTTCCCTGTCTATCCAGTGGGCATAATATTGGCTCCCCAGAAGGCCAGCTTGCCGATCAGATAAGCCCCTAAAAGGAAAGCAGGTCCCCTCCAGGGCCCATGGTGGGAAACTGGAAGCCACGGGGGGCTTGTGGTCCGGGAGCTAACATCAGGCAGGGCAGTTTAGCAGGGTGAAATGTAGCATCGGGCACTGAACCTGATTCACATCCCACCTCTGCCACTTCCTACCTGGGTGACCTGAATTAACTCACCTCTCCAATGTGAGGTCTGTAAAAGAGCTGCTGGGGGATTCCCAAGACAGCCTAAGGAACTGTGCCCGTTTAAAAACGATGGCTCTTTAGCTCCCTTCTGTTGCCCACCCCTGTGAGGTTCCAGTGCAGAGACAGGAGGGCCCACGCCACATGCGTGAGCTGGTTTTCACACAGGAGTCTGACTGCACGTGGTGGTGCTGACGGGAGGGCAGGGTGGAACCCCAGGGGACGATGGGAAAGGGGACCATGGCACTGTGAGGGTCTGGAATGCTAGGGAAGCAAGAAGCCAGGAGAAAGAAGGCTGAAATCTCCAGGGCAACTGGCCCCTTCATCTTCTTAAAATCTCCACCAGAAGTTCTATTTGCTGATATATTCTCCCCAACCTAACTTACCTTTTCTCCCATGATCCCTGGCTCCCCGACCAGACCAATGAATCCCAGAAGTCCCTAGAAGAAACATGCACAAAAAGCAAGAGAAAAAAAGAAGCCGCGTGAATTCGGGGATGTGCTGAGTTTCAAAGGCAAGGCGCCTACATCTCCCCGTCCCTGGAGCCCCTGGCCTGCGCCTCCTGCCCCGTGCCTCGTAATCCGGCAGGCCTGGGGTGCCACGGAGGAGGGCCGCCTCTCTCCAGGCACTGTCCTGACTTCCCTCACTCCACCAGATGGTTCTGATCTCGGAGCCAAGCGGTGGGGCCGCTGCCAGCATCCCTGGGAGCGCCACACATTCTTCCCGCGCCAGAAGCAGGCTGGGAGGCGGCCACGTTTGGGGGGGTAGGCTGGGAGGCGGCCACGTTCGGGGGGGCAGGCTGTGTGTGTGTTTTGGGGGGGAGCAGGGATGGCCCTTAAGCTGTGCTGGGAAGAGCCCTGCCTGTTAGAACTCTGTCCCCATCTCTCAGGGCTGTGGGGCTGCTTCAAAGAGAGAAACAAACGGGCTCGCCAGGATGGAAACAGTGTAACAGCCTCCGCCAAAAAGACTTGATTCAAACGTGGAAAGTGGAGGCCTTTATACTGTCTTGTGAAAAGCTTCCTCTCCTTTCTGAAGGGCGCGCGCACACACACACACTGCGGCTCCTGCTGCTCTTTTTAACTCCACTGGGTGATAACTTCCCTCTGTGTTCCAGGGCTCTCCCAGGCGGCTGCCGGCCTCGCTGGGCCCGACGAGGCACGCACGCACGCACGCACACATGCGCGCGCGCGGCGAAGCCAAACGGCTTGGAGGCGGCTGCCGGCGTCGCTGGGCCCGACGAGGCACGCACGCACGCACGCACGCGGCGAGGCTGAACGGCTTGGAGGCGGCTGCCGGCCTCACTGGGCCCGATGAGACACGCAAGCACACACGCACGCACGCACCCGCGCGGCGAGGCCGAACGGCTTGGAGGCGGCTGCCGGCCTCGCTGGGCCCGACGAGGCACGCACGCACGCACGCAGGCACCCGTGCGGCGAGGCCGACCGATCTGAATGAGCCCCTCCGTCCAGGCCCCACGCTCTTCCGGGCTAAGGAAGATCGGAGCAGACGGGGGTCTTGTGCAGTTCAGAGGTGCAACAATGGCTTTGGGAGAACTCGAGGTTGCAGCCAAGAGTTTCCGGGAGAATCGGGAAAGACTGAGAGAGGAGTGGATCGGTCCCATGCGATCTGCTCCTTGTCCCTTAACCGGGGCCAGAAAGGAATGAGACCTCGAAGCTGAGGGGACACAGGTCAGAGGTTGCAAGCCGTAGGCTCAGGCAGTGAAGCTGGCCGACCTGTCCATCAACTAGAGTAGAAACATGGTGCCCATTTCCAAAGGCTTAGCTCTGTGGGTCTCAGAGACCGTTTTAAAGTGGCAGCTCAGGCCACGACCGTGTGTGTCTTGCTGCTGTGGCTCCAAGGCCCATGCACCTGTCCCTCCACCCCGGGGTCTCCCCAGCGTGTGGCCGTGAGCAGGGCACAGATCCCCCGGCACACCCACACCCTCACCACACCATGGAGGTCCTGGTTCCCTGGGCTGAGACCCTTCAGGGTTGAAGTATGAGGTGAGAGGAGTAAGGTACAAGGTATGAGGTCACGGCCAGTAAGTCACAGACAATAACCAAGTATTTGACTTTTGCAACAACCTACTTTAAAAAACAATTAGAGCATTTTCAACGTGACAGCAACATTAATAACAAAAGCTGGCACTTACTGAGTGCCAAGCCCCGCACCTGACACTTTTTCTGGCATCATCATTCAGTCTTTAGGTTTGTAGACACTGGGCAAGTCACAGAGCCTCTCCGAGCCTCATCATCTGCAAAGGGCGGCACTTTCGAGAAAGGTCTCTCCCTATCTCCCCGGGGTTGTTCTGAGTCTTGAAGATAATGCATGGCTCATGTAGGCACTCAATAAATGTTAGCTGCCTCCCGTCCCGTTCTAATTTATTTTAAAAGGGCATAGGGTTAAGACAGAGGCCTGAGCGCCCCACAAGGGAGCACTCAGACATTTAGAGGATGCAAAGCAATGGGAATAAAAACGGCTCTGTTAAGAGGCCCCTGGCCGACTGGCCCAGAGAAACAGAAATTTCATAGCTACTTTAAATTTATGAGTTGTTGGGTCCTGGAAGGCAGGCGGGTCATAAACCTCAAACAAGAAGCCAAACAGGATCCTAATGAATAAGGGCCATACAACAAGTGCCCCATTTCCCCACCCCGGCTCCCAGGACACCTGTGGGGCGCTGTCCCAGAAGATCTTGGAAGGCCCGTCCTGCGGATAGAGATGAGGCTGGCCGGGAAGCCAGCCCCGGAGGCCCAGGGCTTCCACCTGGCTGGGGGGTGGGGGGAGAAGCAGCTCTGACCGCTGCGGACACAGCTGGCTTCTCTCAAGCCAGCACGAGGACACAGGGGAGGAGGCAGCTCTGTCACCTACAACGGGTCCTGCACAGGCAGGGTCTGATTTTGGGAAGAGGGCTGCCCTGGTCCTCACGCTGTCTACAGATAAAGGGCTGTTGTCTGCTTATGCCTGCTCTTCTCCCTCCTTCCTTCTCTTCCCTCGTATGCCATTCCGCGAGGCACTGGGAGTGCAACTGGGAACAAGACAGCTGTGGGTCCTCCATGAGAACAGGCATCTCGGGATAAATGTTTGCACGCCCGGCCTCTCCCTGGCTAGAGGGAGCTTCTTCCAGGCAAGGCCCGAGCCTGTGATCATCTCTGTGTCCCCAGCACCTAGGACAGGGCCTGCTGGCAAGCCCCCTGCGCTCTCACTAGCTGTTACAAAATGGCAAGGGCTCAGGAGGTCAAAGGATTTTCCAGTTCCTCCAAGGCAGATCTTGGGAATCCAGCAGCACCGAGTGTTCAACCTTGGCTCTGACACTTGTGTTGCTGTTCAGGAGATCTTGTCAAGTGACCTAACTTCCCAGAGCCTTCCTTTCCTCATTCGTGAAATGGGGACACTAACTACCACCCTGGGGTTGCTGAGGGAAGGGCAGGCAGGCACCAGAGCCTGGTACTTAATGGGGGTCCAATCAGTGGAGTTGATACTATCATCCTAGGGAGGACCTTATAACCTTTCCTGGAGACCCTCTGATTCTGCCGTGAACAAGAGACGCCTGCCCCTTCCCACATGGGGAGGGAGCCAAGGGCATAGCTGGTGTGGCATCCCTGTGTGCCTGTTGGCAGCCACGGGGCTCAGGCTCTGCCTCACTGTTCAGACAGGCGTTTCTTTCCAGCTGTGGTCCCAGCTAGCCAGGCAGCTGGCTGGGGGGCTCTGCCGACCGGGCGGGCCTGGGGCGGCCCTGGGCCAGCTGTCCGCTCCTCCTGGCCCCAGCTTTGCCACTACCTTACTCAGTCATCCTTGTTAATCAGATTGCCAATGTGGGCAAGGATCCAGGGGTCCTAAACTGGGGCTTCTGGAAAACCCCATGGATAGAACTCAGGGGCTCCCTGAACTTGAGGAAAAAAAAAAAATCACTTTTATTTTCACTGACCTCTAATTGAAATTTAGCATTTCCCTCAAATCTGAGTGTAGGCGACAAACCCACAGTACCTGTTACTATCCTAGTTACATGTCACTTTACAGTCATTGTCAAGGATATTTCAAAATGTGTCACTAAGGCTTGTCACTGCTTCAAAAGTGAGGTTGTTATTAGACCTGCTGCTGGATCTCATTATTTAATGCATTAATAAAGAAGCCTATATGAGTAGATCCCATTCAACATACTTTCATAATTGAATTGATTTCCTCTCTAATCCTTCATTGTGCATTTTATGCATTTAAAACTCTATTCTGAGAAGGGGTCTGTGGGCTTCACCAGCCTGCCAAAGGGTCCAAGGTACAGAAAAGGTTAGGACCCTGGGACAGAGCGCTTTGCAAGGATCCTTCGTGTCCCGACATTTTAGGATTCTGAGGATCTATTTCCCGAGGGCCCTTACCACCAGCATAACTATGAAGTTAAATTTGCTGATTGCATGGCCTTTTTTTCCAATCAGGAAATATATCCAGGCCGTGACAGCCCTTCCAAACTCCTGGGCTTCCCACAGAATGTGCTCGAATGACACTGGAAAGGTTTCAAAAATCCAGTCCACCCCCTGCTTTAATTCCTTTCTTCCCCCCAACAGATGTTGCAGGCCTGGTGAGGAAGCCCGTCGTGCACGACTCTCACGCCATTGATGGTGTTTCTCAGCCGAGCAGATTCTTCTGGGTCTCCAGGACAAGGCAGCCCCTTGCAGGGTTCAGGGGGCTTCATTAAGGGAGGGGAGGAGATTGCTACCTTTCAACCTGACCTCCAAGCCCAGAGGTTAAGGTTTCAAGTGGTGCCAGGCTGTCTGCACCCCCCAGCACTCACAGCTGTTTCTCGGTAGCACTGAGGGCCCTGGGCCTCAATAATGAAGGTCATGATTCTCAAACCTCCTTTTTAACGACGATTTGCAACCTCCTCTCCTGTTCAGACCTTGGCCTGACTTCCCAACTAGCCGGAGCCACTGGTTTGAATTTTGCTTTCCTTATATGTTAGGGTGGCCCAGACCAAGAGCCCCTGGCAGGTGGCTATGTTTCTCTGGTCTTCAGCTTCCCTATCTGTAGATGGAGCACAGTTGGTGATTCTTGAAGGATCTTCCAGTTGTAATATTCTGGGAGAAAAGTCATGTCACCCCTTTGGGCAAATGCTCCAAAAACATCCACAGAGCCAGGCCATGGGACTGTGATTCATAGCTTTCTCATTCAGTGACTTCACCTCCCTGAGAGTCAGTGACCATCTCAATGAAAGGGGGAGACGAGCTAACTGACCCTAGGAGCTAGCGTGGGAATGAAAGGGGGATGCGTGTGGAGACTTTTACCAAAGGGCTTGGCACAGAGTAAGTGCTCAATAAAGAGTCATTGTGTTCAGAGACTAGTATTGACTTACCTGCTCACCCACGGGCCCTGGCCGTCCAGGGTCTCCTGGCTCTCCCTGCAAAGAAAGGAGGAGGATCACTTGGGATGGGTGATGGTAGTCGAGGCCCCCCCAGGGAATACCCTCAGGTGACTGGCCTTAGTCCCCACCAGTAGGGAAGGACAGGAACCTCAACTCCAGAGTCTGGCCTTGTAGACCCCAAACAAATGGCAGAAATGATGGGACACCTGGACAGAACTTCTGGCCCCAGACATGGCCCTAGCCACGCATTCCCTCTGAGTGACCCTTGGCAGATGACTTGGTACCTTCCGGTCTGTATCTCATTTGGGCTGTTCATCAACCCATTGCATTTTGTGGAGGTGGTAACTAAAGCTCAGAGGGGCAAGGTGGTCTGCTCAAGGCTACACAGCAAGCTAGAGGCAGGGCTAGAATTGGAACTTTGGTCTGACTGATTGAAATCCCCATTCCTACTGGATCAGGCTGCCCCACCACAGGAAGATCAGGGAGCCAAGGCGTCAGGGCACTTAGATCCTAGACCCTAACCCACCAGACCTCTGCCACCGGCTCACAACATGACTGGTGAGCCTTGTCTCTGCTCTGGGCTCAGCCTCCCCAGCTATAAATAAGGGAAATCAGACTCATTTGTCTCATAGGCTATTTCCAGCCCTCACGCTTGG
Source organism: Phoca vitulina (assembly GCF_004348235.1). Lineage (NCBI taxonomy): Eukaryota > Metazoa > Chordata > Mammalia > Carnivora > Phocidae > Phoca > Phoca vitulina. Next base: position 14,425,712 of record NW_022589724.1, on the reverse strand, counting down.
TGGCCTCTTGTATAGCCTTGTCTGCCAGCTTTATCCCATGCCAGGGTAGCTCCTGTTCCTTAGGCAGCTACAGCCGCCCTGGTCTCCCCACAGCGGGAGCTGGAGAGAGGCGAGCAGCCCCGTGGGATAAATCCACCCAGACTATGTCACCGCTCTCACCACAGAAACCCAGCTGGGATCTGAGGGAGTAAGACCGAGACCTCAGGGGGCAGGACAAGGGCTAAACTAGTCCAACTAGCCAGGAGCTTGGCTCACAAATGGACACGGCTCACCACAATCAGGGTCCGAGCCTCATCCTTCCCTCCAGCACCTCCCCCAGACCTCATGCTCAGGAGAACCAGAGGGGCCAGACAGACACATGGGCCATGTCTGCTGAGCGGAGAGGGACGTGGATATACTGGGCTACCCTGGCTCTGCCCTCACCCTCGTGTGTCTGCCCAGCTGTAAACGTGGCCCAACACACTCTGTCCGGGATGGCTTGGAAAATCCAACCCGCAAGAGGAGTCCTTGGAAAGCCACTAAGCGAGGCTGCCCATGTGCTGAGGACCATCACTCTCCTACCCGGGCCAGTTCTCTTTTGATAAGTTAAAAAACAAAAACAAACAAACAAAAACCACTGTTACCAAATGTAATACATATTGACTGCACATCATGGGGCAAAGCTAGAGGCCCACAAAAGAAAACGGAAATGTCCTCTACTCCCACCACCCAGAGAGAGGCCCCATCCACACTGCAGCCCCTGCTCTGAGCATGCAGGACCGTGGTGCAACGGGCCCCTGCGACAGGTTTGTCCAGTAACCCTCCATCTGGAACCTGCTTCCTACTACCACCACACCACCACCTCCACACACACGGGCCTTCTCCTGTCTTGTAAACTCTTCCACTACACCATCTTTGGTGGCTGCATTGCATCCCATTACTTGTTGGACATTGAGGTTCTTATTCATTTTTTCCTCTCTGTTACCAATATGTTGTGATAAATGGGGACTATTGATCCCCCTTTCCACAACTGCCTCTGGGATTGGGGTTCTTCCTGGGGCCCTCATTTGCTGGCTCCCCATTTCTTCTCTTTCCCAGATGTTCCGAACACCCTCCCCACCCCCAAGCCCAGTCACTTCCAGGTCCCCTCACCTTCATGCCATCCGGGCCGGGCCGGCCAGGAAACCCCTTCTTGCCAGGTTGGCCCTGCAACAGAGAGAGGTGAGTGAGGGGAGCTAGGAAGGGGATAGGGGGGCAGCGTTGCTGAGGTCCCAGCCCTGGCCCAGAGGAGGGCTGCAATGCCCCAGCGGGGAAAGGATGCAGAGCCTGGAGGGCCCCAGGTTGCCAGCTGGTCTGGAGATGCAGGGGTGGGGGGTAGGGGGGGTCTGCAGCTGTGTGACCTCAGGGAAGTCTCCCCCTCCTGTCTGTAAATGGAGATGTTGAAACCTGCTTTCAAGGAATGAGGAAGCGGAAGGAACTGGACAGAAGATACAGGGCCCAGCGGAATGGAAAGTTTATGCCCGTGGTTTTCAAAAGGTGGCCTGGGGACCCCTGTGATCCCTGGGGCCCTCTCAGGGGATGCATGATGTCACGACTAGGTTCCCAATAATGCCAAGACGTTTGCCTGTGTCTCTCTCATTCTCATGAGTGTATGCAGAGTTTTCCAGAGGCTACGTGACATGTGGTATCGTCAACAGATTGAATGCAGAAGCAGATGGGAGAATCCAGCTGACTTCTATTAAACCAGACATTAGAGATTTGCAAAAATGGTAAAACAATGCCACTCTTTTCATTAGATTATTTTGCTTTGGAAAATATAGCCAGTTGGTTGTTTTGTGTTGTTTTGTTGTAAAACTATTATTTTTGTGAACATGAAATGGGCTTATTATTATTTCAAATGAATTAATAAATACATTTAAAAGTTTTCAGTTTTAATTACTAATATCCATAGAGGGAACCCATACAAAGAAAAGCATTTTGGGTCCACAATCATTTTTTTTTTTAAAGAGATTAAACAGGCCCCAAGACCAAAATATTCGTGCACTGCTGGCTTATGCCCTCCCTGGCATGGGCCTTGTGGAAGGCCACTTGGAGCAGAGCAGTGGGGAGGACACAAGGTGAGGTTCCGGGCTGTGGGACACTGGGCTAAACCCCTTGCTCTCTGAGCCTAATGGCCGTGGGTGAAACTAAGACCAGCAATGGAACTCTCATGGAGAGTCAAATGCATGGGAGCAGATGCCAACCCCAGCATATGGCACGTGGGCAAGCACAGCTGGTCGGTTTCCCGACTCTTGTCTCTGTCCTTTGCGTCTGTTCTAGGCCCTTCTCTGACTGGCCCAAGGCTCCCGCTGATGACTTCTCGGCAGAGCGCCACCTGGGTGTTGCCTATCTGCACACAGGAATGACAAATGCCACCTCCCCGGGAGCCAGTGACACTCACCTCTAAGCCAGGGGCCCCAGGTGGCCCCATGGGTCCCTCATCTCCCTAGAGTTGGGAGACACAAGGGAGGAAAAAGGAGAAATTAATCCAGTGAGGGTGTTGGAGAACTTGACCTGTAAGGAGGGAAAGAGGTGGACAGGGGAGAGCTCTCCTGGACCAAAAGAAATGGTATGCCTGGTCCCCACCCCCACCCCCCCCCGGGCTTCCACCCAGGCCACATAGGGACTTCCACATGAAGGGGGCTCCCAGTGTCACCTGAATGTGACAGGCCCGGGGTTCGTGGTAGGGCTGGGCAGAAAGTCAAACCTCATCATACGCTGTGGGTACAGAGCCTCGACTGCAGCTCAGAGATACAAGCTCTATTCTGAGCTCCACCACTGATTCAGTGGCAGAGCTTAACCGCCCTGTGCCTCAGTGTCCCCATCTGTAAAATGGTGCCGAACGGAGAGGACCATCCTAAAGTACGACGACTAGCCTAAGTGGAGCTCCTAGAGGACAGTGATGAGGCCCCATCCCCTACTCTGTCACAAACATCATTCAGGATAGGTGTGCAGGTGGGGCCAAGGGGCATGAGAGAGGGAAGAGATGGAGTAGTGAACGAATGCAGGGGTGGATGAATGAATCAATGGGGACGTGAGCAAGTGGCAGGCTCTCGGGTGGTAATGTGGATGTAGACAGAGGCACGTGGCTGGCGCCATCCCTCCCTCCTCGCCCCTCCTTTCCCACTCTGGGTCCTCCCGCAGGCCAGGGCAGCCTCCAAACTGGCCCCTCTGGCATGCCAGGCCTAACCCAGAGGCCCCCTCTGGGGCTACCCCCCAACCCAGCTTCCAGGAAAGCAGCCCCACGTGGCCGCTCGCAGAGCCAGCACTGGGCCCCCGCCAGACCCAGAACCAGCCTGCAAAGAGATCCATGTCAGCTGGATGCCTGCCTGTGGTTGTGGTGAGTCCGGGCCTCCTGTGCCCTCAGCCGGGGCTGTCTGTGTGTCACGGGGGCCTTGGGGCCTGAGCCTAAGGGGGTGCTGGGGGGCCTCAGGCATAGGCAAAATCCGGGGCGAGCCCATGGGGTGCTCAACAGGCCCTCCCACAGAGAACTTCTCAATCCCCTTCAGCGTGAATAAGGAAATAAGCAAATCTCCACTCTGCCACTTATTGGCTCTGCAAGTCATGTCTTTCTCTGGGATGCCCCCCGGGCAGCTCCCAGGAGCACAGACTTAGTAGCATAGGGTCTTTGTCATGGGCTTTGGGCTCAAGCAGACATTTGAATCCACTAACCAGGGGACCCAACACAGTGTCTTCACCCCGAGTCTCAGGGCCTCACCTTCTACTCTCCCACACCCACACCCCGGGAAACTGTGCTATGGGCAGGGGCAGCGGCAGTGGCCTCCAGATAAAAAAGCCCTGGGCGATGGGGATGCAGCGAAGGCAGAAAGTCACCTGCCAGCCAGGCCAGGCCAGAGGATGAGGTAGGGCCGTAAAGGATGAACGGGAGGGTGAGCCTGGGGCAGCCCGGGGGTGGCGTCTGGGCTGAAGGGCCCTGGGCCCCCAGCAGAGGCCTCTAGGACCCCAGACGGAGCAGGCGGGGCTGCAGGGGACAGGCAGGGGACAGGCAGGGGACAGGGCCAGACGGTCTCACCTCGGGCCCCAGCTGCCCACGGGGTCCCGGCAGGCCTCGAGCTCCAGGCTTACCCTGGTGAGAAGGGAACAGAAAGAGGTCTCAGAGGCGGCACCTCCACGTCCATCAGAGGCTGGCAAGACCCCCAACAGTTCCAAGCCAGGTAGCCAGCCCCAGAGGCCTGTGGTTTCCTCCCGCAGAGCAGGGAGCTTTGACTGCAGCGACCCTGGGCAGGGACTCACCTTCGTGCCTTCTGGGCCGTTGTCCCCAGGGGGGCCAATGTCTCCGGGGAATCCCTGAGGGAAAGCAGAGAGCAGGGTCACCCATGGGTGAAGGGAAATGCTAAGAGTGTCGGTCTTGGAGGGAGACCTACCCAGGTTTCCGTCCCTTCCTGCGTGGGATGGGACCCCGGGCAGGTCCGTTAACCACCTGGACCCTGCAGTCCTCTGTTCTAGAACAGGGATCTTGGTAACAGCCCGTACATCTCGGAGAGTTGCTGAGAACATTAAATGAGATAATGCAAGAGAATACTTAACACTGCAACTAGCGCACGATACACACAAGGTTGTGTAACCCAGAATTTCCCACGTCCTGGGCCTGTGGCTGCCGGAGCCCCAAAGCCAGCCCTCCTCTGCTCCAAGAAATGGCAGCCTCTGATTGCAGTGATCCTGCAGATATGAAGATGTGCCGGGTTTGCTACAACTTTGAAGGGCTTGCGAGCACCTGGGTGGCTCAGTTGGTTAGGTCACTGCCTTCGGCTCAGGTCGTGATCCTGGGGTCCTGGGATCGAGTCCCGCATCAGGCTCCCCCTGCGCAGCAGGGAGCCTGCTTCTTCCTCTCCCTCTTCCTGCCACGCCCCCTGCTTGTGCTCTCCCTCTCTCTGTCAAATAAATAAATGAAATCTTTAAAAGAAAAAAAATGAAGGGCTTGCAAAATGCTGGTCTAATTAAGCTCAGCTCCTCTCCAAAGCTGAAATGGTCCCTGTGTCCTGGCTGGGTGTGTTGGACTCTGCCCCACAACACCAAGGAGGGCTCATTGCTCCCAGATCAAGCCTGTTCCCGATGGCTGGCCGTGCAGTGGAGGCTTCTTCCTGACATGGAACAGAACTCCCTCCCTTTCCCCTTGACAACCTCGTACTGCCCCGTACGACTGCACAAAGCACAGGGGGTGGGAGTCCTTTCCACAGTAGTCTTTGCACAATTTGGAGACCAGTTTTCCCCTCCCCAGAGGCCTGCCCTTTGCTGTCCCTTGAATGGCTTCTACTCTGAGGCCCAGGGCCCCTCAGTCTTGCCACCTCCAGTCGGTCAGCTTCCATTGTTGGCAATCACTAGGATGCTGGTGCTTCTCTGGGTGTGAACAGACCAGCAGAGGCCAGCACAGGAACATCCCCTTCCTTGTTGTAGGTGTAATACCTCTGTTAATTCATCCTAGCACCGCAGTCACTTTTAGGGCAGCCCCACTACTCCCTTAGTTTCCTGACAACTAGAAACCAAAATCTTCACATATGAATCCCTGAGACCAAAATGCCTCCTCCCACGTCCCTTCCATAAGTGGCTTTTTTCCTTCCTCTCTGATCTTTTGGTGACTCCCATTAAATTCCAGCTCAAACATCCTCTCACCCTTCTTACTAGCAAAGGCAAGAATGGGTCTGAATTTTGAGCTAACACAGAAAGCCAAAGCTACCACATCTTTTTCTTCAAATCAAGAGGCTCAAAGTCCTATTTTGCGACCGACGCACTGTGTGACCCCGGGCAGGTTCCCTGAGCATCTCTGGGCCTTGGCTTGCTCATCTGCAAAATGGTGACCACAACATCACCTTACAGGGCTGTTCTGAGGCTTGAAGGGAATAATGCAAGCAAAGTGCTTAGTTCAGCACCTGGCACCTGGTAAGTGCTCAGTAAAAATCTACATCCAAAAGGATGCAGAGCAGGAGCCACACGGCCCCGCCCCTCACACTGGGCATGTTCTCAGAAGGCGCAGAGACCCAGGAAGGTGCTGACATGCTCTTCAGCTTCTGTCTTCAGCTGAGCAGAACCATCTTCTGGACACGGAGTTAGCCAATCCAAACAGAACACAAATATGCAGGTGGAGAGGCAGACCCCAGATCTGTCCAGGGACCCAGGAGAGAACTTATTTGCTACAAGCAGCAGTGACCCCGAGGAAGTCACTTCACTGCTCTGTGACTCAGTTTCCTTACCTGTAACATGGTGGCCGTACTACCTCCCTCCCACGGTTCTGGCTGCGTTTCAACATGGTCTCATCCCTGGGCCACTACACAGCCCGCTGCCCCGAGGTGGTGCCTAATAAGTGGGAGGCAGCATGGGTCCCACCCTCAGTGGCCAGACTGCTGGGAAACCTGGACTGTTAAAAAAGTCTTCTGCAGCGGCCAGGGGAAGGAATCGAGGCCATGGAAGAGAGGCCAACTCCATTCGTCTAAAGATAGGACTGTGTCACGGCCAAAGTCAACACAGTGGGAAGTCAGAACTTGGAGCTTGCAGGAAACGATCCCTCATCTATCTGGGTGATACCAGGAGTGATCTTTGGAAGGGTCTGGAGAAGCCGGCAGAGTGAGACTTTTGTCTCTGAGACCTTGTGGAAGATGGGGAGGTGTGTGTACACAATGGGGACTGGCTGGGGTTGGCCTAGACCCCCAGAGAGCCTGGGTGCTGAGGATCCTGGGCAGATGGCAGGACCACCCCATTCTCCAGAGATGGTCCCCGTTGTGGGGGTGGGGGAAGGGAAGAGCTCAACTGGCCGCATCACGCCATTGTATCTATGTGAAGTGTGAATGCTAACCGAGAGGCACAGACCTGTGCTAACTCTCACGTGCATCAGAACCTCTCAGGCAAGTTACACTAAGTGCTAAATCATCCTTCATGATTTCTCATTCTCCATTCAAACACCAGAATTTTCATGTTTGTCTCTTGCTCCCCATTCCTCGGAACCCTGAGCCCTGAACTTTTTCCAGGGGGCGTTGGGTGTTTGGAAAATTTCCAGGGCTCAGGCTAGAGAAACAGGAGCTCCTGTCAAGGGTGCAGGCCCGAGTTCAGAGGGCTTTCCTGATGTTTTTTCTGGAAACTATAAAGGTGACCCCAAAGCTAGGGAGGGTCTCCAAAGCCAGCTTCTGTCCCACTGTCATTGAAAGCCACCAGGGGCACAGAGGCAGAAAATGAAAGATCTCTGATCTTGGAATTTTTATTCTCAGCCCCATCTCTCGTTTGCTGCATGGCCTCAGGTAAGTACCCCCTTCCCCCAGTCTCTGGATCTCGGTTTCCCAAGGATAACACCCAGTCCCAATTATAGCCGGACGCAGAAATATGGCCTCACATACCTCAGGTCCAGGAGGCCCAGGAAACCCAAGGGATCCCTTGTCTCCAACTTTGCCCTGGGGAAGAGAAGAGATGGCAGGGGAGGCAGGGGTAAGTGAGGGCCCACCTTCCACCATCCTTTGTATTAGCCCCCTGGCTGTGGATGGCTGAAAAAACTCAGGAGCATATGCATGAGATCTCCCTAGATAACCAGGAGCTACTGTTCAAACCCCGCCTCCTATATTTACAGCCATGGGATCCTTGGGCAAGACACTTCATCTTGTAGAAGCTCAGTTTCTCCATCTGTAAATGGGAGGGATAATAATACTCTAGCCCTTGGGGTGGTTGGCAGCCTTCAAAGAGGTATGGTATGGCAAGGATCCGATACATAGTCACACTCAAGAAATACACGTTATTAATGCTACTGCTATTTTCAAGGCTTTGGGAGCCCCAGATTCTGATTCTCCCCAGAACTCTGACAGTGACCGATCCCCGTCTCTGACACTGGGTGAGTTCCTGCCCCTCTGGGCCTCAGTGTCCTCCTCTGTAAAACGGGTGAATCTCATTCCTGTCCAGCTCTGCTTGGCAACCAGGGCGGCTGCAGGAGGAAATGCAGTCCAGGATGTGACCGTGTCCCTGGCCACATTTCATGACTGGAGAGTGTGAGGTTTGGGGGTGTCCGAGCCAAAGGTACTTACCAGAGGCCCCGGCTTCCCCCGTGCACCTGGGAACCCTGGCAATCCCTGGCTCCCCTGGAAAAGACCAAGAGCAGGCTGGGGTTAGTAAGGAACAGAAATGGCCAGGTGAACAGCTGCTCAGTCACCCTTGCCCACCTGCAGCTAGAGAACACCCACCTTTGGGGGAGATGAGCTCCCCCCTCACTTTCCCTGCCTGCAAGCTCCAGTGGGGCACCCCTGTGGGCGGGGCTCAGGGATGCAAAGGTGACACAGCAGGCCCTGTCCTCAGCAAGTCGTCCTGGAACCTGGGACCCCGGGGGGCTCCAAGCAAGCACTGCAGTGCCCTTTACGCCTGAGGAACTCTGGAGACGGGGGCCCAGGCAGGGAAGCAGCCAGGCCTGCGTGGCTTGCACTCCGGAGACACCGAGGCTGGGTCAGGACAGGCCAGCCAGGAGGGAGGGAAGAGGAAGAGGGAGAGCGGGCCAACATCTGGACCTTGTCGACTGGCTGGGCGAGGTCCAGATGTGGCCACATGGTGCCGGACACCGGCAAAGAGGAGCTGGCCTCGGCAAGCTGCCTCCGTTCATCCACCAGTCAGTAAGGCCGGTTACTCACTCACTTACTCAAACATGTCCTAAATGTTCACTGTTCTGTGCAGGACTCTGAGCTGAGCTCTGCCAGGGCAGTCTGGGGCAATATCCTTAGGGAGCTGGCTGTCTGGCACAGGGCTGAGCCCAAGTCGCCCTCAACCAGGTGCGGCCACAGATGACGGGCGGACAGGCTGCTCAGGGCATGCGGAGAGGAAAGTGGCCACTGTCCAAGCAGGTGGAGGAAATGGCATCTGAGCAGGGTTCTGAAGAATGGGGCCGTGCAGAGGCTGAGGGCACGGTGTGCCAGGCAAGGCAGCAGTGTGTGGGGCAGAGGGCACTTCGGTGGAGTTCGGGGCTGTAAGGGCGAGGGGCAGGAATGGGTCCAAGGGGCTCGCTCACTGGGACCCTGGGTGCTGGGGCGAGTAGCGAGCCAAGGATGGTTTGCGAGCACAGAGCAGAGCTTTGCAGCAGTGAGGAAGACAGACTGGGAGAGAAGGGGCGGGGGGCCTGACAATAAGTCAGGAGGCTGTTGTCAAGGCCAGGGAAGAGATGGTGATGGGGGCCTGAGGCTGGAGAAGATAGGGTTATGTGAAAGGAAGACATCTTGCAGGGGGGGTCCTGGCCCATGAGGGAGCCTGAGAAGGAAGCTGGGACCAGAGAAGGGGGGGGTAGAATCCGCTGCAATTACCTTGTCTCCTTGGAATCCAGTATCTCCTGACACACCTGGAACCCCTTGTTCACCCTAAATGCACACCAGCAAAGAATGTTACAATGGAGACCACGGTGGGTTCCGGAAGCCTCCCCACTTCCAGACCCACCAGCAAGGTACAGCTTGGCTGAGGCTGTTCCCAGAGTGGATCTGACCAGCAGCAGCCTTGTGAGAGTAAAGGGCAGGCCCCCCCGGGGAAGCTTGGCTGGGGAAGGCAGGCCCCGGGGGGGCAAGGAGCCAGCCTCGCTGCACACCAGCCTGGGGCTGCGCAGGTGGCTGAAAACACCACTAACAAAGCCAAACTGCCTGGCCTTTCCCGAACAACTGACACTTGGCAGATCAAAGGAACTGCTTCTTGATCCTTCAACGTCTTCATCATCAGCTTCATGTCACACAGGGCGGGTACCGTACAGTGCCTCCCCGCCGCCCCCCCCCATCACGGAGGGTTCTGAGGGTTCTGAGCGTTCGCATCTGTTGCTTGGCATTTTTCACCACCGGGCTGGGAGCTGTCACTCTTCCTCCTGTGGGAGTCTCTATGCCAGCCATCAGCGTGGGGCCACTTCTAATTAGCTGCCTGTAATCAGCTATAGCATGAGAAACCAGCTAGCCTGGCTGGCTAAGACTATGTGTAAACAGCGAGTAAACGGGTCTCGAGTTAGTTCTGAGTGTTTCCTTCCTAGGGTGACATGGATTCCGGCCTTCAGGGGTCTCTTCTGGTCCGTCCCTATTTTCAGCCACATCCTGGTAAACAAGCTATCAGAGAACCACACGGGAAGACGGTTCTTCTTACAGCCAGAGTCCCATCACACAGCCCTCATCATCTCCAGCTTGCCATGTTGGATGTTTCCAACGGCACCCCAGCCCCAGCACTCCAAAAACACTCACAGCCCTGGGAGCAATAGGAAGGATGGGGAGGAAACTGGGAAGAATGGAGACTCTTAGAGAGCCCACATCATGCAGCTAAGGCCATGAGCCCTCAAAAAAAACTTTGGTAAAACAAAACCCAAAATTAAAACAGATAAATAAATAAATAGCTTTAAAAAAAAAACTTACTTTGGTTTTTCCAATCTGGAAAACCCTGTATAATATTCCAGAGGTTTGGGAGCCAAGAAAGTTTTTGGGGTTTTTTTTTTTTTCGGTGTGTTTGTGTGTGTGTGTGTGTGTGTGTGTGTGTGTGTGTTTAATGTCCAAAGGAGGAACAGAGGGGATTTAAAAAAAAAGAAGTTTAAAAAGACACCTAAGAAATCAGGACAATGGATTTGGGCTGGAGCAGGAGTGTCGGTTCCAGAAGGCTCCTCCATGCAGGAAGACAGAGCCAAATGGTTGTAAGTGGGACCGCGGCCAGGCCGGGTCATGGAAAATCTGGGATTCGAGGCAGGACGGCCAGGGAACATGAAGGGATGGCTCCGTCATCCCAGGGGAGGGCCGGGGGGTGGGGGCCTTCTCAGCAATGTTAAGACCCCTCCCCAGCCAAAAGGGCAGAAAAGAAAGTCCTTTTTCTTTTCTTCTTTTTTTCAACCCCAAAGACTTATTTGATTTTCTTGAAAACTATGGGCAGGAAAACAATTTCCTCCACTTCTTTCTTTTTTTTTTTTTTTCCAGAGCTTTCACATCTCGAAATGAGCCAGGCACCAGCAGTCAGCAAGCCAGCCGAGTTCCATGTAACACACGTTTATTTCCATGTTCCTGAAGGACCAGTGAGCGGGAGGCCGGCTCTGCAGAGGGGCCTATAAAAAGCTTAATTCAATGCCTACACACCCCACACCCCCTCTTCCTTTCTCCCTTGTCCATGACTTCAACATTTCCAGAGCGCTGATGTCTCAAACCCCAGAGCAAACAGGTAGCTGTGGGGGAGACTCAAGGGGAGGGCCACAGAGGAGGGGGCTTAGAAGTCAGTGGGGCAGGGCCAGAGGTGGAGCGAGGGAGCCCCAGGGGGGGCTGCAGCTGGAGGCCCAGTGGCGGGGGGGGGGGGAACAGTGAGGAGGCAGAAGAGGTGGAAACAGATGGAGAAAGCACGGCACCCCTGGCTACCCATTGCAGCCCCCCACCTCCCCTTTTCTAAGAGCCCGAGGGCTGAGTTTCCTTTGATGCATCTCTTTGAACTCTTTGGGGCTGCTTCCCCAGCCGGGAAATGGAGGCACTGGAGGAGGTGACCTCCCAGGGCCTCATCAGCTCTGCCCTTCTGCCCTAGCTCTGCTTCGTGCTTGAGGTCCCTGGAGGCCCGAGCCCTCCCACACCCCCTTTGGGGTGCCTGGTTCGGGTGAGAGGCAAAGAGGGGAGGGCAGGAAGATAGCTACAGGACAGGGCTCAGGGAGTGCCGCCCCCAGCCCTTCAGGTCTCCGTCCCTCAGATACCGCGTGACGGGGCCAGGTGCTGCCCTGCTCTGAGCCCCGGGGTCCCACCGACCCCAGTCCAACTGTGGGCTGGCACAGGGTGGGTTCAGCAGCAGGACTATGGGGAGGACACGTGGCACGGGCGGCCTCCCCATGGCAACTGGGAGGAAAGCGGGTCAGGGGCTCAGAGGCCTGTGCCCGCTTTTCTGTTGCACAGTCAGACCACGTGCTCTCTGGGGGTGGGTTCCCAGTTCTTACTGCAGTGGCTTATGTGGATTCATTTCCTCCTGTGGCTGGGAGAGGTCTCCGGCCCCCACACCATACCTGCCTGCCACGGGGCCTGTCATCTCAGCAACGCTCCCCCCTCCACACCTCCCCCGCCCTGGCTTCGGCCTCCGAGTCTAGATGCTGGCCTCAGCTTTGCTCTCCGAATTCAGAGACCTGCCTTGCCTTACCCCCCACCTTTGCCTCAACAGCCCCCCATGCTCCATCTTCCAAGGTCTGCACGCCCCAGACCTCCTGCCTGAGCTCCACCTCAGGTACAAGGAAGAAGCCAGGGAACACATATTTAGGGGGGCCAGAGGGGAGGCAGGAGGCGTGCAGGGGGGGTGGACCTGGAGAGAAAGCAGCAGCAGCGTTGAGGCGGGGGTGAGGGGGTTGGTTCGCATGCAGATAAAACACAATGCAACAAGGGAGTATTCAGATCACCTTATCACCTTTCAGTCCGGGCTCCCCCATGTTCCCCATCAGTCCCTGCAAGACAAAGGCCAGATCCTGCTGTGAGGGGGGGTCTCAAAGCCACGGAAGGCAAGTGCCCCGCCTGACACCCACTGGGTTGCCATGCCCACCCGGGGCTCGATGCCCCACCCAGCGATCAGTTTTCTCACCCGTGAAAGGGGGCAATGACCCCCAGCTCGGAGGGCCATGATGTGGACTAAAGGAACACGAGAAGGGACAGCTGACTCCTGAGCCATGGCACTCCGAACAAATCCAGGGGAGAAGGCTGCTCATGGGGACAGATGGGTTCCACGAGCATTGCCCCCTGCACGTTGGCCACATGGGGTCGTCCCTGGAATGAGGTCCTAGCAGTTCTGGCCCATCTTTTTCCTGCATGCCCATCCCACCCAGGGACATACGAAGTTCACTGGTTTGCCACTATAGTTTCTATGCCCCTGGTGATGCCCTCCCCCCCTCCCCCATTGGCCTTTCAGTGCCCTGACGTCTGGAACCACATGAGACTCATGCTCAGCTCAAGGACTGCTGTCCAAGAGACATTTCAGCCATAACTGACATACAGAAGCTGACTGGCTCTCAGGCCCAGGAAGAACTGAGCTGCTGAGCTGCCAGCTCCCATCCCAGCACCCCTTGGAGCCCCCGTCCTCCCCTCCCCCCACACTGTGCCCAGGCACACTTCCCTCTGGGCTGCCATGGGTCAAGGTGGGGGGTGGCTGGAAGGGACGAGACCCGGATTCAGGGATGGCTCTTGTTTACCTTCACGCCCTTGGGTCCTGGATAGCCAATCGGACCCAGTGCTCCCATGTCGCCCTGGCAAGAGAAAGAGAAGAGAACATCGTGAGAGGTGGCTCCCAGGAGTCTGGCCTGGGAGGGATGATCCCCAACGTCTCCTAGCCTGGGCTTCTGAAGACACAACCCCACTGGCTCTGTCAGACCACCTGGTCTCATCTCTCCTCTGCTGCTTGCTTATCATGTGATTTGGGGTGGCTAACCTCTCCGTGCCTCAGTTTCCCCATCTAAAACGGGGATCAGTACTACGAGCCTCCTAGAGTCGTTTCAGGGAGAGCTGACTTACGCGTACAAAGTAGTGGGCACAGTCTGGAGGCATCTGGGGTTGTCCCAGCCGAAGGGGCTCTACCAGCATCTAGTGGGTGAAGGCCCCACAACACACAACGATCTGGCTCAAAATGCCCATAGTGCTGAGGTGAGGAGCCTGGTTGAGAATGAGGCGGTGGCTGGATCCTCTCTGCACAAGCCCACCCTCCTCCCCTCACGGGTCCTCAGCTCCAGCCCGCCCCTACCACTACTGCCTCCAGTCGCAGCCATAATGGTAAGCCCACACCCAGAAATAGGGAGCCCCTGAAAATGCTCTCTTCTCCCCCCTTTCCATCTGCTGTGACTCGTCAGAGTGTCTGGCTGCTATGCGTGCTCAAACAATGTGCTTGACCTCTCTGGGCCTCAGTTTCCCCCCTCCCTGCGTCAGGCTCTGTGGGGGTCCCTGGCAAGTGCGCGGATGCACGGGAGGAAGGCTAGGTGCCCCGGGCTTCCTGTGGGAACTGCCCCGAGAGGTCTCCATCGCATTCCTGCCCGACTTCCGCAGAAGGGCCGACGGGCCCGAGGAGAGAGACAGAGAGAAGGTGCGAGTTCACAGATGGTGGCGTGGTCTGCTGAGACACTGTCGGGTCCCACCCCACCCACCCGGCCCCTGCAATGGCTCAGATCAGCTGACACAGAGGCCGACCACCATCCGGCCACGGCCCTGCCAGGGACGGGCTGTGGGACCTTGAGCAAAACCCTTGCCCTCTGGACCTCAGGATCCCCACCTGATTAGGTCAAACCAAACCTTCTAGCTGAACCTCTGCCAAGAAATGGTGCTTTCAGCTCCATCAAGTTATGTTCTCCTGCAGGAAGTAAGGTCACAACAGGTGCCGAGACTAACACAAACAGCACTGTCTGCCAGGCATGGAGCTCAGCACCTTACCTGCCTCGACCTGAGGACTCCTCACAACAGCCCTTGGAGATTCACCCTCCTACCATCCCCATTTTACAGACGGGGAAACTGAGGCTCCATAGGGCTAGGACTGGATGGAGCTGGGATTCACACCAGGCAGTCCGTCTCCAGAGCTTCCAGGCAATTCTGAAGTCGTCTTGGGAGAGGAGGGAGAGAGGGGAGTGAAAAGGCCAGGATCACTGGCCAGGAGAGGCTGGGGTCCAAGGAAAAGCCAGCCCTTCAGAGAAGTGTACCTCCCTAGGCCTTGCTGGTTGCTGCTTCTCTCCCTCTCTTTTCCTGGATGAAGGGAGCCAGCGGTGGCCTGCCCAGAGTTCCCCATGATCCACAAATAAACAGACGAGGCTCTCCTGGCACAGTTGGCTCCAGCTGGGGCCCGGGCTGTGGGCAGGGGATCAGTCAGCAGCTCTGGGAACACAGGCTCCTTCTTCCCGCTGCAGGCCTGAGGGTGGCTTGTGTGGGGACTGAATTCAATACGGGCCTGACTGACACCTGGGGCCCTGGGGAGCCACAGCAACACCACACTCGCCGCCCCTGCAGGCCCTTCCAAGAAGGCCTGTGTGTGGTGGGGGGCAGGGACTTGCATGGGTATCCAACGCCAAGGGGAAAGGAATCCGTGGAAAAGGGACTCTGGCTGCAGGGCACATGGGGAGAAGGTGGCGGCTTGCTTAGGGCAGGCCTTTTCCTTGTTGGCAGGGCCGCAATGCTGGGCTCTGAAAGCACTCGGGGGAGGAACAGAGAAAATTCCAGGCCGCTTTCCCCCCGCGTACAGCCCGCAGAGCCCCAGTCGGCTCTGCACTAGACACCCTCGTGGGCAGCCTGACCGACCGACACGCAGCATGTCATGTCCTCACAAGAGAGAACAATGAGTAATGCCCTGAATTTGGATCCTGTTCCCACTTTTTTTTTTTTAAAGATTTTTTATTTATTTATTCATGAGAGAGAGAGAGAGGCAGAGGGAGAAGCAGGCTCCCCGCTGAGCAGGGAGCCCGATGCGGGACTCGATCCCAGGAGTCTGGGACCATGACCTGAGCCGAAGGCAGACGCTTAACCACCTGAGCCACCCAGGCGCCCCCTGTTCCCACTTTTGCCTAAGCTCCCAGACACCGCTCTACACATCTTGCCTTTCGTCTTGCTGACTCTCACCAAAACACAACCAACCACGTCTGCAACCATTTCCAGGACTCCTACTGTGTGCAGACACCACGCGTGAGACTTCAAGGTCCCGTCAACCGCCGTTAACGGGAGCTTACGCTGGGCTCCGGCCGGGACGTGCTGCTCGGGCCCTCGCCGGCTGTTCACCGTAACCCCATGAGGCCCATCTTACAGAGGAGAAATCGAGGCTTAGAGAGAGGCGAAGTCGCTCACCCAAGACTAAGCAACCAACAGGGGACATGGGCAGGACCAGAATCCAGGTCTGGCTGGCTGGCAGGGCCTCCCACCACCCCTCACACACGTCTTCCCTTCCTGCCCCGCCGTTCCTCTGCAGCTGTGGCATCCTTGGCCACGGGTTCCCAGACCCAGAATGCTCTACCCTGTGCTCATGTTGTTCACACGCACTCATCCTTCCGCCGAAGCACCAACATCCCTTCCCCGACCCCACAGGCCAGGCCAGGCCCCTGCGGTCAGGTCTCACAGCCCTTGCCACGCCAGTGACCATTTATATGGCGGAGGTGCTCGCTCAGAGTGGCTTAACAACTGGGTGAGAAAGAAACCTAATCACGCTCTCATTTACAAGCCCTCCAGGGGGAAATCTCGCCTCGGTGTTCCTAGAACTGCCTTTGAAGGCAATAAGGCCTCTTTCCAGAAACTCTGATAGGGATCAGTGGCTTGGGGACAGGGACATGGGGGCTATGGCCGGTCCTGGCTCCTGTGTGGTTTTAATAAGCACCATCTCTCACACAGAACAGCCCCTGGGGCGGTCCACACTCACACATCTGCTGTCTCCATTCTTCTGTCTCCAGAAGTCACACAGAGCTGAGTGCGGA
Organism: Phoca vitulina; assembly: GCF_004348235.1. Lineage (NCBI taxonomy): Eukaryota > Metazoa > Chordata > Mammalia > Carnivora > Phocidae > Phoca > Phoca vitulina. Next base: position 14,409,334 of record NW_022589724.1, on the reverse strand, counting down.
ATGCAGTGGTAAAGTCCGTGACCTACGGACACAGGCCCAGGTCCAGCTTGTTGCTGTGTGACCCAAAGCAGGTGTTTCAGCCTCTCTGTGCCTCGGTTCCCCTAAGTGTATCATGGGTAATCCCACTTCCTACCCTCAGAGGCTTGCCATGATCATTAAATACTTCGCACAAGGCCTGGCACACAAGGGCTTGGTTTAAGTGTCAGCTAGTGAGGCTCCTGATCTTGCTTCATCGCAAGGAAACAAAGCCAGATGATCATTTACTGACAGAATATGGGGGACTCGTCCACTATACCCCACACGCTGGGCTTTGGCCAGACCACATATTCTTTGGGTCTCATTAGACCCACGGAGGAGCCAAAATTCCCTCTCTGTCACTCAAAATAAAAAAGACAGAAATCTTCTTTGTTGGGCAGATTCTGGAATCAGGCACTCTTTTCTTGAGGGCCAGCCAAAGGGTTTCAGTTACTCAAACGGGGCTGTTCCGAGGGAGTCCCCCCTCGGAGGCTGCAGGGGGGCCGCCAGCAGCTTATTGGGATCCGGGTCACACAGACCCGGGTTGCAAGTCCTAGCTGGTGACCTCAGACCCCAGCCTCCCTACTGGGGTGACTGGGCTGAGGCCGCCCCCCTTCAACTATCTCAAGGCTTCCCCAGCCTAGTGCACACCAAGCATACACAAAATAGAAAGACGTTCCATAAATGTTAGTCTGTCTCCTCACGTTCTTCCTCCCGCCTGCAAGGACCTGGGGGTGGGGGGGCGGTGACAGGGGAAGTTTCAGCTTCAGTCTGCATGCAAATTGCTTCAGCTGACTAGACAGAAGGCATTGAATAAACCTGAATCTCCACTAAAATGATTATCAATATGTGGAATTCCCATTTGCTCAGCTAAAAACCCACATCCTCTGGAAAACCAGAGGTGACTCATGATCCCTCTTCCCCTTTAATTCCTGGTTAGAAAATTCCTTTCCTCTCCAACTCTCTGGGGAGGCCACTATTCTCCCTACCCGCCCTGCCCCCACCCTGGGGCACAGAAGCTGCTGTTTCCAAAAATCCAGGGCAGGAGGGGGTCCTTGGGTGAGAAAAGGCACTCGTTCGGGGAGTGCTGGTGATTTGGCAGGGTCTGGTCTGTGCTTGTGACCCCCCACCACCACCACCACAGGAGGAAGGGAACATCCCCGTGACAGCAGAGGGAATTTTAAAACAGGGGAAGTGAGGCTGAAAGTGGCAGAGAAAGACACAGAGCAAGAGGGAACCCTGAGGAGGCATAGATCAGCGATTTGGAAAGGGACATCATGAGGGGGTGCACAGTCTGAGGAACGCAGGAACACCCCAGCTCAGGCCCTTCAGAAGCGGGCAGCGGGAGGCAGATCCTGGACTAAGAGTTGGAGGACATGCCTTTCGGTCCTGACTCCATCTTCTCCTGCCTTATGGGTGATCTTGACCAGGGGCCTCAGTTTTCCCATCTGCCAAATGGGATTCTCTTAAGAGCTCCTTTGACTAGGGCTGCCAGATTGAGCGAATGAAAATACAGTCTGCCCAGCTACATTCAAATGTCAGATAAACACCGAATGATATTTTAGTATAAATGTGTTCTAAATATTGCATCTGAAATTCAAATTTTACTGGGCGTGCTGTATTTTATCTGGCAACCCTCATTGAGGAAAGCAAAGGGGAGCATAGGTGGGAAAGAGCTTTGTAAAGAGTCAGGAAGGCCAAGGGCATTGTCTGAGTCTCCAGAGCCTGCATTCATTCGGCCAAATGATATTCTTGTTCCTCTCAGGACCCAACCTAGTGGACACCAGGACAATGACAAAGAGAAACACGTGCCAACGATGAAAGCCAGGATATGTAAACATCCCTGCAGGAGAGCTTTGGGAACTGAGAGCATTTAGCCTGAAGAAGGAGCCTTGGTAAGGACAGAAAGCGACCATCTTTTCATCTCAAACAGTCTCTCCCAGGGGCAGGGGAATGACTGGGGCTCAGGATTCAGCAACACCACACATAGCAAGAGCTCTGTAGAATGGCCTGGGCTCCCCCAGGAAAGAGTGTCCAACACCAGGCTGTTCAAGCTGGAGTGTAATCACTGTGTGACCAGGATGTTCCAGAAGGCATCCCTGTGAGCTTAGAGGAGGCAGGACTACAAGACTTTGGGGGTCCTCATAAACTGGGGTTCTCTACCTCTCGTTGCAGATATTCCTTTTCCAAAGCATCTAGGCAGTGCCTTGTGCCAAAGAAGATGCCCAGCAAAGTCCTGCTGCATGGACATCGGGGATGACAAATGCATGACTCATAGGTGGACATTTCACTGCCCCAAGCCAAGGAGATGTCACTCATTGATCACAGCCCGTGTCTCCCACTAAGTTCCAATGTGACTTTGAAATCTTTCTCTACACAGCAATCCAGAGGGCTGCTACCATGCATAACATACATGTGTGTGGGTGAACTAACAATAACTATTATTATTATGACGAGCACTTCTTGAGTCCTTACTATGTGCGAAGCACTTTTTATGTACTAGTTTCTTTAAACCTTCACAACAAAAGTCTAAGTTAGGTACTACTATTATCCCCATTTTATAGACGAAGAAAGTGAGACACAGGGAGGTTAAGAAATTTGCTCAGCATCTGAATTCAACCAGTGGTAGAGCTAGGATCCGAACCCAGGTGGTCTGGTTGCAGGGACTGCCCCCTTAGCCACAGGACTGCACTGGACTGTGGGCATCTGTGGTGCTCAGACTCTTTACAAAGCCCTCCTGGCTCTTTACAAAGCTCTTGTGGGCACAAGGATCCCATCTTATGAAGGGGTTCCCTGGGGCCAGAGCTGAAGAGCACAGAACCAGGAGGCGAGCCTAGGGTGCAGACCTTCCGCCCCTACCCTGCCCAGGTTCTGCACTCACCCGTTGCCACTGGGAACCTCTGGGCCCTCTTGCCAGGACTGGCCACCCCTAAACAATGGGGCCCCTGAACTCCCCTGGGGCCTTCTCCAGCCTCCCTCTGAACAGAATTTCGTGGCATAGTTGCTGGGGTAGCCAAAGCCGGCAGCCCATTAGTCAAACTAGGGAACAGCCTACTTATATCCCTCCATGGCCCCCCAGACTCAAGCCCCATGAGGAATGACCAGAGGACAGAGCAAAGGGGCATGAGACCCTGGGGAAAGCTCCTAGAGTCATTTCCCAGGCCTGAACCTCTCAATGGTTCTTGTGGCCAGACCCAAGGTCAAGGTCCCACTCTGAGGGCCCAGCAGGAGGCCCTGGTTTTGGCTCATGGAACCACTCCACAAGGCCTACCCCAATCTGGATGGAGTCAGAGGTCAGCCTGCCTCCCACCTCCATGTGCACAGGCCTCTTTCAGTCCCAGGCATGTCAGGAGGTGATAGCAATGATTAATATAATGATATTTTCCTCTCAGGGCACACTTACTAAATGCTAGCCCCTGGACCAAGGCCTCAGTTAATCCTCACAACCACCCCCAGAGTACTCTATCATCATCCCCATCTTACAGATGAGAACTAAGGCTCAGAGAGGGTAAGCAACTTCACCCAGGTCACACAGTCATGATGGGGCAGATCTATGACTTGAACTCTGGGGGTCTGGCTCCAGAGTCAGTGCTGTGATGGAAAGGATGAGGAAGACGGCCTGACATGACCTCAGCTCCTCGGCCAGCCACTTCACCTGTGGATGGGCATGCTATCACCTACCTAGACCTCCCTGCGGTACGATGGGCAGGCAGCAGGTGTGAAAGCACATCCGCACTCTCATGCTCCAAGCACCTGCCTTCATTTAACTAATGAAGAAAGAGGCTCAGAGAAGGTGGGTGATCCACCTGAGGACACACAGCAGGGCTTTCGTCCCTCTGCGCCCTGGCCAGACTGATTATGTCCTGCTCCCCCAGCTCCTCCTGGGGTTTGATGAGAGAGGGACCTTTCCAGCAGGACTTGTCGCTTGCTCCCCACACCCCGCCACCCAGGCATCTGTGTACTTACAATGAGGCCGGGGACTCCTCGGGGCCCTGGCAGGCCCAATTCTCCCTGCAGATAGGAAGAGAGCAAAGCGGTTACTTGCCCTGTCTCCCTCCTGGGCCACTCCCTCCACGCTATCCCCCTGTGGGCACCTGGTGGGATCCTCTGGAGCTGACCATTCCTTGTGCCTGATTAGTGACTCTCGGAGCCTGGCCTGAAGTTTGGACAAGACCTTTCCCCCTTCTGCCCTCAGCTTTCCACATCGGTAAAACAGGGAGGCTGGATTTCCAGACCCAGTATTTTCCACTTGTAAGTTACGTGTGAAAGAAGAGGTGGAATCCTGATCCTGACAATAAAGATGGGCCAGGTGTCTGGCCCAGATCTCATTTCACCTTCACTTCATAGATGGTAACACTGGGGCTCGAGAGTTATGTGATGTGCCCAAGGTCAAGTGCAAGGAAATAACACAGTGGCTCAGCTCGAAGCTGAGAGCCACCGGGCCAGCCTCTCTCCCTCTCCCAGCCAGGAGGTGCTGGGGCCCTGAGAGAAGCCCGCCTTCACGAAGTAGGCTGTCAGGTCTCTGCCTCCCAGATGCTGGAGAGGGCTCTCGCCTGGGAGTCAGGGGATGCGGCTGTGTATGGCATGGGCAACTTTCCATCTCCTCGTCTCTAAAAATGGACCATCCATTGCTTGCACCAGAAAAGACAGGTAGAGGGGTCTGGATCAAGTTCAAGATGCAAGGCATGAATAAAAATGGGGGCTTCTAGAAATGCTGAATATCAGTGGGAATTGCCAGCACCCTCCAGGTGTTTGTCTTGCTTCGGGTGGGCCCAGACAGGAGGCTATCACTACAGCCACCAAGAAGAAGCGGAGGGGAGACGCCGCCTTGGCTTTAAAATGAGGGAAGCGAGGCCCAGGGAAGGGAAGTGACTTGTCCAAGGTCACTCAACAACTGCGTGGCCAAGCCGGGGCCATTCACCAGGCCCTCTTTCTGCTCCCCCAGGATCTGAGGATAAAGACACTGCTGCCCCTCCCCGAGGCGGCTTCGGGGATGACATCATGTATTATAATGCCTGACCCGATAACTGATATACCGAAGGAGAGGCTCCAATTTCTCACCTCCGTGCCTTCGCTGGTGACCTTTCCTCCACATGGAATGTCCCCTCACCTCTCTCCTCAACCCAATCCAACGTCACCTTCCCCAGGAGTCTCCCTGCTCCTCTATCCCTCTTCCACAGCACCCGGGGCCCTTGACCCCACACATCTCACTCTGCCTGGTGCGATGGACCGGACAGACAGCCGTGAGCTCCTCCAGGGCAGGCGATGTGCCCGCTGTGACCTACTGTTTACAACTGCCCCATCCAGGGACACCTGTTGTGAGCCGACCGCCTTCCCATCCCCTCTCACTTCACTCTTACACCAGCCCTCTGGGGCTGGCATTCCGACCCCCAGATTTACAGAGAGGGAAACTGAGAATCCGAGAGGGGAACCGATGTGTCCAAGTGATGCAGCAGGACTCAAACCCTGGTCCACCCGGCTCTGAGACCAGGGCTTAAGCCCCCATGGTTGCTGGGGTGAGCCCAAGCGGGGTCAGGCTCAGGGAGCATTTGTGGAATTGAAATCCCTACACCATCAGGGGCTGATCGTGGAGCCAGCAGTCACCTCTACAGAGAGCACAGCTGGCCACAGCTGCTTCGGTGGGAAGGCCCAAAGAGAGATGTGGGAACATGGCAGGTGTTCCAAAGAGCTTTGGACTTAGTCTGCTCCCCTGGGGCAGAGAACAACTTCCTCTCCCGCCTGAGCCTGAGCCTGGAACAGGAAGGGAAAGGCGGGCTCAGCACCTCAGGGCAGGCTGACCTGGCTCCTCGATGACAGGCCTCCGATTATTTACAAACTCTATAAACATGCCTATGTTGAAGATTTCTTTAGAACTCAGCTCTTCTCTCCACACAGGGCCTGCAAACCATCAGCTCCCCGAGGGCACTGCTGCCTCATAAACATTGTTGATGCTTTGTAAGACGGTAGTCGCCCTGGCTTCCCCGTGGGGAGTGACCCAGAACCTTCCTGAGTCCTTGGGGATGCGGCACGGTCTGGGGCTTTAGAACCAGGGGCTCAGTGCGCTGGGGGGGGTGCTTTCCTGGGGGGTACAGGATACCCACAGTGGATAGGAGCTTGGGGTTCAGAGGTGGCAGGGGTGGGATTTGACCCAACTTGTCTGACCCCAAAGCTTGGATTCCTCAAACCTGTTGTGTTTTGCTCTGGAATCTCTTTCCTGTTCCCCAAGACTTGAAATACTTACAGGGTTCCCATCCAGTCCAGGAGGACCTCTTTCCCCAAAGTCTCCAGGAAACCCCTGAAGGCACAAGAGAGAAGAAACATCTGCAGATTAGTGTTTATACCTGTGGGGCGGCTTCCATCCAAACCCCCGGGGGCACACAAGGACATGTCCATGCAGTCTCACTCTTTGGTTCTGGGATCTGGGCAGGCGGTGGGGTCCCCAGTCACGCGACGCCCTCAACAAACACCAAGACCCGGACCAAGGAGGCAGGACGGACAAGAACTGAGGTCAAGAATCAGAGGCTAGGCTTGAACCAGTAGCTGACTTGCCAAGCCTTCTAAGGACATCCCTTTCCCCAGTGGGCCTCAGTTTCCTGACTAGTTGAAGAAGGGAAGGCTTCTGCAGCATTTTCCAGCTCAGACCTTCTGAGGCTGTGACATGCTCTTCACAAGCTGCCCTATGCAATCACGATCCCCATTTTTACAGATAAAGACAGCAAGGCTCTGGAAGGGTAAATGTCAACGTTATGCAAGGTCACACGGTGGGTGACTATCAGCCCCACTGCCAGAAGTAAATTTCAGCAGCCCAGAGAGGGGCCAGGCCACCCAGCCCAGGCAGCTTTGGCCCTCTCATCCCATCCCTGACCCCAACTCCATACTCTCTGGGGAGACAGGCAGCTAGAAAAACATGGCTCTGGGGACACCTCTGGGGACCAGGGTAGGGGTAGGGGGCAATTCCATTTCGCTTCAAAGGGAAGAGAAAGTCCTCAAGGTTGGAATTTAGGGAAACCTGTTTTTCTCCCCTGCTTGAATTCAAATCATTGTTTTTCCAGGGAAATTTAATAAAAAACACAGCACATGTTTTTCTGACCAAATGGATGCCTGAGCTGTTCAGTAAAGATTCCTCACAGAGGACAATTTGTGTCTGGTTTCTAACACAGCTGGGGGAATCCAGGGAATAGATTAAACCTAAGGACAAACCCCAAACCACTGAAAACGTCTCTCCTGACTGAGCAAAGAGACCTTGAAATGTATGTGCATCCAGGCTTTTGTCCTTGCCCTGTTCAGCTGTCTTATTCTCCTGAGATCCCTCCTCTGTCAGGGAACCCTCTTGGACCAGAAGGGCAGGGGTTGGCCTTCATCCTTGAGGAGGTGTGGCTTCGTTCAGACACCCAAAGGAGGACGTGAGGACAGAATAATGAGATTCGGATCAAGCCAGTCACTTTGCAGGCAAAACCTCATTTGCCTTTGACATCTACCCTTAAAGGAAAGGTTATCAGTCCCATTTAACTGATGGGGAAACTGAGGCTCGGAGAGGCAAGGTCACTTGGCTAAGGCAAAGAAAAGCAAGTCTGTGGTAACAGCTGAGTCTAGGTCCCCACCTCTCTAAACTCCATCAAGTTTGTATGAGCTGCACACGGGCAGATCATGGCACATAGAAGCTGCTAGAATATGTATTCAGCTGGTTTCAGAGAGTGGCAAGGGTGTGTGCGTGTGTCTACAGGCCCATCTCCAGGTCAAGTCTTTGTGGGGGTACATCTGATCCTATCTAAGATTCCTCTCCCCACATACTTTGGGTCCCCCTGGCAAATTTCAGCCTCCCCCCAACCCGACCCTTCTTTGACAAGCTGTAAGGGAGAGCCGTCTCCCCTCTTGGGACTGGAGACATCAGCTGGGTGGGCTGTGGTGAGGGGAGACTTCTGAAGGCATTACGTTTCTGCCTTCACCTTTGGAGGCTGGGGTTAGGGGCCTGGCAGGAGAGGAGAACCATCTATCAGGGGACAAGGCCAATGCCATCCAGCCAGGCACCTGGCCAACTCCACATGGCCCATGAAGGGCAGAACTCAGGAAGTCTGTGCTCTGCTCGCCAAGTCCAGTGTCTGGAGACTAGCTCTGGCTGTATGACCTCGGGCAGATCCTCACTTGACCCACTGTCCTGCTCAGGCTGGGGTGCAGGGTGTATTCTCTAAGAACACTTGTCCCAACCCTTAGATGAGGCCTAGAAGGAAGGAGCCTCTTCCTCTACACACAGGAATGCCACCCAGCCTAGGGCAAGATGAAGCCCTTGACACCATCCCCCAGGCACACATCCTGGCTACAACGCCCACTATATTCACACCCATCGTTCTGCACTCAGAGGCCACTTCAGGCTGGCTCAGGGACTCCCCTCAGACCCAGCTGCCAGGCCAGCCTCCCCCATGAAGGTTTGGAAGCAGCGCAATCCCATGCCAGTCCTGGCTCCATCACCATGGGCCTCTCCAAGCCTCAGTTTGCTCTGCTGTACAATGGGGCATACAAACAGGATGAGCTAAGGTGTCCCTTGCTGGCAGCAGGAACGTGAAGGCACATCTCTGGGGTATAAGCAAGGGAGAGACCATCAGAAAGGTCAAAATCCCAAAGGAAGGCATTTCTGCAGACAAAAAGGGTCCAAAGCTAGCCAGTGGCTGATAACAGCAGAGTAAGAACAAAGACAGTAAGAGCAAACTCCAGCAGCCCAATAAGATGAGTAATTAAGAGCATAATGGTTGGGGGATAAAAGATAGGAGCTTTAAAAGCGCTGGAACAAATCTGCGATTGGAACAATCTCTAAGATAGAAAGACCCTAGCTGTTCTTGACAAGCTACACCTCATTGCACCAATGGGGAGACTGAGGCCCAGAGCATGCACAAGGGCCCATCACCCACCAGCCTGTGTCACCCCTCTGCCGCTGGAGACATATCTCATTTCCAGCACTTGCCCCGGGGCCCCGATGCTTGGCCCTTTTGGATCTCAGAGAGGCGGCCGCCAAGCTAGATGTGGGGCCCCACTTTCCTCCCACTCTGCTTCCCTCTGGCCATATCTCCTCGTGCATGGAGTGCAGTCCCAGCCGGGCCAGCAGCAGGACCTTCCTCCGCAGGCCTGAGCTCCCGGCTGCAGCAGGCTGGCCGGAGGCCCAAGGAATGAGCTCGGCACCCTGCCGGGGCCCCAGCCACGTGGTGTTACCACTTCCCCAGGTCGGGGCCCCCGGGGAACTGGACGCCTTGTACTTTGAGCAGAACAAGGCCCAGGAGGAGACAGAATCAGGCTCCAGGAAGGGACTCCAAATTCTATCTTAGCTACAGCAATGCAGAGGAATAGCTGTGAAGAGAGGGCGGTCCTTGTCACCACATCCACAGCAGGATGCCAAGGTCTGAGGAGGCCGCTGAGGGCCACCTCAGCCACTCCCCTGCCTCCAGGCAATGTCTACCCCATCCGTCTGCTCCAGAAGGTGGGCTGGAGAGGCAGGGGAGGCATGAAGTCTCCGGGATCAGAAGTCCCACTAATGCCTCGAAGGCTCAGCTCCCTGACCTACGAAATGGTCTGTCTTGCCAACTCCCCTAGCAGAGCTGGGCTGAGGAGGTGGGATGTCGTAATGCAGCCCCGGCATGCTCTACTGAGCCAGGGCACGCTAGCTCTGGTTTGCATCAACAGTGGGAGTACAGAATAACCTCTCGGAAGAGCCCCCAGAAGGATCTCAGGGCCCTCTTTATAGTGTTGAGATTCTCCACAGTCAGGATATTCCTGGGCAAGCTTAACCTGCATCCCTCCTGCTGCACTTGCAGCCTGCCGTAGTCCTTTCTAGAACACGTGCGCACTCCAAGTGTGCTGACATGGAAAGACACTTTGAGGTCACAATGCTGAGCATGTTTTCACCCTGCCCTTTTGGAATCCACTAAGGAGCCCATCTAAGAAGAGTCACCTCAGGGAACAAGTAGGAGATAGGTAGGTCAAGTTCTCGCCAGGATCCCAGGGTCACCAATAGCCCTGGGCAGCTCTAGCTCAAGTATGGGACACTGGGGACCAACCCGCACTCCCAGCATCACCACTGCGAAAAACTCTCATCCATCTTGGTCTCAGTTTCCCCACCTGGAAACACGAGACCTCTGTCACTTTGCTCCCTGCTCCCCACAGTCTGAGAATTGGAAAGGATCCCGAAACCAAATGCACCATAGCAGCAGCTCTTCCCACCCGCCATGGGCATGTGGCCTTGGGCAAGTCCCAGTTGTCCCTGACCCACACACTGATGGAGTGGAAGCCAGGGTTGGGCCTTTCCAGCTGTAAGCTTTAGGGTCTGCCAGCCTGACTCACTACATAAGACCAGCCTCGCAGGCCCGGCCAGAGGCCACGAGACACGCTGTGAGCAGTGGCCAGCCTCTGCCAGGCATTCCAGCAGGCTTGAAAGTGAGTTCACAGAGCGCCCGCCCAGCAAGAAGATTCACTGCAACGTCTTCCTAACTCCTGGGAGGGACCCTTGTCCCAGCTGCAAGTGTCGCTGTGCCATGCCCAGAACAAGCCAGGACAGCCCAGGAGAAACCCCTTCAGCTCCAACCAAGTCTGCAACATCTTATATCTGGACCCCTCCTCAGAAAACCACGACACACTTTCCATTCTAGCAGACGTGAGGAGATGAGAGCTTTAGCCTAAGCTTTCCTTTGGAGCTAAAGATAGGAGCGCAGAGAGAAGTGTAAGGTAGAAAGCAAGCAAAGGTCCTGGGGTCGAGTCCTGACCCTGCCATCAACTTGCTGTGTGACTTTGGCCAAATTACTGGGCTCTCTGAGCTCTGTCTGCTTATCTTTCTGACAGAGAGGTCAGGCCAGCTCATCACTGAAGTTCTTGCAGCTCTGATATGCTCTGACCTCTAGCGTCTCCTTTAGGGCTCTCATCAGCAAAAGATTCCCACACACCCTCCTTCCCGACCTGATGCTAAGGAGGCCGCGTGCCCGAGCCCAAAGTTCTGCTCGCTGGAGAGAGATGAACTACAGCAAAATCACCACCAGCCCTGCCAGAAATGAGGCCAGCTGCAATCTGGCATGAGGGAATTCAGCTCATTCTCCCAACATTTCCTTTTGTTGATACATGCCTAGAAATCGCCTGGCCCAAAGCTTTGACAAGAGGACATTTGCAGAAGGAGCGCCGCCCCCCACAGCTCCCCCCAGCCCACCAGCCAGATCAAGGGCTCAGGAGCACTGGCAACAGGGGAATGGCCATAAAGACCACTTAGGGAGCGTGCGGGCCGAGGGTATTTGCAGACTTAGGGGCCCGGCATGGGCAGAGACAAAGGCCGTAGGGACTCGGTGCCATGCAGTCCTGCTCCCTACACTATTAAATCATATCCAGTGCAGACCTTGCCCACTTGATAGCCATGGCAGCTGGGCCAGGGTCAAGGGGACTTTCACGGCCCTCAGGGGTATTGTGTGGCCCCCCTGTTGAAGAAGGGGGATTCCTCCCACCCATGCCTGACACTGTAGTGCCAAAGACCAGCCCATCATGAAGGACAGGGCACAATCTTAGGAAGTTAAAGGCAAGGAGCAAGGAAGCAGAACTGAATCATCAGTTCTGGGGCTTCGAGTCTGGTGAGGCCCCCAGAGGGTTTCTGAGCAAATGGCTTTGACTGAGTCTCGGCTGCCGAGGCTGGAAAACAGGTGCAGTCAATCTCACCTCGGAGAATCAGTGGGGGAATCATACGTAGTTCAGATGCCATGCAGGCAAAAGGGCCTTTTGGGGGCTATGTTTTGGTTTACAAGTGCTATCTCCAGCACCCGGCACCTGGTAGGTGTCCAGTAAATTTTTGTTGAACGAAAAATGAATGAGCGGTCTCCTCTCGCGCGCAGATGGCAAAATGGCGCTGAGCACCTCAGACCGAGAGGGCGCTGCCTTCCTGGCCACAAGCAGCTTGGCCTTCAGCTCCAAGGAGCAAACAAGTACATGGCGGGGAGTAGGCGGATGAAGAGGCCACTGGGAGGAGGAAAAAGGGGGAAGGGGAAGAGGGCAGCTGGCGCCTGGCGCATCCCTCCTCCATGCTCAGGAGACTCTGGAATGCATTCGCTCAACAGCTACACTCTGGGGCAAGAGGCAAAATCTCCGGCTGCTGCATTCCAACCCAGCAATGACCCCCCGAAGCCTCAAGACCTTGGCCATGTCATTCACCCCCCGAGGCTTCATCTCCTCATCTGTAAAGTGGCAGTGCCCGGCACTCTGGCAGCCTCCCAGGATAGAGTCTGAGCAAATCCCTCACGGGTGGCTCTGGAGGCAGACCTGAGTGAGGGCACGGGGCCCAGCTGAGAACATCTAAGGAAGTCAACTGTCCCTCCTCTGCAACTTAGACTTTGGGAAAACAGGTCCAGAGAGGTGAGGTCATTGGCTCAAAGTGACACAGCATAGACAGCCTCAGCCACCCATGAAGCTACAAACAAGAATAACAACTGCTACTATTTACGGAGCACTTCCTAGGTGACAAGCGGAATGACCCCATGAGCTAGAAGTTATTATCCCCATTTCCCACAGGGCAAAATTTCAATTCAAAGGCTTTGAGCCAATAATGCCCCAGGGCCTTTGCACCTACTATCTCCTCAACCTGAAAAGCTCTTCCCCAGATTGCCACAGGGCTCCCATTCTCACCTCAATAAGGTTTCACAAGAAGTGAGGAGGATTCCTGGATCAACTCACCTAACAGTCTATACCCCAAGCACTCACTGTCTCCCTAACCCACTCTATCTTAACACTCAGCATCATCTGACATTCATTCACTCATTGCTCATTCCCTCATTCGATCATTGTCTGTCCACCTGTCCGTGAAAATGGGAACTTTGTCTTGCTCATTGCTCAGCACTAAGCATAGGGCCTGGCCCACGATATACGCTCAATATTCACTGGATGGATGGCCAGATGGATGGATGGATGGATGGATGGATGGATGGATGGGTCTCCTTGCCCAAGGTCACCTGGCTTGAGGAGCAGATCCAGACACCAGCCCAGCCCTCACAGATGCCAGGTCTTGCCCTAAAGTGAGAAGCATTAGGTGCTACTCCTTGCCCAGATCCAGGTGTCAGGTATTAGACCCCCAGGCACAGAGCCGCTGTCGGCCACAGAAAGGTCTAGTCGGAGGATGAGGTGCCCCTCTGGTCCTTGAGACCAGGACCTGGATCTTGCTCTTCTTTGCATACCACACTCGGCCCCACAGGGCCCAGATCCATACACTATGGGTAAGATCCCGTGATCATGCATGTCAACCCCAGAGTCACAGACAAGCCCCTTTCTAGGCACCAATGAGTTCTCCTGGCCCCCTTCCAGCCATCTCTCAAGTTCCAACCTCCCCCACAGTCCCTTCTCCATCAGCCACCAGCAGAGGGAAGCCCAGACCCCAAGCTGATGATGCTTCCAAGTCTAGGGGTTAACCTGTGGGCAGCCACATGGGGCCTTAAGCCACCAATGGAGGTCAGGCCTGAAAGAAATATGCCTCCGTTATAGTCTGGGGTCTCCCTCCACTGGCAGCAAGGATGTGGGATATATCACTCCAGGGGGAGCCTCAGCTTCCCCTTGTGAGTAATGAGAGCATTGGAATTAATGCCTCGCCCACCAGGTGAAGATTCTGGGGCATCGGCTTCTACAACATTATTGTCGGCCAGTGAATCTGAGATCTTGACCCACCATTGAGATCAGAGGCCCTGGAGGCGAATGGCGGTGTTAGAATCCCGCTCCCTTATTGACCGTGAAGCTGTGGGCAAGTGACTCAACCTCTCTGTGCCCTGGCTTTCTCTTCCTGCCCTGGAGATACCCAAGCAGGAGGAAAGCAATTCCCGCCACACTGGAGGGTCCTGCGCAAAGCCGATGAACCAGGGCTTACGGGCAGCCCCTCTTGGGGTCACACCCACTGTAGGCCTGCTCACAAGCCCCACCGCCCTCTAGCCTAGCAGGTGCACATGTGACTCTGGCCACATCAAGACAACACGGAGACTGAGGGTGTTCTGAGATAGGAGCCCAGACCCGGGTCTAGCCATGATCCCCCAGTCCAAGCGGGCCCACAGACACCACTGACCCAGACAACAGAAACCCCCAGATGCAGGACCACACTGCAGAACAATTGTTGCACGCACACACACACACATACACACACACAGGAGCCATCCCAGAGGGGCCCAGAGCCACGGCAGGCCCCAGCTCCAGCCAGGCAGCCGCCGGTCAGGGTCCTGGCAGCAGGACACGAGACCCAGACAGCCCCGCATGCTGGCCCACACACTCAGAGCAGAGCGACGGCCGAGCGGACAGAAGAAGAGAACGCCCAGGCTGCAGGTGCACGAGGCGGTATGGCCCCCGGGACGTCAGATTCACCCATAGAGTCTGCATAATAGACACGGAAAATCTTTACCGGCCTACCCATCTTGCCCCTCTTGCCAGGAACACCAGGCAGGCCCTGTAGGGGAGAGACAGGGAAGAGGTCAGGACAGGATTCCACGGGGGACAACCAGTGCTGTCCCAAACCAGCCCCAGAGCCACCCACGAGAGGAAGTCGCAGAGGGCCTAGCGCACAGGTCACACACAGTACAAGCCAGTTATGTGCCCGTCACATGGAAGGGCTGGGGTGTGCGTGGACCTGAGCTGGGGAAATGCCTAGGAGAGTGCCCAGCATCCCTGGTATTCAGCAGGTGCTCCTGCTGCCCCCCCAAGGTCCTCTCTATCCAGCTTGTTGATGAGTCCCAAATATGGGCTCCGGCTGGGAGGTGACAGGGAGGAAGAGGCCCGCGGGCCACGTGGTCTTTTCTGTTGCACCACAAGTAAAAGTGGCCGTAGACAGCAGGTAACCAAATGAGCATGCTTGTGTTCAATCACACTTTTACAAAAACAGACAACTTGCAGACACTTGATCTGAAATACAAAGTGGGCCCATTTCTCATTTGCTGAAAGCCCTTCAGAAACTGCCCATGCTCTCAGAATCAAGTCCACTTCCTGACCCGGGCCCTGAGTGCCCGCGTCACTTTGCCCAGGTGCCCCCTCCAAGCTCGTCTCCTTACCATTTCCTGCCTCATGCTCAGAGCTTTGACAGTGTACACTGTTAAACTTGCCAAGTTACCATACCTCCCTGACTTTGCACCCGCTATCCCTTATGTCTGGAAGGGGTCTGCCTTGACCCCTTGGCAGGCTCCTGTTCAACTCAAGGGCACCTCCTCTAGGAGGGACTCCCGGACTTCTCCAGGCAGAAGGGGTGGGTAGGTGGGCAGGAGGTAAACAAAGAAAGCCTACTCACCCTCTCTCCATCGGACCCTGGCAGGCCGAAGAGCCCTGGGAGTCCAATGTAGCCCTAGGAAAGAGCACATAGGGGGTCAGAGGGACCGAGTGGTGGGGCGTGGCTGGCCCGACCCGTCCCAGCCCCCCTTGCTGCCCTCCCACACCCAGGCTCCTCTTCCTCGCTGGTGGCGGTGGCAGCTCCGGCAGCTCCTCGATGACACAGGCCTTGAGGCAAGTGTATATGCCCATGGACTGCATGGTGCTGGCTTCCACGATGTAGTCCAAAGGCACATACCCTCACGCCAGGGAAGGGCGCGGGCGCTCTTGGGGTGGGAGGGGGAGGCCCGCCCCACGCCGGGGCTCCCGGACCTGCAGAAAGGAAGCTCTCGGCTGGGTTAGATGCTAGAGGGGCACCAGGTTCCCCCCGCTCCGAGGGACCCTGCTGGGTGCCCGTGGCTTCCACGATGCTTCCTCCTAGGCTGGGGCTCACATCCACCCACGGCTGCCTTGAACGCCTGCAGGAAGAGCGGCTGCCCCTCGGGCACGCGTACGACACTGCCTTCGACCCACCGGGCGACACTGCGGCCTGGCCGTCCGCTCCCCCACCTCACAGACAAGGACACCCAGGCTCTGGAGATAAAGGGGCACAAGTAGTCGGGGCAGAGCTAGGGGTCCACTGCCCTCGGATGCACCTGACTTTCTGCCTCCAAGTTGTGCCCTCCCCACCCCAGCGACGGCAGTCATCCCTTCGAAGCCCGGCTCCAGTGCCCTCGCCTCTGGCAAGCAGAACCCATCTCTTCCCTCCACCCACGCACCATATTTGCTCCTCTGTTAATAGGATTTACCACTTTCTCCAATGTATCTTCCATTATCTGTGTTCATGTTTCATGTCCTCATTAGCCTGGGAACTTCTCAAAGGCAGGGACCTAGCCCAGAGCTCCTATCATTGTCTGCGCTCTCTAGATGTTTATGGAATGCTTTAATAATAACACTCCCCGAAGTGAACATTTACTGAGCACAAGCCACGTGCCAGGCCTGGCTCTCAGGGCTTCATGTGCATTCAAGCATCTACCGTGTCCTCACTACAGCCCAGGAAGCACGGTATTATCAGTCGGCCCCCTGTAAAGGTGAAAACATTTAGGCGCAGAAGTGAAGCGACTTGCCCAGGGTCACACGGCTGGAACATGATAAAACTGGTATTGGAATTCGGTCAACGGACTCCCAGGCAGGCCTCTTAACCCCTCGGCTATGCTGCGTCCCACAAACAAGCAACCGACGCAGGCTCACAACCATCTCTCCTTCCCTAGGAGGGCAAGAGGTCATTGAGCCTCCTCAGCATCCGCTGTGGTAAACAGTCATCCTTGTAACGAGGGACATTTATTGATCCTGCCAACCAGGGCTTATATCCCAGATTTACAGATGAGAAAAAATGGGCTCAGAGAGGTCCAGCAGCTTGCCCGCCATCCCACAGCTGGTTAAGGGCACAGCAGCTCTCAAAGCCTGTTGCCCTAATTCCAAAGGCTGCGTTCTAGCACTTTCCCAACAACAAGGCTGGTGGTGGCGGGGAGGGCGGCTCCAGCGGTCCCAGCTCCCCCGGGCTGCTCAGGGCCCTGTGACCCAGAGAGGAGGGTCCTGGGGCCAGACCAACTCTGGCCCACATGTGGTCTCAAGATGCCATCAGCATGGCAAACAGCAAGCAGCCCCAGATGTCAGCAGCATGCGTCTGGGGCCACAGCTCGTGGGAACAGCTGGATACAGGACAGGAGCCTCCCCAGCCCCTGCATGACATCACCACCATCATCACCAACATCATGGCATCCCAAGGAACTTGCCCACCCACCTCCGTGCCCACCTCCCACACGCTTTAACGGCCACATGTCAGCTGCAGGGATTAAGGCCCAGACTGTGGCCGTAAATAGCTTTGGCTCGGGAGTGGAGGACACGTCACCCTTGACCTGGCCTGACCGAGGGCTATGTGACCCACTTGCCGAGCATTCTTTGAGAGGCAGCAAGTCCGGCCCTCAGGACACCTGGGTCCCCATCCCAGCTCCACCTTAGGCGTGCAGAGCAAACCGCGGCTGTCCAATCCTCACCATGACCCCAGTTTTCTTGTGTGTAGACAAGGGGATTCCACCACGTTATCTCTTAGACTTTCAAACTCCATCGACCCCCATTCAGTGCATCCAGAATCTTCTCCACCACCCACAACCCACTTGGGAGCCCTTCTTCAGCAGTACTTGCTTCCAAATTCCTGGTATCCCCATAACCATGCTAGAGGTAGGAATGGACCTCACTCCCATTGTAAAGAAGGGCAAACTGAGGCTGCTGGCTACTCAGGGTCTGCTCCAGGAGAGGGAGAGCAGATGCTCCATCAGCCTCCGGGCCCGAGCAGTATCACCCATCAGCCACCCCTGCTCTCTAAAAAGGGCTGGGAAGGGAGCAGGAGAGAGACCTCTGAGGATTCTAACGGCAGACAAAGTAGCCCCAACTCAGGTCCCCTAGCACTTGGGATGTGCTGGGGGACACGGCAAGCAAGCGCCTGACCGTAGCAGCTGGGCCACGGCTGAGCACCCAACAGAACCTTCGCTGCCTAGTCCGCCTGGCATGGGCACCACGCCGGCTTACCTGGCTCAAGGATCCCCCATCACCTGCCCACCCTGCTGCCCCTTTGCTCTCCAGAGAGCACTCAGGTGGGAGGGCAGAGGTGCCAGCCCCCCTGCCAGACACTGTACACAGACCCTCACTTCCCATCAGGTCCACTGGGGGGACAGGTAATGACCACCCAGGGCCCCACCTGAGTGGTACTTGCCAAGGCCCACTTACCCGGCTGCCTTTGGGGCCAGGGTCTCCTACGGGTCCAGGTAACCCCTGAAACATAAGAGACAGAGGGGCAAGGACATAGGGAAACGTTCTCCCTGCTGCCAGCAACCCAGGGCAAGTCCTGCCTCCTTGGGGCCTCAGCTGCCCCCTCTATAGAAAGGGAGTGGGGTTAGACCTGCAGTCTTCACACTGAGGACCACACTCTGCCCCAGAGTCCCAGGGGAGTGGGGGGTGGGGTGGGGAGACTGAGTGGGAGGAGCCTCTGAAGCCCCACCCCCACAGCACCAGGTCCCTTTCTAAGCGTCCTGTGCCCTACTGCCTTCAAAGAGAGGGTTCCTTGGTCCAGCCCCCTGAATAGCCTTTTCTTCGAGGCCCACCCAGCAGGCACAGCTCCTCGGCCCCCAGCCTGCTGCCTCCCTCTGCCTGGGGGGCACCCGTGGCCATCTCCACACCACCATGGCCACCGAGCTTCCAGAAGCCATATACTGCACCTGCCTGCCAGGGTAACCTTTGGCCCCTGGGCTGCCCTCAGGTCCTGGCTGCCCCTGCAAAGGAATGAAGAGAAACATAAGGAAAGGAGAGACCTTGCCCCGCTCTGGGTCTGAGGGGTGGTGGGGGACTGGGGCTTATTCACAATGGACAAAGAGCAGGGCAGGAATGCGAGCTGAATGGGGAGGAAGGGGAAGCCACCCGGCTGCTGGGCCCCCAGCCCACCACTCTGTGAAACCGGTCAGACGAGCTCAGAAGGACAAACCCCCTGTGCTGGCCGCCCAGGACTGAGAGAGCTCTAAGGAGCCCTGGCTGGCTCTCCCACGCTGGCAGGGGCTGCTATTTGACTTGGGCCAGTGCAGCCCAAATTCCTGCAAACCCCGTGGCGGCGTGCATAATATCCCCTAACATCGTCCGGAACAGGCCAGCTATTCATGGCTCTGGCTGGAGTCGAGAGGCTCATGCCAACGCCAAGTCGGCGTGGACTCCGGCTCTTTCAGGCAGAGGTGGCTGCGGGAGAGGAGGGGGAGGCTCGTCCCCCCACCCCCCGCAGGATGGTTCTGGGGCTCACTCGTGGAACAGGGCCCAGGGAGGAGGCCAGGGGCAGACAGGGATGGAGCAGGGGGGCGGAGTGCAAGCAGGGCAGAGCTGAGGCCGCGGCCCTCACCTGTTCTCCGGGGTGCCCCGCCGGTCCAGGATAGCCCTTGTATCCCTGGGGGGGGGGGGGGGGGAGAAATGGCATCAGGCCAGGAAGGTGTCTGGGCCTGTGGATCAGATGGCAGAGGCCCAGCCGCCCTGCCCGCCTTTTCAGCACTGCATGCTCTGCGCACGGCAGGGCTGGAGTGTGTGTTCAGCGGCCACTCGCTGAATGGATGCATACAAGGTTGGCCACTTGCTATGCTGTCCTCTCCCACCAGTGGCACTCAGACAGATGCCATCAGGGGAGGTGTTCACCCCTCCCGCAGGGTTTGTGAACTGAACTGGGAGACAGCCCCCCATGGCGGAGTGACGCTGGATCCCAACTATTCCTTCCAAATCCAGACGGGGGTGAGCCCATCCGAAGCCAGGGTAGAGTGAGCTCTCAATGGATGGGTGGGCCAATTAGGACCTTTGGGTCTGGGATACGTTCAACCACCATGTGCTGCTGGGATCTGTGTCAAGACCTGCCCCTTCTCATAAACCCCCTATCAGAAAAGATCTCACACATACCGACCAAATATATTAACCACAGTAGGGGCCTCCCTTCCTCCCACCCGTCCCAGCTCCCATTCCAGGGAAGAAGAGGCCACCCAAATGCCTGATTGAGAAGGACTCTGCCAACAAGCCAGAACCAACCCTGACCCTCTGTCCCCACGGCCCAACCTCCAGGTCTCTAGGTCAAGAGAATCAAACCAGTGTGTGCTTACTCATGGCCCTAGGGACAACCACCAAAGCCATTTCCTAAGACTTAGGGGCTCTCCGAAGGGAAACCCGGGACTTCAAACTTCCATCACCTCAGGGCAGCTGTGAACTAAGACCAGGCAGGGGCCTTCCAGTCCAGACAAAGTAGTCACACAGATCTCCGTTAGACCCCCTGGCACAGAGAGCCCAGGGCTCGGCTCAGACACCGTCCCTCACCTACCGTGCAAGTCTGGTGGGTTTCCACCCTTCTCTGGACCTCAGCTGAAGGCATGAGAACTCTCAGTCCCCCTCGGCTCTGGTGTTTGGGAACTCCAAAGTTCTACAGCTCCCCCAGAGGGGGATAAACAAGATGATGCCTGTAGATTCCCTCCATGCACTGCTGTTCACCTAGACTACACCTGCATGACCCCCTCTAGCCCTTACACCAGCCAAACGAGGTGCAGTGTTGGGGGGGCGGATTATCACCTGCACTTTACAGAGGAGAAAACGGAGTGTCAGAGAACCACACCGAGAGCCTGGGCAACATCCCAGGCACAGTAACCGTTCAC
Source organism: Phoca vitulina (assembly GCF_004348235.1). Lineage (NCBI taxonomy): Eukaryota > Metazoa > Chordata > Mammalia > Carnivora > Phocidae > Phoca > Phoca vitulina. Next base: position 14,388,821 of record NW_022589724.1, on the reverse strand, counting down.
GCACGTCCACGAACACACACAGGCACACGCACTCAGCACCCCCACAGACCCCCAGGAAGCAGAAATCTTAATTATAAACAGCAACGTCGGTTGGATCCAAGAGGTTTGGGGAGTTTACAAGCATTCCTGCTGCACCTACTCATACCTCAGGACGGCTCAGCGATATGATTACAACTCACACGCGGGGCTCATGAGACTGATGCTTGTGAGCGGCTTCTACCTGGGGGTGGGGGGGATGGGGGGAGGCCGGGTTCTTTTCCCCAGGGAGCAAACTGAAGCCTAGGCCGCAGCCGGGGGCTCACATGCGGATGGCTAAGATCTCTTGCGTCAGGCTGATCTGGAACTACCCTGCTTTGCTACCGGATGGCTGTATGATCTGCAGCCACTGAGGTCACCTCACCGAGCCTTGGTTTCCTCTTTTGTAAATGGAAATATAAGGACAGGCTCATGGATCACGTGACATAACGTGCATAAAGCACCTAGGGCAGTACCCAGCATTGAACTCAGGCGCCCCGTAAAGACCCGCTGCTGTCACCGTCGTGACCTTCATATTTCATTCATTCATTCAACAAACACTCACTGAACTTCTATGTGCCAGCACCATTCCAGGCCTGGGGTGAATGAGAAGACAACATCCTTTAGCCTTAATGGAGTTGACAGTCTAATTAAGGAGATGTAAAAACAAATAAATATAAAAGATAATGTCCGGGGGAGGGGGAAATGGGGAGTTGTTGTTTTCGTGGGTGTAGAGTTTCAGTTTTGCAAGCTGGGGAAGTCCTGGAGATGCCTTTTGCACCACGACGTGGATGTGCTTGGCACTGGTGACCTGTACCTTTAAACACAGTTAAGATGGTAAATTTTATGTTGTGTGGTTTTTGCCGGAATTGAAAGTTAAAATTTTGAAAACGACTGTGCAGTAGTGACCGGCGCTATGAAGAAAAGTGAGCAGAGTCAGAGGACAGAGAGAGGCCGTGTTGGGGGGGCGGGGCGTGGTGGCTGTGGCTGGGCAGCTGGGCAGGTGCTCTGAGGGGACAAATAACGTGAGCCGGACACAGGGCTGGCCCCCTGGGGAAAGGCGTTCCCAGCAGTGGGAACATTAAGTACAGAAGCCCTGAGGCGAGAACCCTCTCGGGTGGGTTTGACGAAGACCAAGGCCTCCGTGATGGGAGCAGAATGAGTGAGGGGTGAGGCAGAGAGGGGCAGGTGGTTAAGAAGAAACCGGAAGCCAGGGGGAGAAGAACCATGAGAGACGATGGACTCTGAAAAACAAACTGAGGGTTCTAGAGGGGAGGGGGGTGGGGGATGGGTTAGCCTGGTGATGGGTATTGAGGAGGGCACGTTCTGCATGGAGCACTGGGTGTTATGCACAAACAATGAATCATGGAACACTATATCTAAAACTAATGATGTAATGTATGGGGATTAACATAACAATAAAAAATTTAAAAAAAAAAAGAAGAAGAAGAAGAAACCGGAAGCCAGCCCACACAAGGCATGAGTATGGTGGGAACCCACAAGAGGATTTTGAGCAGGGACGTGTCATGATAGGACACATGTAATCATCTTTCTTATCGTTTCTCCACTTGGAACTTGCACACGAGGAAGAACAGCAAAGCCTTTCCCACGAAGAGCGGAATCGAGCCTTGAGCTCAGGCTGTGTGACTCCGCTCAGGGAACTGCCCTCTCTGAGCCTCACTCTGCCATTCTCAGCCCGCCTCAGGTTGCTGCCAAAAGCCGATGCAATAATGGGGCGAGGGCGCCTGGGTGGCTCAGTTGGTTAAGCGACTGCCTTCGGCTCAGGTCATGATCCTGGAGTCCCTGGATCGAGTCCCGCATCGGGCTCCCTGCTCAGCAAGGAGCCTGCTTCTCCCTCTGACCCTCCCCCCTCTCATGTGCGCTCTCTCTCTCATTCTCTCTGTCTCAAATAAATAAATAAAATCTTTAAAAAAAAAAAAATAATGGGGCGAGAATCCCAAGAGAACCATGAAAGGGGACCAGGGAGCCCCTGAGCATCACCAGCTCCTTTGGCTTTGCCTGCAGCCAAGAAGAAATCTGCTGGAAACCAATGTTCCAGCAGAGAAGTGTTGCCAGGGAGATCCCAGAAGATTTTAAGAAAACCCTTTACTCAGGACACAGAAAAAAGGAAATGCATGATCTTCAGGGATAGGGACAATGGCCGGCCCTTTGCCTGGCCTGGTACTAGAGCCTTAAATAAATACATCAGCTCATCAACTCCTTGTGATCACCCCTTTAGCAGGTAGGAGTTACCATGCACACATGCCAGATGAGGAAACGGAGGCTCAGAGAGATAAAGAGACTTTCATGAGGCTACGCAGTTTCCCAGGGGAAAGGCCAGGGTGTGACTCCAATCCCTAAATCCTAACCACCCAATTGTGGGATAAGACATACTTATCGAGGCCCAAGGCCCACCTAGAAGAGCCACAGGGCCACACAGGGAAAGACCCCCTTAGAGGCCCTCCTCCCCGGGACAGAGCATATGGATCATTGCAGCAGAATCTCCCAGGGCAGAGGGCCGTCACGGAATCCTGGAGTATCTGAGTTGGAGGGGACCTGAGCCATCAATCTGACCACTTTTCTCACTGGACAGACTTACCAGGGGGAAGGGACTTGCCCAAGGTTACTTAGCAAGTTATGGCCAAGCCCAGACTGTTCTCCAGGACTCTAGACCCCCCGGGCTGCGCTTTGTCCAACAGGCCACAATTCCTAGGTCTGTCCCAATCAGTGGACCCTGAAGGGCCTTGCACGTTGCTGTGAACGACCCACTTCTCCTGGCTGAGAGCAGCAGAGGCTGAGCAAGGCCAAGGCGTGGGGGGAGGGTGGGGGGAGGTTCCTATGCTCCCTGGAAGTACCTTAACAGTGTTTACCAAGCCGGGGCCAGCCAAATAGCTTCAAATGACAGGGCCCCAGGACCTGGAAGAATCTAAACCATTATCTTCTCCTGGGCCCCAGCAATTACGGGGTGAGTACTAACCGCAAGGTGGACCCACGGGCAGTGATTTTCCCCTGTGTGATCGGTGCCCGACTGGTACTAGGGGAGAGCAGATGCTTCAGGGGAGCTCCAGGGACCATGGAGTCTGTAAGGGGCCTCTGGCTGCCCAGCAGGCGTGTCTCCACAGGACCCGTGTTTATAATAGAACTCGGTCTATATTTTGGTTTGGGAGCCAGATTAATCATTGCTTACAGGGCACAAGGAGAAACCAGACATCACCTCACTGTTGCAGCAGACAGTCTCCCTGTCGGCCGGGATGCTGTTTGGGCTTTGGGCACGGAGCGTGGGGGTGGGGGGTCCTGTTCTTACCTGGGGGTCCTGGGGAGCAATGTGTGCCTAGACCTCAGCTGTCTACCTGGCTCCAACTCAGTGTGCAAGGCCCCAGCTTCTCCTGCAGTAAAACGGAACTCACCATGCTTGCTGAGCACTCCATGAGACCCCCTAAACTTCTCGACCACCTCCACAGCCCATCGGGGGCAGGCAGCGGGGCAGAGAGCCCCATTCGACAGAAAGGATCGGCGAGGAAGAAATGTGCCAGGAGGCAGAAGGACTCATTACATGATACTGACCAAGTCCCTGCTCCTCTCTGGACCTCAGTTTCCCCCCCTGGCCTCTCAAAGCCTTGTGTCGGCTCAGAAACTCTATGATTCAAAAACATGTGGTTTGTCCAAAAGCGCAATCCATCATGACACAGCCAGGCACCTGACATCGAACTCCGCTCAATGGGTACCTGAGACAGGTCAGGCAGGAACACACCATTTCTGTCTGGCTCATCCATTCGACCAATTGTTCATTCATTCAACTAAGGTGTGCTGAGCCTCAAACATGACCCTGTGTTAGGCACAGAGAATACACCGGTGAACAAAACAAACTCACTCCCTACCTTCTAGAAGGTAACACATATTAAGTGGAATGAAGGAGAAGCGCTGCGTGCTAAAACAGTGTAGACAGCCAACCAGCAGGGGCGGCATTGTAAACAGGCCAGGGGCCAGGTTGGATAGCAGAGCAGGAGTAGAGCTCAGAAATGGCAGTGGGCATGGGCCCCAGAAGCCCAGGGCAGCCCAGCAATAGGGGAGCCTGGAGAAGGTTCTCAGTAGGGGCTCGGCATGGAAGTGGCCAACTCAGGCGGCACAAGGAGGGCCCGTGCGCAGGGTGAGGGTTGCAAGAGGGAGCCGGGAGGAAGTTTCAACTGGAGTCCTAATTTCATTCCATTAGTCATGTCTACGTGGGGCAATGTGTTAAGGATTCTGAGGTCGCATCAGGGCTTGATAGGAAAGATCAATGAGTGATGTCTGCCATAGGCAGGGGTGGAGGGAGGTATGGAACAGGGCAGATGCATGTGTCCAGAACTGTGCTAAGCCCCTCCTAAGGAAACAAGGGTGGACAGGGACTCTGTGCACTTGCTTCAGCTGACAAATACGCCTAGGACACCAGAGTCTCCTGCCAGCTGAACGCGCAGAGTCCCAAAGAGGCTGAGAAGGTGGGCTGGATGATCAGAGGAAGGAGGCGTGACTTCTGCCTGGGGAGTGCTGGGGGGGGTGCTCTTGGAGAAGATGGTGTTGGAGAACAGAATCAAGGGACAGAGGTGTGAAGATGAGCGTGGAAGATCGTGCCAGGGGAGGGCACAGCATAAGCAGGCGCAGGGAGGCAGGATGGCCCAGGATGGTGGGGGGCTTCCGTACAGCAGTTTCTCAGCCCCGGGGCTCTGCTGACACTATGGGCCGGGTAAGTCTTTGCTGGGGTGGGATATTTAACAGCATCTCTGGCTTCTACCTGTTAGAAGCTAGTAGCTTCCCTCTCCCAGCTGTGATGGCCAAAGATGTCTCCAGATATTACTAACTGTTCCCTGGGGGAACAAAATCACCCCCAGCTGGGAAGCACTGCTCTAAAGAGAGAAGGCGGACAGTTGGGCTAGGGACAGCACAGGACTCCACCCTCCCAACGTGCAAATAGAATTCTGGTAGCCTTCTTGGCTAGTGGAGGGTGGTTACCTGGTAACTAGGCAAGATGACCAATGGTACCAGATGGGCAAGACCTTCAGCACTTTGCTTCATGACAGTGATCATTCATTCATTCAACAAACATGCACGCAGTGACTACGAGTACCAGCCACATGCTAGTGCTGGGGCTAGAACATCTCATCTCACCCACCCTCTCCCCGAATCCCAACCTCCTCTTGATCCCAACTGAGGCTCAGTGAGGTGAGGCCACTTGCCCAAGCTCACATGGTCGGAGAGGGGACAGAGCTGGGTTCCATCCAGGCCTCTCCGGCCTGGTCTGTGTGCCCGCCCGGCCCTCGGGAGTTGGCTTGGCAAAGGCCCTCAGCAGACATCGCAGGCGGATGGCAGACAAACCAACCTTCTCAGCCGGAGAGGCTCTTTTTCACTTAATGGGCCCTCTTTTACTTGAAAAGCTGTCTCAGTCAGCGTTGTGCAGAGAGAAAGGTCAGAGACCTGGGTTCAAATCCCAGCCCTGCGGCATAGCAACGCTGGAAGGTATTTCCATGAAACCAGTGGCTCTCAGTCTCAGCTGCAGAATCTTGTACCTGAGTCCCACTCACACCAACGGGACCAGAGTCCCCGCCCACAGCCCCCAGCTGGTTCTAATGCACAGTGGGGTGGTGGGGGGCACTGCCACAGAATTCCCTCTGCATGAGGCCCTCGATGAACTCGTTTGCATCTAACACCAGTGTCAGCACCAGTGACCTGGGTGAGTCTGGGACCTAGGTGCATATTTGCTGAACGACTGGAAGAATGAATGAATGAGGTCAATTTGAGCCTCAGTTTTCTCAGCTGTAAAATGGGCATAATAATGCTTTAACTCTCGGAGGCTATTGTGAGGACATAGTGTGACAAAGGACAGTCACTCCTTGCGCCACCTCTAACTTGGGAACCCTCCCAACCAAAACTCCCTTTCTCCTGCCTATTTTTGTCCATTTTCCATTTGTCCTTCCATTTTTACTGTTTTTCTTTTTATTTTCTGCTGCCCCACCACGCACACAAGAATGCCAGCTCTGGGGGGACAGGGAATTTTGTCTATTTACTCAGCTCCACGCCTCGCATCCTGCCTGGCACATAATAAGCATTCAATCACTTCTGTTGAATACATGAATAAATAGGATTATTGGTGTCGCACTGAGGTGAAACCCCAATTCGATGGGCTGGTGAGCAAAGAGGATGCTTCACCTCTCACCCACTGATGTCCCCTCTCCCCCAAGGCTCCCCACATGAGACGACGCAGAGAAGCCACATAAGAGCATCAGGACAAAGTGGCCGCTGTTGTCACTGAAGACACTCATGGGAGGAGAGAGTGCTTACAAACAGTGATGATTCCAGGTACCGTTCTACCCCATCGGTCCTCCTCCCCAGCCCCCACGACTGGTCAGGGGTCCCTGCCTTGGGCCCCGAACCCCCCCAGGCTCTGCCCACCGGCCTGCCACCACCCAGCTCCTGCAGGCTTGCCTGAGCCGGGACCCGGGGGCCTCCGTGTAAATGGCTTTGCCAGTTTCCCAACCGCACAGAGGCTCTTCCTTGGTTGAGAAAAGATGCTTCTCCCTGCTCAGGTGAGCTGGTCCCTCTTGGATGGAGACTCTTGGGCCTCCCTGGACATCTGCTGAGAGCAGCGAGCCCTGGAGCCCCGGCAGGAGCGGGTCAGGTCTGCTTTGCCCATCTCCTGCCACCTCTGCTAGGCTCCCACCCCCAAGCAGAGCAAGACCACCATGGGCTGCTTTATGAGCCGGCACTGGAAAGAGACTTTTCCACTCACACCTCATCCATCAGAAAGTGCTGGAGCATGGAGGGGAAGTGAGTGGGGAGAGGGAGTCCCTGTGTTCTCTGAGCCAGAAAATACCATGTTTCCCCAGCTCACAGACAGCCACAGACTCCTGTCTGGGTCTGGCCTCTTCAGATTTATGCTCTGGCCTGCTCTGGCCATGGAGGGTGGAGAAGGAGATGGAGGAGACGTGATGCTCCAAGTGCCACAGGGACCCTCAGAGCAAGGACAAGATGGAGCCAGGAGACACCACATCTGTCCAGACAAGAGCCAGATGGCCCAGAGAGCGGGTACCTGCAGCCACAGCGGGGAGCCAGGGCGGAAGCCGACGACATGGCCCTAGGCCGATAGACCTCCTGGAATCCCCATCAGCCATCCTGCAAAACGTAGTCGACCCTTGGCCTGCATTGTCCTCCCCATCCCCCAACCCCATTTCCTGAACACCTACTATGCACAGGCCCTGTGCTAGGCTCCATAGGGAGAGGGCCAAACCAGATTCGTACGCCCTGGTCGGTGAGGCTAGACTTCCTTGAGCAGAGCAGAGGCTGTTGGACTGAAGGCTGGGGTTCCAGGAGGACTGTCTGGAATAGGCACAAGCATGCTTGAGACCTGAAGGATGACAGACCTAGGCCAGGAAGCTAGACAGAAAGCCCACTGGACAAGGCAAAGCACTGAAAGGAAGGTGTACCTTTCGTCCAAGAGGTCCTGGATTCCCAGAGAGCCCAGGCAAGCCCACGTCGCCCTGCAAAACACAGACAAAGGGGTGAGGCGGGGGGAAAAGGAGCAGAGACACTCGTGAAATGGCAAGCGTGTCCTCGCATGGCCAATTGTCTGCAAACAGAACTCCTGGAGGCCCAGAGGCCTCCGAGGGGGGTGAGGGCAGCCAAGTGGGCAGGTACCCAGCCCCTCCCCGATAACCCAGACCCTCCCTTTGATCTATTTTATACCCTGGATATTGGCGCAGGATACCATTTAGAGCATGGGGTCTGCTGCTAAAACTGTTTGAAAACCACTGCCCCAGGGGACACACAACTTATCTGTCCCATTCCAATTCGCTCTCTCTCTGCATTCCTGAGACTCCCTTCCCTTCTGCCCATTCCTCCTCCAGCTGGGCATGGTGGGTAGTAGGGGGCATTTCTGCCTTAAGACCTGAGAACGGACAACTCAGGAGCAAGAGAGAAGCCCGGGCCTCTGGACTTTGTCAGACCTGGATACAAATCCTGCTCTGTACCCAACCAGCTCTGTGACCTCCAGCAATCACCTGCCTCTGAGGTCTCTCTGTTTTCTCATCTGCAAGCTGGGCCTGTCTGTCCTGCATTATAAGGTTTCGATGAGGAGCACATGGGCGTGCATGTGGATGTTTACACCTAGTAAATGTTTGCTGCATGAAAAAATGATCCCGTGAGGATATGAAGGAATGAGCCACCTAGGTCTTGGCGAAATCAAAGGGACCTGCGTCTTCTACGTGCCTAAGCACAGGAGGCTGGGTTGAGAAGCAGTGTTCTGTCTGTCAGGAGGGCTCTTTGGCTCGTGTCCAGAATGAGCCAGACAGACTCGAGTATTCCTTCCAGGATATGTATGTCTGAGTGCTGGGGGTCTTACTTAGAGTCTGGGTTCCCCTGTTCCTACTGTCCTGTGCTCCTTCCAGGCCCCTTAATCAGTGTTGGGGAGTTGCTTCAGGGATGGATGAAGTCCTCTGGCCTAAGTGTTCTCTTTTCCACGAGAAACTTCTGGTCCTATAGCCCTTCAGTTAGGGAGCCTTGAATCTCTGGCCCGATCCCTTCCCACCTCCTAGAAATCCACAGACCTGTCCGCTCAAATTAACCTCAGAGGGGCTTTTGAATGTTTTTGGAAGCTTCCTGGGTGTATGCTAGCAAAAAGCTTCTGGATGCCAAGGGTCACCTAGAGGGTCCTACAGAAATGCAGGACATTACACAAAAGGTCACTCACCAAGGGTGTGTCCACAGGCAAAACCTTTTGTCAGTCTGATTGGTTGCACCCCCAAAGAAAATACAGGGAATGACTTTGGGTTTGGCACAGGGAGAGCTGAAGGACCTCAAGGAAAGCACCAAACCACACTCTTGCCTGGCTACTTGGCCCCCTCCTGCCTCTGACACACGGCGGCCTCTGCCGGGGCACGGCGGTTTCCCTACTGTCCACCCCTCCATTTCCTTTGATGCTGGGGTCCCTGGAAACCTACCTTCGCCCCATCGAGGGCCTTTCCTGGTGAGAGCCCTGGGTCCCCTTTCTGTCCCTGAAAGAAAAACAATTCTTTCTAGAGTCGTCTAGAGAGGCTATCTCCCACAACCTCTGCTCAAAGTCCTGTCCCCTACTAAATGCCCTCCCATCCATCCCCCCAGTCACACACCTCCGAGGGGGGGGGGTCTTCTCCAGTTCCGTTCCTCCCTGCACTAACACCCTCCATAGTTCCCACTGACTGCACGATGACACCTCCAAACTCCTCCTTTGGCGTCCCGTGTCTTCTATCATCTGGTCCCACCCATCCTCTGCAAATCTGGCTCTCTTTCCAGTTGGCAAACCCACAGACAGGATCCCTCTGCTCCTTGCCAGACCACAGCCCATCATCAGCCACGCCCTGCACTTCTCTGCTGCCAGGTCCTGGCTCAAGCCATCACCCCCACCTAGAAAACCATTCCTCAAGTAGCATTCACCAAACCATAGACATTCTTCAAGATGCAGCTGGAATGTGTCCTCCCAACCAGCCAGTAGATCTCTGGTAACCAGTCCTTGCATGTGTGTTTCTACGACTGCCTCCTGACTTGTTCCCCTGGGCTCTCAGAGTGCTTCTGAGAGATGCATCAAAGAAGCATGCCCGATTCTTCTTGGATTTCTAGTACGCTCACCTCACTGTTCTCTATTTACCGAAGGTCAGTGCGGTAACACCCACTTACGTCTGTGCACAGCCCCTCACCGTGTGCAGCACCCTGGTCTCACGAGATTCTCACAATAGCCTCATGAAGCGGGCAAGAGAAGTGTTATTAACCCCCCCATACATTTGGGGAAACTGAGGCTAGGCGGAGGAAAGGGACTGTCTAAGGCCCCAAGTTGAGGCCCTGGCAGAGCTAAGACAGACCCCTGAGGTCTGTGTTCTGGGATGTCCTGGGACCCGATGAGTTAGAATAGGCAGTAAATCGGGGAGAAACCAATAAGCAGCGGGTTCCCAGTCAGAGACAAGCACGCTTTGCGCTTAGCATATGGGAGGGTCCCCGTCACGAGGCTCAGGGAAAGGACCTGAGGGGTACACCAGCTGAGTCTCTTACAGGGCTGCAGAGTGGTCCTGGCTGCCAGCCTGCTCCTCTGGCCCAACATGGCTCAGTTACTCAGAAAACAGTCCTTTGGAGAGTCGGTCCACCCTGATGTCACCTTCCAAGAACCCCTGATCTCTATCCCTCACACTCACTCCCACGCTCCTTCCCCAAGCTGGGCCCTGAGCCAGAAGTCCTGGGGTGAAGGCAGGGAATCCCAGAGGGACCTCGGGCAAGTCACTTCACTTCTCTGAGCCTCCGTTTCCTAGCCTTAAAATGGGGGCTGCACAGCACGCACACACAGACACAGGCACACACGTGCATGAGGGCACACGCACACCTCCTCACACCTGCACGCAGGTGCACGCACATATATGCACATATTCACACGTAGGTATGTGCATACACATTCTCTCACACATAGGTGCACACACATGGGCACACTCACACATACACAGGGGTGCATGCTCACATAGACACATGCACACGGGTGCATGCTCTCACACACACACACACGCATACACATCCACCAGCGTCTTAGGTTTCTTGGCAAGGAGCCAGTGAGATAATGGATGTGACACATGGGACAGGTGGTTTGGCCAACTTTAATTAGTTCCCATTTGGTTCCTTTCTTCATCAGAACCCAGCCCTTCCAAATCCTGGCTCAGCCGCTCTCCACGAGAAGTCATTACATTCGAACTGGACAGAGCCTTAAAGAGGGCAGGTCTTCCAGAGCCACCTACTCCGTGCCCAACACCGTGTCCATTCATCCTCTTAACACCTGCCGGTTGCAACTCAGGACCAAGCCGCAGGTACAGAGAGGCTGGGTCACTGCCTGGGCTGACACACAGATAAGAGGTAAGGTCTTCCCAGGTCTGGCTAGTGCCCGCTCGCTCTGACTTCGAAGCACTCATTTACTCGTTTATGAATGAGAAGGCTGGATGCTTCTCCAGCACTCCAGAATGACCAGATGACGGCTGCCCCAGGTGGGAAACCAGCCCCTCCTTGTTGGAACGCCAACTGCCGGTCCACCTGGGCCCCTCCAGGTCACTTCCGCAGAAACCACCCTCTGGGATCTACCACCTCGCCCTGGCCGCCCCTCACACACATCTCACACCGTTGGCTCCTCACAAGCCCCGCTCCGATGCCTTTTATGTCCATAGTGCAAGTGCAAAGCCGGGCTCAGGGCTACCAAGGATTCCAATGGCCAAAAAAGGATGGCAGCTTCTCCCCACCCCGCCCTTGCCCACTTCGGTCTGCAGCTGGTAGAGCAGCTGGGCTTGAAACGGGGTGGGCCTTTGTGTATCCTGTTCTGTCATTTTATAAAAGGGGAAGCTGAGACCCCCAGAGATGATGGACTTGCTCCCTTGCCTGGGTTCCTTACCTGAGCCATTTTCATTATTTATGGATTTCTCTCTGCATTCTCAGCAGCCAGCACAGTGCTTGGGATGTAATCCCTGCCCAAGGACAATAGCCACAAATATAGGTACATATTGAACATCTACTCTGAGCCAAGCTTCGGGGTGAATACAGAGAATACCGCAGGGGGAACCGTTCATGCTCATGGGGGACTCTCAAAGGAGAAACCAGAGACCAGTAATGATAATCAGCGCTAGCATTTACTGGGTGCTCTTCTGAGCCCCGTACACATAAATCTGTGAGGTAGCAACAATCACCATCCCATTTCACAGATGAGGAAACTAAGGCACAAAGAGGCTAAGTCACTTATCCAAGGTCATACAATTTGTAAATGGGACTTAGACTCCAGCAGTCTGGTTTCAGAGCCATTTCAGTACACTACAGATCAAAAACTACCATCCAATGATAAGTGGAGTAAGGAGGACATCAGGGAGAACTTGACCCAGACTGAGGGGAAATCCCTGAAGGGAGTTCTAGCTAAGCTCAGGCTGGAGGAAGACAAGGAGGGAGGCAGATGAACTTTCAACTCCAGGGATGCCTGAGGCACCCCTAGTCAGGTGAAGGTGTGACTTCTGGAATGGAGAAGACTATATGTCTTCCCAGCCAGACTCCTACAGATTCCCCAGTGAGAGATAGAAGGAATATATAAAGTCTAATTAATTGCTCACACATTGGTTAGAATGAGAACCTGGTTGCCAACCCAGCTCTCCAGTCAACGAGCCTGTGTGATCCTGGGCAAGCCCCTTTCCCTGTCTGCATGGGGAATGGTACGCCCTCTGGACTAGTTAACAAAGTCTCTGTGAACTAGAAGGCAGATGGGAAGGTATATCCTTAACAATAAATGCTACAAATATAGTGGGAGTGGGGACTATGTTAAGCTCCTTTTCTGCAGGTAGGATTGGGGAACAGAGGAATAGAGGGCTCTGAATGGCTGAGGTCTAGAGAGGGACTGACACAAAGGAGGAACACATCACAAAGGATTGGGAAATTCTGGGCCAGAAGTCCCCTGTGTAAGTCATCTCCAATCCAAGTACCCAGCACAGGGCCTGGCCCAGAGGAGGCATCATAAAATATTTCACAAATGAGCAAATGAATGAATAGACTCTCAAGAGACAACTCTAAGGCTGGGATTGGCTCAGACTGGCTTCCTCTGAAGATAATCTGGGCCTCCCACTATCACTATGTCATGTGTTTAGAAGTTCTGGCCAATGCAATAGGGCAAGAAAAACAAATGAGACAACTAGCCTTTGAAGAAAAGGAGACAAAAATATGTGTTTTTTGCAAACAATACGAGGACCTGTCTAGAAAGTACAGGAGAACTAACTGAAATACTGTTAAAATCAATAAAATCATACAGTACAGGGTGTGGTTATAAAATAAACACAAAAAGTACAAAAATACAAAAGTCAACAGTCCTCATCACTAGCTGACAGCCAGCTAGAAAATGGGATGGGGAAAATATTTCACTCATAACAGCAACAAAAATATAAAATTTCTAAGCATAAACAAGAGCTGTGCAGGCCTTATGCAGTAAAAGCTATAAAAGTTTACTAAGAGATGTTTACAATTAGCAATAATCGCGCCTCGGATAAACCTCATTGGCTACGATACTGCCACTGCGCAAAGCTACTAAGAGATGTTTAAAAACTCAACCAAATGAGAAGACATGCCATGGTTTTCGATAGGAAAATGTAGTATTTTAAAGCTGTCAATTCTTCACAAATTAATATACACATCTAATACAATTCCAATAAAAATCCCAAGGCTGTTTTTAAGGAAATTATTAAGATGGGCATAAAGATCATCTTACAGAATAAATAGCCAGAAATATTTTAAAAGAACAAGGGGAGAAGACATATAAAGATCGTAGATGTCATATAAAACAGTATTTTAGCACAAAATATACAAACAGAGCAATGAAATATATTCGAATGGCCAGGAACAGACCCTGGTCTATCATACAATAATCAGTAGAGTCAAGGTTTTTAATAAATGGTTAACTATTGGGAAAAAAAATAAAGTTACAGCCCCATCTCATACCCACCCCCCATGAAGATTAATACCAGATGGTTTAAAATCTTTAAGAATACAAATGAAACTATGAAATAACTAGGAATATAAATGAATACCTATCTGATCATGTGGTGGGAAAGAAATGTCTAAGTATAAAAATGAAGAACAATAAATTTTATATGTGGGTGGAACTCTCTCCAAACTATCTGACATAAGTTCCTAATAAGTAAGTGTTAGCTGTTATTGTCAGTCCAAAAAAAATACATAAAACTTTTATTTGTGAATATCATCATGAATACTCTTAATAAGCAAACAGCCAAACTGGAATATATTCATAAGATGGATGAAGCCTGCATAATCTTAATATTTAAATATCAATAACTGTACAAATACATAACAAAAGACAGCATCCCAACCCCCCAGATAAACAAATTCATAAATGATAAAATACAAATGGAAAACAGATGTAAGAAAAGCATTCTTCTTCTGGATGATCAATGAACTGAAGTGAAAACAATAAATTGTCTTTTTAAAATATCCTCCTCTGATGCTAGCAACAGCGTGAATTGGTTCAATCTTTCTAGAAGGCAACTGCTAATAAAACAAGTAAACCCATAAAGCACTTACGTGCAGGGCATATTTTAAATTATTCATATTTATGTATGTGTGCCTGTACGTGTACACACATCTGTATCTTTGTGTCTGTATGCATGCATTTTGATTAATATATGTCATATATGTATGGGTTAACATATATATTATGTTACATGTATATTAACATATATAAAATATGTTAAGAAACAAAAATTCTGATTGATTAAAAATATATAACGTTACTTATATACAACTCATATATATAATATATACATACTCAAACATATGTATAATATACATGTTACTTAATCTACAGAGGAAGGCGATAGAGCTATGGAACAAAATTGCGTTGTAGCTAGAAGTACATACAGGCTTTGGAGTTAGGCAGTAGAGGGTTCAAATCCTGTCTCTGCCACTTATCAGAAATGTGACCCTGGGCCAGTTACTTAGCCACTTAGACCTTAGTTTTTTCATCTGTAAAATGGGGGTGATAACATCTACCCTACAAAGTATGTAAAGCTCTTGGCCAGTCCCTGGCCCAGTCCTCAAAAGGCACTCAGTGCTTATCACTGGGCAGGGCCATTGCAGGCAGCTTACTTTCTTCTTGATACTTTCTAGACTATTCCACATTTTCCTTAATAAGCATGCCCTACCTCTGTCATCAGAAGAAGGGGAAGGGGAGGCTAGGGCCTGAGAACCCTGTAGGCTTTCTCCACCTCACGAGTTCTGCTAGCAGCCACCTGGCTCACCAAGTCTGCTCCTTCCTGCCCACCTATCTCCCCCCACCACACCCCCCCGGCCCAGGTGCCTGAGGGCCCATAATAATCCTGGGTAATTCACTGCACACTGAGCAAAGCCACACCGGGATGGAGCGGCCGCCTGCCAAGAAGAGTGGGGCCGGGCGCCTTCTCCTCTGGCATGGGCAGCACTGGTTTTCCTGCACAGCTGGAGCCCCGCCGCCTCTGGCCCAGAGCCCCTCACCTGCCCACGGCCCTGCATCCCACCTGCCTGCACCACGGTGCCGCATCAGCATCCCCAGCAGGGCAGCTCTGGACCTCCCCGCTGGCTGCCGGCCAGGCCCTGCTTCTCAAGCTGCCTGAGTGGCCTCTGCAGACCTCATCTGATCGTGTCACCTCTGCTAAAATCCTTTGCGTGTCTTCCTGTCGCTGCTTGGATGAAGTCCAAAAGCCTTACCACCGCCTACCAGGCCTGCTGCCCGACCCGGCCTCCTCCTGCCCCTGTACCTTGTCACCTGCTCTACTTCAGACCTTAGTTTAACCCATCTGCCCTCTGGGAAGGTGCAGCTCACCCCCTAGACCAGCCCAGTCCCCACCGTGTTAGGCACCCCACGCCTCTCATGTAGACCCATGATCATGGCATAATTCTGCATTTATCAGTGTGATTAGCTTGTTTCCACAAGGGCAGGCACTGTCCTTGGTGAGGCGCTGGGGCCCCAATACAGGGCCAACACCTTGCCCGTGCTGACAGATGACCCTTCCACAGGCCAGTGCTGCTCTAAGTGACTCGGTTACTCCTCGTGACAACTCAAGGGGGCAGCGACTCTTCCCCGCCATTTTCTAGATAAGGAAACTGAGGCACAGAAAGCTGAAATAACGTACCCAGAGTCACAGAACTAGGAGGTGACAGAGCTGGGGTTTGAACTTGGATCGTCTGGCTCCAGAGTCTGCGCTCTTAACCTCTGCCCTTTCCTACAGCAGCAAGTATGGGTCGGTTGGCAACATGAATCAATCCAATGACTCAACATTGGGCCTCCGAGGTCAGCCAGTGCTGTCCTCCCAGGGGGCTGGTTTCTCTGCCTCATTCTCAAAGTCCTTGATCTCGATCCCATGTGGGAGCTGGCCCTCCCTCTTCCTGATGGAGCTGAACATGGGGTGTACCGGCCTATGGCACGTGGATAAGGCCTTGGGGTCTAGGGGAGGCAGGCTGCCCTGTAACAAGTATCTTCCAGCAGGCAAACCCAAGGATCCCGAAGACAGTCCTGCCATGCTGGTCACCACCAGTGATCCTTGGCGTCTTTGTGACCTCAAGTCCTTCATTTGATCCTCCTCCCTTTCTTGATCCTCCTTAATCCACTGGTCTCTCCCACCCCTCAGTCTTTATCCCACAAGGCCACAAGCTCCTGAGGGCTCCATAAGCTCACTGAAGCAATGAGTGCACAGTGACCCATCCAGACGAGGTGCAGGCTCCCTGCCACCTGGGCACACCCTCCTGTTTGGCTGATTTCTCCATCAACAGCACGTAGTAGGTGCTCAATAAACATCTGCTGACTGAAGGAGATGACTGGATGGGAGGCCCCACGAGCGGCTCTAGAAGCCAACATCATGTACAAGAAGGAGAAGCTAGCACAGGGCCTGGGGGAGGCCAGCCCTCCAATCCCACCAGGTCACCTCCCAGGCCCAAGGGGGATCTGGGACACAGGGAGGACCCTCTCCCCAGAATCACACCCCCGGGTGTAGATACACAACATTCTCTTCCAACCTCAGCTCTGTCAGGAAATTCCATCCCAGGACAGCGTCTGCTTTAACCTTGTCCTGGCCACGCCCCAGATCAAGGGCAGCCCAGGACCCAAGCCCAGCAAACTGGGGTCTCCCACCCAACTGGCCGGTCCTGGGGCCACCTCTGCTCACCCCTGGGCTGCAGGCCAGGTGTCAGGCAAAGGGCATGGCTTTTCCCCTTGGAGTCTTATGCAAGCGCTACTGGAAGAAGCAGCCTCCCATTGCAATGTATTTTCTGGAACCCACAAGCTGATCTGTTATACCCAGAAGCAGGAGGGCGTCCTGTCCAGGAGACCCCACGTCCACACGCTCCAGCTACATGTGGCCGCAGGAGGAGGAATCACCTGCTAGGTACAAGCCTCACTCACCACCCCCAGAGCTGCTTCTCAAAATGGAGGGAGAAGCGGCTGAGGGGCCCCCCTCCTGCCTCAGCACGTCTGTTGGCAGGATGGGAGTGGGCTGCAGGCCAGACTGGGGCTGCTGTGGGCCTGGGGCTGGGGCCCTGCCGTGTGGGGCCAGCATGGAGCCACTGGAGCATCTCCTGCCACAGAAGCAAGGGATCAATCTGGAAGCTGGAGGGGGTGGAAAAGAACAGGCAGGAGCGGGAGGGAACAGAAGGACTGGACGGTCCCCCGGCAGACCAAGAAAGGCGTGTTCCTGAGCAAACCTGGCAATTCAGAACAGCTGCGGACCTCAGCATCGTGATGTACCTTGGGGCCTGGGAGGCCTGAGGCCTGTGCTGAGCAGAAGTCCCCAAGGGGGCTCCCTCTCTCCGCCTGGGCCCCAGGGGGGCAGGTCCTGCAGTTATTTCCTAGACGGCACCTTAATGTGCCCGAGCCTTAATTTCCCTATCTGTTTATGGGTACGGTGTCTCCACCCGTCTCTTTAGGTCTTTGTGGGGATTGAATGAAGACAAGCTACATCAAGTGCACGCACAGGGCATAGTACCCACAGTAAGGCCCCATATATGGGCGATTATTATTGTCCGTGTTTGCCCAGGAAGACAGCTCTGCTATCTTCGCCTTGTTAAAACCAGAGCACTTCCAGGCACTTGCTGGCCACGGGGCACCCAAGGCCTCTGTGCTTGTTCTGCAAGTAAGGACCCCAGCCCAGCCCTGGCCGTGTGTCCCAAACTCCCAGACAAGCTGGTGGGCGCCAGAGCTGGTCTTTGGAGGCTGCATGACCTGGGGACCAGTCGGTTCCCTTAAGCCACTGCATCTGCACAACGGGCTGAGCAAAGAATGACCTTGGGCCTGGCCATCCTGGCTACCCCACAGAGGACAGGCTGGGCGGGGCAGTGTCCTAGCCAGGAGCCCCTCTGGCCTCCCTCCGGGCCTGCTTCACACTCCTTCGGCACAGTCCCTGCGCTCTTGGCTTCCCTGACCTTGCAACTTCTTTCCCTTCCTCCCGTTTCTCCAGCCATTCCTGGAGACTTCTCCCCATGACCTAAATGTTGCTGGCCTGGCACGCTTTTTGGCGCTCTGGCGGCTCGCTGCAAGCACAGCCCTGGACAGCCCTGTTCACTGCTGGAGCGCCAGGAACAGACCGGGGCACTCCGGGGCTGGGGCTCCCAGCATGCATCAGGGCACCGTTCTCTCCGGTCTCTGGGGTCTCATCGTAAAGTTAACCGGAGCGTTCCAAGAGCGCTCCCTGCGGCGGGTGGCATCTCTGTGCCGTAGTCTCCACCCCCCAAGGCTCATCTCCAGCTCAGCGCTCTGCAGAGAGCTTTGGAATTGCTGTGTCCATGCATCGTCTCCACCTGGCAGGGCTCCCAGTTCCCAAATGAACATCCTCGCCTTCCTTCCCCGGGTGGCCCAGTTGGGTCACCAAGGCTAACACCACCGTGTCACTGGTCTCTTATCGCTCACCCATAGCCGCGTCCTCTCTCCCCCCCGGCTCCACATCGTGAATGCATTCGCTTCCCCTCCTGCCCCTCCTCCCACACCTCTAAGCTGGCTGGGCTAGCCTCATCCCTCCTCTGCCCCCACCCTCGGGGTCTCCCTGCCTCTGCTCTGGTCCCCGCCTCCCGT
Source organism: Phoca vitulina (assembly GCF_004348235.1). Classification (NCBI taxonomy): domain Eukaryota; kingdom Metazoa; phylum Chordata; class Mammalia; order Carnivora; family Phocidae; genus Phoca; species Phoca vitulina. The sequence continues at coordinate 14,370,202 of NW_022589724.1, read as the reverse complement.
CCACGTCCACATGACATCCAGCCATCGTTCCCAAATAGGACCATGTCCCTCCTCAGCTCAAAAGATGACACACCTCCCGGGATAAGTCTGGCCCAGTAAAATTTCCATCCCTAGTCCGACATTCAAGGCCTTCCCTATTTAGCAGCAAATGACCCTTCTTCCTGCTCTCCTTTGAGGGCTCTAGGTTCCAACTGCCCTTCTCTCCCTAATCCCCCCAAACCAGAAGCTCCGCTCCCAAGTCCTAAGTCCTCACTGTGTCACCACCTGGCACTTAGAAGGCGTTCAGGGGGTGTCTGTGGCACAGAGGCCCTCCCACCAGGGGCCCCCTAGGAAGCACCCCAAACGTAGCCCCAACACCAGCACCCACTCCATGGCCCTACCCCCAGACCCCACAGCAAATACTCACTTTGGCTCCAGGAGGACCGGGGAGGCCTGGATTTCCATAAGGCCCAGGAGGACCCTGAAAGGGAAAAGAAACAAAGAGGTGAGGGAAAAATGGGGATCACCCCACTTACACAGCAATGCCTTCCACCCACTGGGTCTTCTCAGCTAGCCATGTCTTAGCAGGACTGTCCTGGCGGCCTACCTTTAGGGAGGGCCCCCTCGATGCCTGCCCTGCACTAAACACCTGCCATGCATTCCCTCATTTTACTCTACTAACCCACCAGGCGGGGGCTATCGTTATTCCTATTTTGAAGATAGAGCCGGTGCTCAGAGAGGTTGAGAACTTTCTCAGGTCGCTCAGCTGTTCGGGGGCAGAGCTAGAGGTCAACCTCAGATGTGTGACTTCGGAGCACAAGGCCTCGACCTCTGAATTTTACTTTACTCCCTCCCGGCTCTCTGCCCCTGGCCCAGCAGCTCTTCCCAGGCTAGCTCCCCGGGGCTCAAAGCGCACTTAGCGACCTGCTTCCCTCCACCACTGCTCATCACTTTGGCCTGTGCCATTCTCATCATGTGTGCCTTTCCCACCCATCCCCACCAGCTGCCACCCGCCCCGTCCTTCGAGGCCTGGCTCACATGCCACCTCCTCGAGGGGATCTTCTAGGACTTCTGCCTAAAGACACCGCTCCCTTTTGACTCCAGCGGGACTGTGGTGTGAGCCTTTGGAGTTGAGAGCCCAGTGAAGGGAGGACTTGGCGTCTTCTGAGCAAAGGTGCTTCCCTCCTGAGGCCACAGCCCAGCCAGAGAGCTCTCCCTTAGGTTCCTACGAGCTCTGAGCCGACAGGTCCTCTGGGGGCCTTGGAGCAGCTAGGAAGACTAGGCCCAGAGAGTCCAAGAGTCTTGGCCAAGTCACACAGCAGAGAGGTGGCCAAGGGAGGGCTGGGACCCAGGCCTGTTGGCTTAGGGTCCAGGGCTTATTCATGGCACTCGATCTTCCCAGGTCCTATCTGAATCCTATAGAACAGCTAGAGCCTGCTATGTCCACTTTTCTCCAGCAAGGGCCCTGGGGTAGAGTCTTACAGCCAGTAATATAAACAGAACCTGAAGAGCCGGGTCATTCCCGAGAGTCTTTGTCCAGCAGGAATAATCTGGGGCGTTGGGGGTGGGGAGAGGTGCCTCGAGAAGCCCAGTGGTGCCCCACCACACCAGCTTCTAGACACACTGCCCTTGTCCCTGGCCCCTCTTGACTCATCTGGCTAGCTGTGTATGAACTTGCTTCCTTCCTCCCTCTCTGAGGCCAACTTTCCAGCTGCAGCCTGTCACATTCCAACCAAGGCACCTCCCTCTTCCTCGATGCCTGAACAGGGACCCTCCCCTTCTCCAAACCCGTCAAAAAGGAACAGTGTTCAGAAGCTCGCTCGGCCTGGGGAATTGAGAACGGTGTCACTGGTGACCCTCCCTCTAAAATAACCCGCTCTCCGGCCCTCTCCAGCATTCCACCGAACATGGTCAACCCGGCACATGGATGTGACCTGGAACCAGCTGTGAGCACCCCCCTTCCCCAGCCTCCCTCTCCCCAACAGTCTTATGAGTAACTAGGACCCCCAGTGGTCTCTAAGGAATCTGGAAGACCTGAGATGCTCACCCCAGCCCAGGCTCCTGGGGTCTAACCTCAGAGCTCAGACGGAATCGGGCATGTTTGAGGAGGGGCCCCCGACCAGCACTCCAGAAACAGTCATGGGCTGTGGGAGGCCAAGGGTGGCTATCTTCTCCCCAGTTGTGCCCCCAGCTGCCCCAAAGATGGAGGGCTGGAGCGCTCGGCTACCCCGTCTGCAGTGTGTGGAAGTGGGGGCTTCCTGCTTCCCCACCCCCACCTCCCCACCCCTCTCCAGCCACTGCCTTGCAAAGAAACAGAGCACATAGTTGACTGGGAGCCAAGCAGACCAATTCTATAAATGCTGCAGCCCAGAAAGCCGGGTATGGGGAGGGCCCAGGGATTCCCCAACAGCCTTCCACGGGCTGGGGAAGTATGTGGAGGTGGAAAGGGGCACACCACTGAGCTTTGGGCGACCTCAGGTAAGGCCCTGCCGCTCCCTAAGCCCCAGAGCCGTCATTCGTGCAGAGAGGAGCTGGATGGTCTACTTTTCGCATTCTACTATCTCTGGAATTTTATGATCTATGGAATTTCCAGCCTAGAAACAGAATGACGGTGGGGAGCGGGGGGAGGGAGAGCACACAGAAAGCCTGAGAAGGATGTCGGGAGAGTCATTCCCTCACTCATGGAATTTCACAGCTGGGAGGAACCTTGGAAATATGGTTCCAAGGAAATGCCTTGGAAAATCCTGAGCGGACCCCATGCTTTATAGATGGGAAACTGAGGCCCAGAGAAGGGAAGGGATTTGTCTAAGATCACACAGCTTCTGGGGGGAAAATGTTGTTGACTCCCAGACTAGAACTCTTCAGCAAACCATTTGCCCGGCACCTGCTGCATGCATCGTGTGAGAAAGAGAAACAGGGCCTGGCTCTGGCCCAGAGGGGCTTGTTTGGGTAGACAGATAAATCAGCACAATAGATGGTTAAGATCATAGGTTCTGGGGTCAGACTGTCTGGGTCCAATCCTAGCTCCAGCATTGACTCTCTGGTTGACCTTCTCCAAAGTAACCAAACCTTTCTGAGCCTCAGTTTCCTCGTCTGTAACACGGGGACAACATCAGAACCTATTTCTCGGGACGGCTGGGCTGGTGGGATGAGATCACGCATAGGCCGCTCCGCCAACAGAGTTCAGCGGTCTGTGCGAGCTTTAGGAAAGTGATCCATGGCATCCAGAGCAGCAGATAAACTGCTGCAGGAACTCGGAGAAGGGGGCTGTCATCAGAAAATGAGGTGGCATTTGATCTCAGCAGGGGATGGAGGAGGAGCTTCAAAGAAGGGCACACCAGGTCAGGTCAAGAGGCCGACCCGAGTAAAGGTGCAGAGGAGGCGTTTGGATGGACAAACTGCCTAATAGTCAAAGGGCCTCATCCTGGTCCCAGACTGCAAGGTCCTGTGGCCAGCAGTAGCCCTGATACCTCTGTGGTCCCCAGCTCTGGGTATGTGCTCCATGGAGACTCTGGAGCCAGGAGGAAATGCCGCATCAGACAACAGATTCCAGAGCCCTGGGCCCAGAGAGCACAGGGCCAGGTCTGGAGTAATTGCATAACCAGAACCATCCGCTGGGCTCTGAACTAAAAATATGCCCCAGGCAGCTGTCTCTGCCAGAGCCTTGCCAGGCACCCAGCGTGGGAAAGGCTGATTCAGCCTGGGCACAGGTGCCAGGCATCATGGGTCTGAGCCCTCTTGGGAAAAGGACAGATTTTTCTCCAAGAGGACCCCCAGGGGTGCCAGCATACGGTTCAGGGCCTGGGTTCCCATCCTGGCTCTTCCATTTCCTATATGTTCGGCTTCCTCATTCCCAAAATGAGAATGATTATCCTGGCCCACAAGGGTCCTGGGGGGAGAGGGGCTCAAACAAGGCAGCATTACATGTGTGCAAGGCATAACACATAGGAGTTCTTTTTCACACCAAGACTCAGGCTAGCTCATCTTAGGCCCTGCGGCCCTGCGAAGCCATCCTCCCGCCTCTGATCAAACCTCTCAGCATGGGGAGCTCCCCCCCACCTTGCTCGTGTCGGGATCCCCACCCCAGGATGGCCCTGCAGAGATGGGAAGATGGATGCAAAGGTCGTGTCCTCCCAAGCCAGCTTTTTTTCCTGGGCAGACACTGAAACCTAAGAGCTCAGGAGATGTGGTCTGCAGAAACCCTTTCTCCACTCCAGGTTGCCAAGGGTGATACCCACCATGAATACCTGAAACCCTGTAAGAGGTCGTTGCTGTCCCCATGCCATGCCCGTCCACACAGTGCCCCCGAAGAGCCCTAAGTCCACTCCAACGGACAAAGTGGAAAATGGGCACCCGCGAGGGGCAGGAAACAGCCTGAGGACACACAGCAAGGTAGCGGGGGAGCTCCCTTTAGGGGTAGGGGGACACAGGCCAAAGAGCCAACCGGAGCCCCAAAGGACAACGTGTGATCACTTACCCGAGGCCCCCGTGCACCAGGGGGTCCAGGGAGCCCAGGCAGCCCAGGGGGACCCTGAAGAAAAAAGCAAGAAGACAGCGTCAGTCCCAAGGGGCAGCAGGGAATGGGTTCAAGCAGTCGTTCCACAAGCCTGTCTAGAGCTCTGGGCATGGACACTCCGTGGCTGAGAAGAGGGGTTCTCTGAGGTCCCTGCATAAGGAACTCATGCTCTTTGGGGTTTTCAGGCCTTTGCAGCTGCTGTTTCGTGGTCTTTGAAGTTTTCACCTTTTATTACTCAGCGAACTTACCCAGGGTGCTACCTCCTCCAGGAAGCCTTCCCTGATCCCTCCCCCAGGTTGAGTCAAGTCCCCTCTTTCCATTTTTTATTTATATATTATTTGGGGAATTGTCTGCCCCGGAGCCTGTCTCTCCCACTAGACCATGATCTCCTCAAAAGAACTAATTCTCTCTCCCCAGGGCTCAGCTAAATGTTTGATAAAATAAAGCAGCAAGAGATCTCAGAGCTCAGCCAACTTCTCCGCAGAGCCAGAGCCGAGAAGGGATTTGTCCAAGGTCACGCCAAGTATCTTTGCACCGAGGAGAGGCAGTGCCGCATAGAGGGTGTAGGCAAAGGCTTCTGCATCAGACAGGCCTGGGTTCAAACCCCACGCTGCCACCCACTAGCTGGGTTTGGGCAAGTTCTCTAGCCAGCCTGTGCCTATAAAATGGAGGCAATAATACCCTCTTCACAGGACTGTCACAGGATGAAATGAGAGACGGTAAACATTTAACACAGTGACTGGGGTCTAATCATCACTCAAATGTTCCATCTATTCCAGTGGTCACAGCCTGGTCCAACTTTCATCACTGCTCCCTGAGAACCTGCAACAGCCCCCTCATTGGTCTCCCTACCTCCACCCTCTCTCCTCTCCTGTCCTCCTCCCCACAGCCTTGTTCATCTTCCCAAGGCACTCCCCTACTCAACGACATTCAATGGCTCCCTATTTCCCACAAGAGAAAGGCCTAACCCTGTAGCATGGAAGGGAGGCAGCCAAGCAGACTTACTAAATGGAGGGCTGACCTTTGTTCAAATCCCAGTTTTGCCACTTAATAGCTAGAGACTGTGCAAACCCTTCAGTCTGAGTGTCCACTGCTCCCCATCCCCATGGGTTCAAGGGCCACGGCCCCGTCTACCCTGAAGGCATAAATGAGGATTAACTAAGTGCCTGATGTGAAGAACTGAACACGGAGCCTTCGAAGGAAGCCTGGCTTTCGAGGATGTGTGAGGCCTGGGGAATTCATTTGTTTCAAATAACCATCAACAAGATTCCAGGTTTCCTGCCCAGAGTTAAAATCAGTGTTGAAAACCCAGTACGGTTTGGCTGGTAATTAATCCAGATCTCACGCTGGGCAGCCTCGGTTCACAGTTCTGGCCTATGAACACCATGTGCTTGCTCGTCCATGAATAAAACTCAGAAGAGAGATCCAGACAGGCCGATATGGGCACCAAGGCCCCAGGGGCACTGGGAAGAGCCCGGGGTGGAGGGAGGGGGGTGGCTGCGTGGCCTCAGGCAAGTCCCAGACACCTCTGAGCCTCCAGGGACCTCTGGCCAAATTAGCAGCCGTCTTCCTTCCATCCAGAACCCCGGGGGCTGGGTGGATGTTTCTACTCTTCTATCTCGTTCTGCAGGTTTCCCTGCAGGGATTCAGGGCCAGGCTCCTCTCTGCTCCTCCCCAGGGGATCTGGGTGCACACTGGGCACCCCCACTTACGAGCTGTGTGGCTCTGGGCACGCTACTTCTGTTCTCCAAGCCTTCATTCTCGAAGTGTAAAATGAGGATATGACGGCCCCTAGCTGACAGATAATCTATAAAAAGTGCTAATCCTGGTGCCTGGCACACAGTTAATGCCCAAAAAGTTAGCTGTTGTTTCTGTTAAGCAAGCTGCTGGAAGCTCCCCAACTCAAAACTTTAAACCACCCTCCTTGGCATCTGTTTTGCAGGAAGAGCAAAGATTTCCCTTTCCAGAAGGCCCTCCCTGGCTCTGTTCTTCCAGGTGACCCAGAATTAAAGGGAAATGCAGGGGCTCAGGCTAAGCATGACTACAGGCCGTATCATCACCCAGCCCTTTTAATAGATGAGAAACCGAAGAGAGCCTCAGAGCAACAAAACGACTTGCCCAAGGCCACATGGCTAATAGGCAGAATCTGGATTCAATCCAGGACATTTGATTTGTTCTCCTATTCTGGGCAGCTTCCACGCAGAGAATCTTGGCTAAGTATGTCCTGACTCGGTGTGCAACCTTGGCTAAGGCCCTTCCCTTCTGTAGGCCTCTATGGAATGAGCATCCCAGAACCTTCCCAATCCGGGGCCCTTCCTGCGTTGCAGGGCGGCGGTGACTTCCTCCTCCAGTTATCTGGCAGGGGAGGAAAGGAGGACACCGTGCCCATCTCACAGAGAGGAAGTCCAAGGCCCAGCAAGGCAGGGCTCGTGCCAGGCTCCAGGGAGGGACAGTCCCCGGGAGGGATAGCTCCCTCAGGGACCCCGGTAGGGCAGCCGCTGTGGAGGCCTGGACACTCCCTCTTGACATTTCTTCTGCCCCAGAAACAGGGGCATCCAGGCTGGGAGTCTGACCTCACCCACAACATCTGCCGAGCAGACTCGAAGTGCCAGTTGGGACCCACGGCCCAGCCTGGTGATGTCAGGCCCCAGCCCGGCTCCGTGTCATAGCAGCCCAGCCCCCAGCTGCAGGCCTGGCCAGGCTCTCCTCTACCCAACCCCGGCCCGGGGCCTCCCCCAGCGGCCCAGCTGCGGCCGTAAGCCCAACCCTTCCCCATTCAGGACTTACTTTGTCCGTGGGTAAGTGAGGGTGGGCGCCCCCTGCCCCCTCTCGCCTGATCCGGGACCCTGCCTGTTCTCCACGCAGTGGAAAAACGCTGCCATTTCTTTCCAGGGCCTGAAGCCTGAGCGGGTGACTCTGGGATGATTCACGAGGGCCGGGGTGGGATTTTCCACTCCACGCCGCAAACAACGGGGCCTCTGAGAGGGCCCAGAGCAGAGGGGGAGGGGAGCGGGGGCCACGGGCCTGCCTGGGGGAGGTGAAGGAGGCCTGGGCTCCGGGGCTCGCACAAGCAGAGCCCTGGAAACAAACAAGCAGCGGCTCTGGGCTTCCCCCAGGGGTCGTGGCCTCTGACAGCCGGACCTAGGGGAACCCCATCCCACGGAACAAGTCCACCCTTGTGTCCAGCTGCAACAGCCCGCCTGCCAAGCCTTGCAGAAAGAAGTAAGTCCCGGCTGGCATGGCCCCGGGCAGCAAGCAGAGAGGTTCCACAGGCCGAGGATCTGGGAGACCTGAGTCCCGGCCCGCGTGTGCTGCTAACCGCCGGTGACCCTGTGCTAGGACTCTTCAGTCTCTGGGCCTCTGCTGGGTGCCTGTGGCTTGATGGGGAGAGGCAGGGGACCTCAAAGGGCCCTCCCACTTCTGACCATCTGAGCATACCGCTATTCCCAAGAATAGCCCTCGGGGCTCGGAGGCTTTTTCCCCAGTCTCTGTCCTAGGGAAGGGCCTCCTGGGCCAGGGCTTCTCCATGTGGTCTTACACAGATTACTTCATCTCCCCATGCCTCCAGGCCTCAGTTTGTCCAGCTGCAAAATGGGGATATAACACCCAGCTTCCAAAGAGACCGAAGAGTGCACAGAGTGAGTGGGCAGGGTATTTCTCTCCCTGCCCGGTCGGGGTGTGGGGGGGCGGACACTACAGACTACCTACTGTTCACACTTTAACTCTCACTGGGTTCTGGTCACACGTTCCCTCCCCTTGTACCTTCAGGTCAGACCTGTGTGCTTTGCTAGCTGCTGTCGGTTCCTTTGATAACTGCCCACACCTCTGCAAATAGCCCCTGCCTCGAACTCCCCTCAGTTACCCTGTTCCCCACGTGCAGCTGCGGGATACAGCATGCCAACTGCTTAGCTCAGAGCCGGGCACATAGTAGGAGCTCAAAAAACAGTATGCTAAAGACAAAGCAAAACAGCCCTCGTTCCCCTGGGTTCTAGATGATAACTGGGGTAAAGGGTGCATTTCTCAAGATCTAGCCCCAATTCCTAACCACCAACAGTATGAAGGCCCTCCTGGGTCCAGATACTCCCAGTCATCTTAATGCAGCGATACCCCCATCTCAACCATCAGCACATCAGTAAACAGCCACAACCAACCACTGGGACCAGGTTCTAGTGCTGGGCGCTTTATGTCCCTCATCTCGATCCACACAACAACTCTGGAAACGTAGGTAGTACCGTATCCCCATTTTACAAAGGTGGAAACGGAGGCTCAGAGAGGTTAAGTGACTTGCCAAAGGTCACACAGCACCTGGCCCCTACAAGGCACTCAATCCATATTTGCTGACAGAACGAAAGAATGGCTGGATAAGGGAGTGGTTCAAACCCAGGTCACTCCAAATGCAAAGTCTGTGCACTGTTACCCTCCACGCGGCCTCCTGACCCACCAGCAGCAGAGATCTGTGTAACCTCAAGGAGCCTGGCCTGGGAATCAAGACAACCTTTTTTTCTGCAAGGATCACATTCCTTCGTTCGTTTCACAGATAGTCATGGAGCATCTGCTGCAGGCCAGGCCCTCATCCGGGTCTCCCTGAGGTGACGCTTGCAAAAAGTGCAAGCGAGTGCAGAGGCCAGCAGCCTGATCATGAATAATTAAGGCCTTGACCCGCCTCCTCCCAGGCGTGGGGCTTCTGTGCAGCTTCTGTGCAGTCTCTGTGAACCACAGCCTCCCCGCCCCTCCTCACCCGGGGCCCAGCTCAGCTTTTCCATGCTCCCCCGGCTGCTGGGGCTCCCACAGAGCTCCCTCCCTCCGTGGTTATAACTGCTGACAGGCCCGGGGCCCAGAGCTGTCTCGGCCTCTGCCAGTCTGTCTCCTGCCCCTGGGGACCACGCAGAACCCAACAGACCCAGCCGCGGCACCCCTCTCTGGCTCCCAAATAAGGTCCCACTTATTTCTGGGAAGGGAGCTCTTCCAAAGCTGTCAGAGAGGGGAGACAGCCCTAGGGAGAGGAAAGAAGTTCCCCAAGTCACCCAGCAAAAACAGATCTCCAAGGGGCCCTGGAGATCACCCAACTCGCTTCCTCACAGGAGATGGGAGCTATTCTTAACTTACATTCTGCAGAAACCAGGGCTTAGCGTGGCTCAGGGCCACAGAGCCAGTAAGGGGTGGAGTGAGAATTGGAACCCAGGTCTGCACGTCCCCAGACGGGGGACAATTAAGCCCCCGACCCAGAGCAGCACAGCTTCTGCTCGGCTGGGACTAAATCCCAGATGTGTATGGCGGTCGGAGGCAGGGACGAGGGGACAGACAGAGCAGGAGTCCTTGCCACTGATGCTCAGAGAAGCCACTTTGGTGATGGGGCTTCTGGGCTCTGCCAAGATAGAAATGTCCAGTTTGCCACCTGCCACATGGTGGGCTGGACAAGGCTTCTCAAAGTTTTTTGGGTTCCTATTAGAGTGAGGCTAGGTTCCAAGCTGAGGGAGGGTGGGATTAGGGGACGGGGTAGGGCAAGAGGCAGGATGCTACCCAAGCAGACTGAGAGAGAGGGAGAGTCAGTGGCCTCTCTGGACATCAGGGACCCAGCGTCGTATCCCAGTCCCTGCAAGAACATGTGAGGTGCCCTTGGCCAAGTCTTTTGTCCCTCTAGCCACTGTCCCCTGATCTATAGAGCAGGGGTCAGCATACCCATCCTGCCCTCCTGGACCAGGTCCCGTGAGGTTCTAAAGGAAGGTACCACTCCTGTTACTCATACGTCTGAGAGGTATAGAAACGACAGATTCTCTAGACATTATCTTCCTTTGAGGCCAAGGACAGGGCCTGACACATCTTTGAAGCCCCCCAGCCTCCGGGCCCTGAGTCTCAGAGTCTCAGAGTGGACACTCAGGGGAGTGGGATGGAATGTGCCAGTCTTAGCGTCTGGCACTGGGGCATCAACTTCAACTCTGCTGTGTGCCCTTGGGCAAGTCCTGGCCCTTTCTGGGCATAGTCTCTAAGCTCCTCACCTGCCCAGTGAAGAGGGTTGAATGGAATGATCCCTAAGCGCCCATCGACTGAACAGGTTGACCCCTTTGATCACAGGGAAGCTCAGGAAGATCTGGAGTGAGACCTCACCCCTGCTGATTCACATCACCGAACCCCGAGGGGAAAGTATGCAGCCCGGGCATCCGACAGGCTCAAAGGCAGATTCTCTACCCTAAAAATCACTCCTGTTCCAGTTGTGCTGGCTTGGACATGGCTGTCCTCTCTCTACCCCAAACGCAGCCTCGGGAGGCAGGGTTGACCTCCTCCACTGGATGGGGTGGAGACCCTGAGCCTCACACCCTCTCTCAGGGGAGGACAATTCACCCCCTTTTGATCTCACGGCCAGTGAGCCCAGCACCCACACAGCTTGGGAAGCCGAGCTGGCAGGGCTCAGAGGCACCCGGTGCCTGAGTCAGGCTGGGCAGCCTGGAGGGGTGAGAAGCGGTCCTTTTCTCAGCTCCCAACCTCCTGCCCTAACAGTCTCAGAGCACAGGACTTGAGCAGAGCGTTGACATAATTGCAGAGCAATGCATACAATTTCCATAAGTTCTACAATATGGTTATAATAAAAGCAGGCTCTCAGTCCCCTTGGAGACAGGCTGAATAAATATTATTCCTAATGATTATTAAAACTCATTAAGTGTGTTTGTAAGGCCTGGGAATTCCCAGCATCTGCCACCATCTCCACATTGTAGGGAGCCTAACCTCAAACACAGAGCCTGGTGGGAAACCCGGCCTCAGGGAGGAGAAAACTACACGGTGGACATCTCCAAGGCAGGAGAACAGAGCTGAGGCCTGAGCTTTCTGGAAACTCCATCCCCTCCACTCCCCGCCCGGAGGAATTGGCCTCCAGCTGCAGAAAGGTCGTTGCCCCTGGAGACAGTCCCAGGCATTCTGGAGGCACCGGGCCTGAGAACATCTCCCGCACGTGGAATGTTCTTTCTCCTTTCCTTGACTCTTCAGGCCCACCCTGATCCTCCTCACCCCAAACTCCTCTACGGGGGCCACAAATCAAACATCTATAGGAACCAGGCAGGTAAAATACACAGGGGAAAGGACTGGGTTGGAAGCCCCACATCGGGAGATGTGGGGACACACAGGAGCGGGCCTGTCCTGTCTAAAGGGGCAGCTCTGAGTGGGCCGCAAGCCAGGGGCTACTGCATCTGTCCCCCTTCCAAGAGAAGCTGGTCACCAGGTCTTTTATAAGAAATCTCCCACATTTTTAAAATGTTAGTAACTTATTAAATATTTTTAAACAATGCTGCATGTGCCAAACAAAACATGTTCAGGGCTACCTGTGTGTGACCTTTGTCCAATGCCCCCAGACGAGCTGGTGGGCTGGAGGAGCTCTCCTCCAGGAGTCAGGAGAGCTGAACTCTGGAGACTGCATGACCTGGGGGCCAGTCAGCTAGTAGTTTTCCTTAAGCCACTTGACCTTCACAGTTGGGTTAGCAAAGAATGACCCGGGGCCTGGGCCCGCCCAAGCACAGGGGTGCTCTTCACCCGGCGCTGGCCACCAAACCCAAGGCTGCCCCAGTGGACCATGGATCACAGCAGAGCGGGCAAATCACGAGCACAATGGAGATAGAGGAACAAGGGACCTGCGTGTCAGCTGAGGCCCTGCCCATAACCACCTCCCTGCTCTAAGCTGCTTCTCCAGCTCTGCCCTAATGCCAGGAGTAGCCACTTGCCCTGACTGCCCCTGCCACCCCCTTGAGCTCCAAGCAACATGCACACCTCACCCCGTCTTACCGGCAAACCACAGTCTCCCTTGGGCCCTGGAGGTCCCATCAGCAACGGGAAAGGCGTGGGTCCCGCCAGGTGGAAGAGTGAATAGCTATGACTCGTGGGCCAGGGACTGGAGGACAGGAATTGCGCTGGGGCCAATGCCGGGGCCGGGGTGGTGGGCCAGCGGGGCTGGGACTGTCTGGGGCTGGGCCTGGTTGTCAGATCATTCAACAGAACATCCCTGGCCGCCTTCCCAGGTCTGAGGGGGACGGGCTTCCGGGGGTTGCTCTTGGGTCTGGCTTTCTTTGTGGCTTCTGATCCAGAGGGTTTCTTGCTTCTGGTGGGGGCCGAGCCAGAAGCAAGGGTGGGAGGCATCGTTGTGGCTGGTGGAGCAATCCTGGGAGAGCCAGGACGGGTGACAGGTGGCCGGGGCAACACAGTGGGTCGGGGAGGTTTGTGGGTGCCGGTGCGGGCAGGGGCTGGCTCACCGGCATGACTACTCATCTTGGCCTCGGTCGGGCCTGCTGGGGGAAAAGGCTTTTTGGGGGAGCCACTGGCCAGAGGTAGAGGCCGAGCACTGGGTAGCGGAGGTCTGGGCATCACAGGGGTCCTCTGGATCGGCTTCACTGAGGGGCGGGAGGCTTTGGCAGGAAGTGGGTGGGAAGTGGGGGGCACTGGCTTCCTGGTGGGTGGGGCTGATTTGGGGAAGGAAGGCTGAGCTGCCTTCTGGGTGGGGCAGGGCTTTTTGACAGGGCCTACTGAAGGAGAAGGGACCGAAAGCCTGGCTGGATGACTTTTGGGGATCCTGGTGGCTGCGTTCTTCCGCAATGGCTGGACAGGTGTGGTGGAGCTAGCCAGAGAGGCTGGGGGCACGGGAGGGAGCACTCCCCCGGCTGACAGTTTGGCAGGTGGCAGCGGGATCCGGGCTGGGCCCCCTGCGGCCGCACGCCGGCCCGGCTCTGTGGCGCTAGTCCTCAGGGGCTTGGCGGGGGTGGCGGGCACCACAATCCCCCTGGGATCCCTGCTTGCTGGCCGTGACCCCAGGGCTGGCGCGGCAGTGGTCAGGTTCTCCAGGCCTCGCAGGGCAAGGTCGGTCTGGAAGGTGAAGGTTGTGCCAGAGTCTCGGGGCAGGAGGGGTCCCAGCTGGGGCCGGTGTGTGTCGGCCTGGCCGCACTGCTTCCTCAGGTGGGTACAGTAATTGTGAGCGACCTGCGTCACAGGGTAGATGCTGAACTGGCACAGGGCACCTTCAAACTGGACCGCGTGCGGGTTCATCTTCCCAAAGAGGAAGGAGCCCTCGGGGTCGAGGGCTGGGTCCTTGGGGAAAGGCAGCGGGACAGACACCCGGCGCTGCCCACACGCCGTCACCAGGGTGACAGTGCGGCCACGGAGCTCCAGGGCGAGGTGATGCCAGCGCCCGTCGTGCACGTCGAGGTCCAAGGCCACAGAGCGCCGAGGCCCCAGGTGGAGGACCGTCTTGCCGGGGAGGAACTGCAGGCCCAGCTGCAGCTTGCGCTTCCGGCTGCGGACGGCAAAAAGGAAGGCATGGTTCACCCGGTGGGAGCAGAGGCTCAGCACCAGCGCCAGCTCTGTGCCCAGGGCGGCAGGAATGACGGCAGCCGTGGGGGCCTGGAGCCGGGTCCGCTGCGTAAAGATGAAGCCCGATGGGAACGGAATGACCCCCGGGGGCGGCGGGCTCCGGCCACCCCCTGCCTTCGTCCAGCTGAGGCCCAGCCGCTGGAGGACATCCACATCTGCAGAGGGAGGGCAGAGGGGGAGAGGGCGCGGTCAGGGCCAGACCCCCTCCAGGTGCCCAGACGTGGAGGACAGTCCACCCACTGCCCCGCCCCCCCTTCCCCCGGGGCCCCACGCTCGCGGCTGGGAGTGCGGAGTCGGAACCAGTCCCCTGTCTGGCCGAAGGACCCTGCCTGTACTCATTTACGACACAGACCCTGGAGCCGGACTTCCCTGAGTTCACGTGTGACTTTAGTGCCTCAGTTTCCTCATCTCTTAACTGGGATGACGGTACTGCCACACTCCGAAGTCCGTCGTGAGGGATAAATGAGCTAGCACTCTTGAAATAAGTGCCTGGCACCCAATAATCGCTTGCAAAGGATAGCTGTTTGTGCCAGAAATAATGACCCTCACCGAGTGTTCAGGATGTTTCCCCTTCTCTGTCTCAAAAGCCCGTCTCCTCCAGGAAGCAGTCCCATGAGTGAGGGAGCAGGGTGACAGGAGTGGACGGGTCACAGGAGCTCGGTAAGGATGTCCGGCGGGCCTGATTGGTTTGACCCCCTTTAGGAACTTCCCCAGCCCCCGCCCCACCCCCTAGGTCTCTCTGTGGCCGGAGCTGCTGTCTGCACAAAAGAGGACACGTCCAATGACTGCCCCTCGCCCTGTGCAGCTTTGGACAGAGCAGAGGAAGTGATCGAGGCATCCCTGCAACCTCTGTCCTCTGGCGAAGCGTTTGGAGGTCGACAGCAGCCTGGCCAGGTCACATCCACCCAGTAATTACATCGGTGGGGCTCGCCAGAGCCAAAGGAGGGCTTCCAGCGTGTTTATGGAAAGGCTTCCTGACCTTGCCTCTCACCGGGTCATTCGACCTCCTTCAGTTGGCTCAGCTGCCCGTGTCTGCAGAAGCCAGCTCCGGAGCTCCGACTCGGAAAGGAGAGGCTGCCTCTGGAACTGGGGTCTGGCTTGGGTCCTCAGCTCCCTCCCACCCCCCAACTCCCCCCCGCTCCGCCCCGAGCTCAGCAACCTAGGCCCCGAGCGTGGTATGTGGGGTCTGCGTGGGGCTGGATGCCACGCTTAGCACTTGGCCCTCAGCCGGCAGCTGTGAGATGGATGGACAGATGGATGGATGGACAGATAGATGGGCTGGGAGAAAATGAGTGCCATACATAGCAGGCTCTGGAGTCAGAAGGGCGGACTTGAGAGCCAGACAAAGACACCTGGGAGTCTGGACTCTGAGCCTCAGTTCCCTCTGCTGTAAAACGAGGTGGTGAAGAACGCCTACATCATAGGGTTGTTGGCTGTCCTCACCATCCATGTCCAGACACCTCTGGGCAAGTCTCTTCCTGACCCCTGAGCCTCAGTTTCCCTGCCTGTAAGACAAGGGAAACCAGACCTGGAGGCGGCCACAAAGTGCTGACGATGTTCTAAGAACGCTATAGTCGCAGGCTGCTTTTTCGGGCTGGTTTGGCTTGAAGACCTGTCTTCCTCCCTAAGGATCTGCTGGCCTTCATTTCACTTCAAATTCCTCCCTTCTCCCACCTCCGTCTGTCCTGAGCTCCTAAGCTAAAATAAACCGCGGCTCGAGGATTCTCCGGGTAGTGGTGTATCTCACACGTTGTCATCACAGAAACGCTCCTATTAGCACAAACTACTACTCACTACGAACAATTTCGAAGGGAGGAGGCACTTGCTGGAAAGGGGGAGGGCAGGAAGCCACCTCTCCATCCCCTCGTCCCACCTCGGCGGCCCCCGGAGCGCCGCCTCCTCCCCGCCCCCCGCACTACGTGTCCCCACACACTGCATCTTTGGTTGCTTCCACTTGCCTGACCAGCACCACCGATGAGGCCCCCCTGACCGTCCCCTCCAGGTGGGTTTCAAAGCTGACACCAGCCAGTCTCCAGGCCTCCCCCACCCCAGAGACGGTCTGCAGGGCAGGGGCAAAGCCCCACACTCTGACACCCGAGCTGGCGGAGGCCTCTGACCACCGTGGGCTCCACAGGGGATGGACAAGGACTGTTCTTGCCCAAGTGTTCAGGTAAATAATATAATTAACAGCAAAAATAAACCCCAGGATTTATTGAGCACTTCCTATGAGCCAAGTGCTTCACGTGCTCTATCTCGCTCGATTCTCTCCCATCATCTATAAAGAAGATACTGTTTATCATCCCCCCCCCCCACCTCTTTACAGAGGAGGGTCAGAAAAGTTCGCTACAGGAACTAGCCCAAGGTCACACAGCCTATAATAAAAGGCACAGCCGGGACTTGAATCCAGATCACCTGGCTCCAGGGTCTCTGTTCTTAACACTATGCTATCCTGAGCTGGAGCCCCTCAACCTCATTGGTAAGTGGGGTGGAGAGACATCCAGAATCCAGGGGCGAGGAGCTAGGGGCCAGGGGAACGAATGCAGCCCAAGGCCAAGCTGGAAGGACCCTGCCAGCTGGCCGCCGCGAGATCCCTTTATTACATAAACCTGGCTCCACGCAGCTCCGGCCTCTCCCCAACACCCCCCACCCCCCGTTGCCTGACTCAGGACTCTGGACAGCTGTTCACCTACTTTGTGGGGGAAACAGCAAGCTCGGAAAATATGACATTTGCACAAAATGTTGCCGGGCAGCCGGAGTCTCTTCCGGGCATGGCCCTCCCCTCCCGGGGACCCAATCCCTGCCGGCGGCCAGGTCAGGCCACAGGGGCTCTGGGAGTGCCCTGCTGCCCGCCCCGGCACACGGGCATGCATGGAGGAGGGGAAGAGCCGCTATTTTAGGAGGCCTTGTGGCTGTTTGACAAACAGATGTGGGAGAGGTTTCAGTTTCCCCGGACAGCTGTGTACCCAGGCCACCGCCGCTCTGGCCCCCTGGCCGGGTCCTCGGGGAGGGCAGGGAAGAACAGGATCTCACGGCAAGGGGGGGAAGCCGTGGCCTTCATGCCTCCTCTCAACAGATCTTGGTATAACCACTGTACAAATCAGGACGACTGAGGCTTACTGAACCAACGTGATTCATTCCAATTCTGCCCCCCGCCCCCGTGGGAGACAAAGGGTCACCGTCCCACATTCCTGCCTCTGAGCCCTTCCTGACCCTTACAAAACTTCAAATGTCAGTCTTCCCAGCCTGGAGAGAATTTGCCAATGATGGGCTCCATTCTACTGAGAGGAAAACTGAGGCACTGAGTTCCAATTAGGGGCATGGCTGAGTTCTCAGGTCTCTTCTGCCCTTCCTTGTCCCCCCACCCCCACCCCCCACCGCCCGCACAAAGAGAAGAGAGGATTACCTTCAGGAGCTCCTTGGGTGGAAGCCAGGTGACAGGCAAATGAGACTAAGATCCAGGTGAAGAGAAACCCCCTAGAGACGGGAAGACACAAGCAGAGGCGGTTATCAGCTTCTACCCTGGGGCCCAGATCTGCCTGGGCACTGGGAGGGGACCACCCAGTCCCCCCCACCCCTGCCCCGGCCAGGCTCGCCCGCAGAAGGCGGGGGCCAGGGGCAGGCTCTAGGACCCCAAAGGGTAGCCCACGCTCCTGGGGTTTCCAGGTGCAACCTCTAGGGGCAGGACCTGCTCAGGCGGCACAAGTCACAAGTACAAACGCTGCTTTTTACAGATCGATAAACCAAGGTCACAGGGCAGGGAACAGTGGGCAGAATGCCCTGGGCATCAGGAGACCTGGGGTCCAGCTTCAAATCGGCCGCTGACTCACTGGTCAACAAGGGGCCAGGCCCTCCCCATCTCTGGGCCTCAGCCCCCATCTGTACTATGGGCTAACGATCCTGAGGCCCAGTGGGCAGCAGAGCCAGGACTGAAAGGTCAGTGGGCAGACCACACTGGTCCGCGCGGATGACGGACATCCTCAAAGGACAGAAGCGATGAGAACTCCCTCTCTAGGCACAAGGTGGAGGGGGAGAAGACCCCTTAACCAGGACCAGTGCGTGCTAAGGAAGCTGCCTACTGGGCTTCATGCTGCCAGAGAAAGGGAGTAGAGAAAACAGAGAACACAATGGGGTGTCAGGCAGACCCAGGCACAAACCCGGCCCTGTTGCCTACCAGCTGTGTGACCCTGGATGAGTCACTCAGCCTCCCTGAGCCTGCCTCAGGCTCTGCAGCGCGGCCGACACTCCCTATCTTACCGGCCAGGCGTGAGGATTAAATGAGCTCATGCCTGTCAAGGGCTCGGCCTGGTGCCAGCCCCAGAAGTGCTCCTTCGGCATCAGGGCTGCCCGTGAACTCTGGGGCCTGGAAGGGTTAATGCTCTGCTCCACGGCTCCTGCCAAGATGGGCAGAGGCAGTGATCCGATTTCACCTTCCTGTGGGAGCAGCCACCGGCGACATCCGAAGCCACCCGGGGCATCTGATCCCCAAGCGGGCAGAGGGGAGGGCGGCACGTGGCCAAAGCCGGCCGGCCAGGATGCAGGCAGAGAAAACCGAGACCGGCGGGCGGTGCGGGCTAAGGCTGGGACACACAGGCCCAGGATCCATTTCCAAGAGGAAAGCTAGAATGGTGTGCTTCTGGGGAATCACGTAATCCAGGAAACCCGTCTGTTGTAATTGATGTCTGGCGCCCCACGTTCTTCCCAGCTCCCTAGGCGCCCTAGAAAACCAGCTCACACCCTCTGATTTAATGGCAATTACTCCAACTTAATTGCAATTATAATCAATAGTGATCCTGACTGGGCACCGTGGAAGACACTGGTGGTTACCTACCCACAGCCATCCCCCTGCCCTTCTTGTTCAGGGAGGCACAGACTTCAGAGGATGCTGGATGAATCTGGATAAGCCTAAGCCAATCTTGGGGATTTCATCTGCCATGCCAGTGACCGGTTTAGGCATGCATACATGACCCAAACATGGTCAGTAAGATGTAAGGGATGCCTCTTAGGGCCCCTGGGAAAGTATTTCAAAGGGACAGAGAGAAGGTTTTCTTCTAGCCTTTGTATGTTATTGAGCGAGGATGTGTTGCTGCTGCAGCCATTTTGTGCCCATGAGGTTAACAAGCTCCATGAGCACGTGAGGGTGACAGAATGGAAAAACAGTGCATATTTGATGACACTTGAGATGCTGAATTAGCAAACCCTATCACTGCCTTTCCTTCAGACCTCTTGATATGGGAGATAATAACTCCCTTTGTGTAAGCCACGTCGAATTGGGTCTTCAGTTACCCGCAGCATAAGGCAAACTAGCTGCAAAAGCACTCAGATGCTGAGGGTGGTCCCTTGAAAGCCTTCTCCAGAATCTGGGCCCTCGCACATGCTGCTCCCAAGTGCTCCTGACACCACTCTTTTGCCTGCTCAGTTCCCACACACACGTTAGATTCCAGCTTGGGCGTCACCTCCCACAGCCCACTGCGAGTACCTCACCACAGCAGGTTTCCCACGTGAGCCCACTGCCTATTTTCCTATTTCCCTTTCTAGAACAAGTCCCTGAAGGGTAGGAAACACATCTGTCTTGTTCACGTGTATTCCCAGCACCTGGCACACACGTTGTAAATGTTCAGTGTATCTTTGTAGAAGAAATAAATGGTACCTGGTATTACAGGACTCTGGACTTTAAAAGCATCTCCCCAAAGGCCCTCTCTACCTCTGACTTTTTTCCAGGGTTGCTCCTGGATAATCCTCAGCTCCCCCTCATCCTCTCCAATCTGCTGCCACTGCTGTGAAAATGTCCTTTTTCACGGGGCCAGTCCTCCCTGCCGCCACGGGCCTCGCCTCCAGCTCACCGCTAGCAATGACTAAAGGTCAGAGCGCCTAGCTGGCCCGGCGTTGCCTGGGGAGAAGAGCAGAAGTTGACCCTTCTGGCATGACCTGCCCACTTGAAGCCATGGCAGCCTCATCAGCCCTGAAAAGAAACGACAGGAGGCTTTGTTTGATGTGACAAAAACTGAGGCTTAGGGAGGGCAGGTACCTCCTCAAGGTCACCCTGGGTAGGCTCTGGGGTCATAACTCTTCAGTACTATTTCCCATGTGCACCAGGTAGACACTCCAGGAAACTGGAGCCAGACCAACTGGGGAAGAGCTATCCCAGTCGTGACAATTCCCAAAGCACAACTAAACAACTAACTGCCTAACAAAGGGTCTGAGAAGTCCTGCAATGAAGACATGGACAGGGCTTTCTGTCTACCGGCAGTCCCCAGACTTAGAGGACCAGTGAACTCCTTTTCCCTGAGAACGCCTGCTCTGAAGACACTGCGCCTCACTTCCCAGTGTCCCAACAACCTCGTTTCTGTCCCATCTCTTCCATCCTCTCTTCCCGGCCCCTTCCAGGCACAAGCCCTCACTCCTTGAATGTCTCGCTGTATGATGTCACATCCACGCTGCTGAGGATGCTTCCCAAGCTGATAGAGAGACAGCAGGTGGAGAGAAGGTGTAAGAACCATACGTGTCCTTAGTCGATTTTTCTGGCTGCGGTTAGGCCAAGGTGACCACTCTGGAGAGAATAAGGATACACTTGGGGGAAATATTTTTAATCCCTGAAGGTCAGGAGAAAGAAGACTCACAGGACGATGGGCTCAGAATCTTTGCTTCAATTAAGTTTCCCAACACCATGGCTTCCAACTCAAGAATTTCAGCCCTGAAGGCCTGTTAACAATGTATTTGCCCCTCCATTCATTCACCTTGACACCTTCTCAGACCTGAATTCTGTGTGCACTTGACTCATATCGTGCCAAAGCAAAGAGTGGGAATATACAGCGGGAGAAGGTCCTCTGAGATCAGCTAGAGGCCAGATTCCAGTCCCAACCCCTCATTGTGGAGATGGACAACTGAGGCCCAGAGAGGGGAAGTGACTTGTCTAAAGCCACACAGCATGTCAGTGACCCACATCATCCGACTCCACTACTTAGCAAACAGTCCTTTCCACTTGACTTGTCTCTCGTGGAGAAGAAATTGGACACTTACAGGGGCTTCCTATTTGCCAGAGACGGGAGTCCAGCCTTTACCAACAGGAAGAGAGAGACGCGGCCTAGGGAGCCAACAAGCCATCTAAGTGAGCTCCAGGCCTGGAAAGTTGGCTCCCGGAGGGAGGCCCTGCTGACTCTTTTGCCCCCGTTCCAACGCTGTTTAGGCTACTGCTAATAACGTTTAGTGCCTGTGTTGGCTCAGACCTTTGTTCTTCCCGACTCCTGTTTTCACCACTGACTCGTGGGCTTTGGCTCAGGGAACCCAGGGCTCCAGAATGTCGGGAAGACCAGAGCAGACAGGAGGCAGCTGAGATGGCAGCTACCTAAGCGTTAGGGAACCTGACCTTGGGGGCACAGCCTGGCCACACAGCCCTCCAGGAAGGGAACCCAGGTGTTCCTACCTCTGCAAAGGGCCCTCTGCCCGCACACCAAATGTGGCTACTCTGGGACCACCAGAACCTACAGCTGCTATGCTTGGTGGGAACACACAGGATCATAAGAGACCCATACCAACTTGAACGTCCACCAAGAGCTCAGAGCTGAGACCCAGGGCACCATAAAACACACAGGAAAGCAACCCTGTGGACTCCCGGCTTGGCTGTACGCTCAAGGGACAAGCTGGGCAGGCAGCTGGCCTCAGGACCGCAGAACAGCAAAAGGGGGACGGACCTGTCCCATCTGCCTCCGTGGACCGGCCAGGCCACCTTGTGCCCGGACAGCTGCACCCAGGCTCCTCTCTTCACACCTGATACCTCTTCCATGGGAACACAGACAGGTCATCTGTCCAGACAGGATGCAGCCCAGAATTTTCCAGTTGACTCACACATCCATTCAAGATGAAGTGAATAATAATACAAATAATGGTGGCCATTTATTGACCATTTACTACATGCCAGGCACTGTTCTAAGCCCTTTACGAGCATGGTCCTCCATTAAACCTCACTAAACCTTGTGAGCTGAGAATTAAGCTGCCCATTTTTCGGATCAGAAAGAAGGGAGCACAGAGGCGGGGGGCCTGCCCAAGCTCCCACGGCAGTCAGGATTCACACTATCTGATCCCAGGGCTCCCTCCGCCCTGCAACCTGCCACCCACCGGGCCAGGCTGCGGGATACCAAGAGGGTCCCCTGGACACAGAGCGGGGAAAGGAGAATATGCCACCAAAGTAACAGGCAGAATGTGCTCAGACAGAGACAGGGAGTGGGTGACATAGGGAGGGCAGGCCCCCAGCCAGTGCACCCCACCAGGGGAGCTGATGGCCACTGAGGTGAGACCTGAGGGGCAGCAGGGCATGTGAAAGCCCCAGGACGGGGAGCGTTCCAAGTACAAGGAGGAGAGGGAAGGAGAGACGAGACCAGCGATGTGCTCCATAGTGTCATGGAGCCTGGTCTGGGAGAGGTAAAGAGGAGCAAGGCTGCAAGGCACGCCAGGACCAGAGGGCACAGGATCTGGGGCACTGCTGTGGTGAGGGAGGCAGCAAGACTGGGCAAGGCAGAGGCCGGGCCTCAAAGCAGCATGACTGCCCATTTGCCCAAAGCTCGGGCCCCACTATGGGGTGCTCTCCTGGCACCACTTCTCTGCCCAACCACTGGCATCTGCCTTGGCACAGGGTCTTCTGGAGAAAATGAGTCAGCAGTGTGCTTACTGGTGCTGTGTGTGTGTGTGTGTGTGTGTGTGTGTGTGTGTTGTGGTGGGGGGTGGGGGAAATCTCAGCCAGCCAGCTTTTTCCAAGACATGGGAAAGGGGGGGGGGGGGCATCGTCCCCCTGATTCCAGCTCAGAGGGGGCAGGGCATGGTGGAGCAGGGCGGAGCTACAGCCCTGACCAGCCTCTTGGGAATGTCCTCTGATTCTGGGGGCAGGATGGAAAAGGAGCAAGTCCTGCGCTTCTCTGGGCAGCATGAGCCACAGTGCACAGGGCCCTGAGGGCTGCTCCCATCCTTGCTCACTCCCACACACACCCACACTCAGTGACTCGCTCTTGCACACGCTCACTCTTTACAACTACCCCACCAGCCCCTGGGTCCCAGCTCCGCCGCAGTCCCTCCTTGGAGATTCCCTGCCCCTCCCTGGCCCCCAGTCTCTGCCTCTGTGCAATGACTCGGTTGTCTTCAGGGCCCTTTCTATTCTGACATGCTGGCTCTCACTTTTTCTCTCTCACACACGAAAAATGACAGGAACTGAGACACACACACACACCCCCAGCCCCCAGAGAAGCGGGGAAACACTGAGACGTGCAGACCCAAACAGACTGACACACACGAGGAGACTT
Organism: Phoca vitulina; assembly: GCF_004348235.1. NCBI lineage: Eukaryota > Metazoa > Chordata > Mammalia > Carnivora > Phocidae > Phoca > Phoca vitulina. The sequence continues at coordinate 14,347,078 of NW_022589724.1, read as the reverse complement.
CCAGAAGCAGGGGACGTGCAAAGCCACACAGACGCTGAGACAGGAGAAGCCGAGACCCGGAGACCTAGACGCTTGGGGATAGTTTCACGAGAACACACTGACTTACAAGCTCGGGACCTGTAGACACCGACACCGGAACACACCGAGACAGCCAGAAACGGACACCCTTCCTCCCCCAAGCGTCCCCAAAGCCCCCTCCGCCCGCAGCCCGCCGCCCCAGGCGCCACCACCCACCCCCAATCCCGACCCCCAGGGCTGGCTCCGCACGGACCCTCCCCAGCACGGCCCCCGCCCCAACGCGATCGCGGAGCCGGGCCAGCGGGGCAGGGCAGGCAGCGCTCGCCAAGCCTCGCCGGGCCGGGGGCGCAGCCCGCGTTAACCCTTGGCGGCCCGCCTCAGAGGGGCGCGGGAAGGGGCAGGAAGCCGACGTTCCGGGGAAGCGTCCGGCGCGGCGGGGAACCCCAGCCCTCCCCCCAACCCGGGCTGGAGCAGCAGGAAGCTGGGGAGGGGGCGTCCCCGAGCTCGTACTCACCCCCCGCGCGCCGCCGCCGCCGCCGCCGCTGTGCCTCGGGCCCCCCGCGCCGATCCCGCTCCCATGGCGGGCCCCTACTTCATGCTCCCGAGCCCGGGGGGCAAGTGTGGGCGCGCCCCATGGGGCCGCCAGCCCCCCGCCCCGCCGCGCCAGGCCGGCTCAGAGCGCGCGGCCCCCGCGCCCCCAGCGCAGCCCCGCGCCCAGGGGCGCCGGAGCAGGCAGGCAGCGCGGCCGGGGCCCCGCGGGCGCCCGCGCCAGGCCCATGGTCCCAGGAGTCCCGGCGCCGCGCTCGCCCCTGCCTCGCTCTTTTTCTGCTTCCACCGAAAAGGAAGAAGAAGCAGGCAAAAAAAAGAGAGATCAAACTTTTGGAGGCGGGCTGCTGGCGGTCCCCGGAGGCAGAGCGAGGCCGGGCGAGGGCGCGCGGAGGGCGGTGGAAGCTGCCTCCCCGCCGGCCTGGGGGAGGAGAGGAAAAGGAAGGATTTGGGGGAAATGAAGGCGATTTAAAGTCTCGGCCCGCGGTGGCTCTCCACCTTCTCTCCTCCCCGCGCCGAGCCGCCCTCTGCTGCCCCATGCTGCCCCCTGCCGGCCGCAGCCGGTCACACAGCCTCGGCCGGCCCACTGCAGCCCGGCAGAGACACCCCCACCTCTGGGCCCCCCCAGTAAAAATGGGGAAACTGAGATTCACAAAGAGGAAAGAGACGGCCAAAGCTGCACAGCAGGGCGACCACAGTTCGGAGATTTGGGACTTCTGGTTTGTGAGACTGGGGGGTGCGGGGTGGGGGAAGGTCCCCGAGTTGGGGGGCCGAGATAGAAGGAGAAAGGGGACAGATACTACTGCTGAAAGGAACCCAGTGTTCCGGGGACAGATCTGGGACCAGCTCTCAGTATCTAGACTCCCACAACAGCGACAACCAAGTGTCCTACGGCCCATACACACACATACACACCCCTCTCCCCAGATTCAGAGCGCCTGGGAGAACAGACTTCCCCAGGCACATAGTGGGTGGGCTTGTTAAACGTTGGTCACCCTCTTCCCTTCCCTGTCCATTTGGTAAGAAATAGGAGCTGAACACCCCCCCCACACACACACACACACACCCTCAGGAGGCGACCAAAGACTCCCTCAGATCCCCCGCTGGAGCGCACAACTGCACACACCATGACCCTGCCTCAAACGCCCAGCAAATTCGCACAACCACAACCCCAGTCCGAGCCCAGGCATCAGAAGTCCCCTCCACCTCCAGATTTGTTCACCGGTGCGTACGCACTCCCACACACATCCACGCTTACCCCAAACTCAGACACACACTCACACTCATTCACACGCAAGCTCGGCCACGCACTCCTGGGCTCACCCAAACACACCCTGGGGTTTCTGGACTCGAACCCAACCCGTACTCGATACAAGCAGACGCATGCACACTAGTACTTACACGCACACAAATGCACACTAGCCTATCCATATCCCCCCCAACACACACTCCCGCGCACACACCTCACACACCTTCACGGGCACACACACCCCACATACACACCCCAAGTGCGCACACGCGCGCACACCCCCACTTGCACACAGCTCTCCGCTAGTGCCCACCGCAAGCGTGCACAAACGCATTCGCTCCCCACACGTGCATCCCCCCCCACCCCGGCCCGTACGCGCGCAACTTTACGCGCACACACGCACCGCTACCCCCAGAGCTCCAGGAGCCCCGGGGCACTTACTGGGTCCCTAGCTGCGAGGCTGGACGGTCGGTCCTTCCTCGGGCGCCTAACGGCATTTGTATTCATGGGTCCCCGCAGCCCCGGGCGCGGGCGCGGGGGCGGGGGTGCGGGGTCCCCTTCCCTAAACTGGGCGCGGGCGCTCGGAGCGCAGCGGCACCGGGAGGGGCATGGGCGCGCGGGGCTGCGCCGCCCGCCCGGTCCGCCTGCGCTCGAACTTCGTCCGCTCTGCGTCCTCGGACTCCGGCGCGGGTTCCGGGCGCTGGGGGCGGCTCATAGGTGCTGGGGCCGCGGCGCCCGCCGGGCCTTTTGAAGTCTCCGCTGGGGGCGGGGAGGGGGCGCTGAAGGCGGCCTTTTAAACGGTGGCTGCACGCGGGCTCGGTGGAGCAAGGTGTCTGGTTTCAGCAAACTTTAGGAAAAGTCCCAAGCCGAAGGGGGGGCGGGTAGTGGAGGTGGGGGGCGAGCCAAGCCAGAAAGAAAAAGAAGCTGCATAGCTATGCGCTGCTTCCTGCAGGGGGCAGAGCACCCATGGCTGCCAGAAGGGCCGCCCGGCCTGGTACCGGGGAACCCACAGATGGATGGGTGGCGCGTGGAACCAGCCCCCCACTCCCGCACCCCCACGTGGAACTGGAGTTCTTAACCTCCACGTGGACGAGCCCCAGGGGGTGCAGGAACACCCCCAAACTGCACAGAGGATGCGCGTTTGAGCATTCTTCTGGCTGAGAGGGACCACGGGTTTTCCTCAGGTTTTCGGAAGTCCCTTGCCCTGGAAGGTTGAGAACTCCCAGGTTCAATCCCAGCTGGCGGTTTTTAAGCTGCATGCCTTGTGTAAGGCGGATCCTGTCCTTAATGATATTTTTTTGATACATTGCTCATCATGGATTTTTTTTTTTTGCATTAGTTTTGACATTTTAAAAGTATTGCTTTAAAATATTATGTATCTTGATAAGTTAGGGGTCTTTTGGCACCCCTTTAATTCTAAAACTCCACTACTGAGAGTTGTTTGGGGTCGCCAGATCCCAAGAGGATTTTGCATCCTTTCTCACCTCCCCCTAGCCAGGTGCAGCACTGTGCTAAGTGTCACCGTTTATGGTAGGCCTGCTGTGAACATTTAGAGAGGAGAAAGCTGAGATTCTGAAAGATTAAGTCACCTTCCTGACATCACCAAGCTGGTAGGTAGTGGAGGTGGGATTTGAACCAAGGTGGTCTGATTCCTGTCTTCTGCAGCTGAGCATAATCATCCAAACATTAGCCTTTAAGGGGTTCTGAGCAGACCCTTGTCAGCCTCCCCACCTTCGTGGTCTGCCCCAAAGCACCAATCTCTCTGATGCCTGGACCCAGGCTCTGGACAAGCTGGGCTACTTCAAGGCCTTGTCGGGGCTGCTTCCTCCCAGGTTCCCTCCCACCCCCCCTTTGCTGCCTGTCCTTCCAGTGCAGCTCAAGCTCTGCCCCACACCCAAGTTATAGCGCACATCACATGGTGTTGTCATTGTCAGATCCATCTCTGTGTCCCCACACCCAGCATGGAGCCTGGGACACAATAGAGGCTCAAACCATTAATAATTTAAATGAGTTTCTTTAACTCCTACAGTGTGCAAACCCCTGTACAAAACTGAGGGAAGAGGGTCTGCCGCTATGGGAAGGAAGACAAAGAACTTGGCACATGGTCCTGCTTTCTGGGTGCACACCCATTTGTAACGTGGACAGAAGGCATGCTCAGCAGCTTGGGCCAGAGAAGAGAGCCTGCACGGGACACATCAGACACCACCATGCAATCACATGAAGATAACACAAGGAGAATGTGATAAATGCTACCGATGAATTGAATTGTCAAACAGAACTAAGGGATGGAGGGAAACCAGAGAATGCTCCCAGGAGGAGGTGGCCTTTGGCTCCTGAAGGCTGTGTTGAATTATCATCGAGCCATGGGGGAAGACAATTCAAGTGGAAGAGTCGCCAAAAGGCCAGGAGTGTGGGAGTGGATTTCAGGCAGGTTTTGAAGGGGGGGGGGGGCGCGCATAGTGGAGAAGCTATCCAACTACCCCCACCCTGCATTCTGTGGGTGATGCCCCGTGACTCACTGGCCACAAAGCCGTTTCCAGGCAAGGGGATGCATTTCCTCAAAGGTCAGGCAGGGGGTCAGTGGCTGAGCACCAAGGCCTTTCCAAATCTCACTTGCAAATCAGAATAGGCAATGTTGAGCCCGAGGAACCCCTGCTCCTTGAAGGGCTGCTGAAAAGACCCATGGGAAACCCCTCAGAGCCCATAAAGATCGATGGTATCTTCTTCCAAAGCCTCACTCCCTCCATGTGTAAACTAGGTGCATCACACATGATCATCTGCGTGAGTCCTTGAGCTTGTGAGTGTGAGAGTGTTGTTCAACAATAATTCAATTCAGTAGATAATTCTTGAGGGCTGTGTTTTGCTAGGTTAGGAGGGAAATGAGACTCATGGTCTTCCAGGAGCTCATGGTCAGCTGGAAAGAGAAGTCATGGACACTGATAAGAATTCTTGGGAAGGGACCCTGCTTCCTGTCTCTGCTGCCACGTCACACCCAATCTTTCTGCCAAGTAGGTTCCTGGCAGCACACCAGTGACTGGGGAAACAGTTCTGGTGGAGGCGGGGTCCGGAAGACACTGACCCATTGCCTATTCTGTGAACAGGAAGGGGCACTCACCAGCCAGCCCCAGCTGGGCCCTCTCTGTGCGGCAGAAGACAATGAGACTAGGAACTGGGTGGACAGTGACTGCCAGGCCCAGGTGACATTTCAGGCACAAGGTAGAGGAATAGGAATTCCTGGCCTGATGGGGACCCAGGGGCCACATAGTTTACCCCCTGCCCAAGCAGATCAGCCATCGACCCATTGCTCTCCGAGGCACATCTGCCTTGGGACAAATTGTTCATCTGAAAAGCCTTACTGAAGGACACATAGTAGGTACTCAATAAACGGTCATGAATGAATCACTAGTGAAGCCTTAGCCTGCAGAACAGTGGCCGCACACTGCCCAGGTATCAAACCTCATCGATCTAGCCACCCAGCTTTTTCTGGGAACCCACTTTGCGCCAGCCGGTGCTTCCTGCTCTCCAGTGGGTCTGGCGGAGGAGACCAGCAAGGAGAGTCCCAAGCTGCAAGAAAGTCTTGCCTCAAGTCATACTTGCTTAACTGGCCTGCAGAACCGGGAGGAGAACTCAGATCCCACTTTCCCCAATGCCCTGCCCTGCCCTGCGGGGCTTTCATATTTGGGCCCCACACAGCACATAGCATAGGATGTGTGCACACAATACACATCTACTAAGAGAATCATTCAAAAGAGTCATTCATTCCCAGGTCACTCAGCCAATCCGGAGATGCTGCCATGCATCAAGCCCTGCGCGGGACACTGGTCACAGCAACTAGGCGTCGTGGTCCTTGCGGGGAGCAGATCCCAGTGCCTTGTTGACTTCCTGATACCAGTGTGGAGCGCAGTGCCTGATCCATGGGAGGTATTCCAAAAATGCTAAGTGAAAGATGGAACGAATGAAGAAATGACTACATGAGAGTAAAGTTTGCCAGATTACGCCTGAGATTAACTTTCCTGCCACCTGTGTCCTCTCCTGCCTCGGTGACACTTGTCCATCAGCACATATTTGTAGGGCCTGTGCCGTGCGTGACTTTAGGCGTGTTGACACACTGATCCCGCTCTGCCTCACACACGCCTGTTTCGCCAGCAGCTAGGATAAAGCGTTTCACTGAAGGGAATTGAATGGAACACCAGGCTGGAGAGACAAATTTCAATAGTGTCCCCTCCCTCCAGCCCGGTCCCTCTCCCCACAGGAGGTGGCTGGAGCCAATGCTGGCTGTTATCATGGCCCTCCTGTCTCCCAGGGCTTGGGGACTCCGCCTGTGGGGCCACATCTCTCTGGCCCGGTGACTGGCAAGACCCCCAAAACAATCATTCCGCCACAAGGAATGAAGGCTGAAGCCAGGGAAGCTCCTGGGCCGCCATCCAGGAGGGCACATCCTCTGGGCGTGTGATCCCATTGTCTGGGCAGCTCAGAACATCTCTGGGGCCTTTCTTTCCTCACCTCAGTCTGACTTTACTTCCTCAGGCCGGGGCCATTGGGGGAGGCCAGTGAGCTACCCAAATTCCACTTTGCAGTGCTGATACTGACCCGCGTGTAGGGGCCCCAAAAGAAATTCAAGCCTGGTAGAGGCCCTAGAGCTGCCTAGCCTAAATTCCTCACTTTACAGGTTGGGGAAACTGAGGCTCACATACAGGTTGTGCGACTTTCTTGAGGTCGCACAGCGTCCATGGGGGAGCTGGGGTGAGAAGTCAGGCCTCCCATGTCGAAGTCCAACCGTAGAGAGTCAAACCTGTCTCCTCCTTCAATCCATTCAGCCAACCTTGAAAGAATTAGACCCATTTTCCAGATGTGAGAGCTATGGCAAGCTAAGATCTCTGGACTCTCCCTGAGGATGTGTCTGGAACCACCGGCTTTACCGAACAGGCTACGAGTGACAGGTTCTGGGCCACTCCCGTAGCTGAGAGTGAAAACAGAGCAGCTGACGAGTTCAGAGACTCTGGGCCTTCCCTCCTGTGACATTCTCTCCCTGGAATGTCCTCTTCACTGCCTCCCTTGTCTCCCCACAGCTGTATCCCGGCCTTCCCCTCCTCCTGCCTGGTACTTAGAACGCCAGGTCCCATCAGGATATATATATCTGCCTTATACGCCTACTCACCTGGACTTCCTCAAGGTCACGGCTGTATCTTATCTTTGTAGAATCCCCAGGGGTGTACAGAGTGCTCACCCACGGTAGGCTCTCAGTAAGTGTGGGATGAATGAGGAAGGAAAAGAGGGAGGGCCAAGGGAAGGAGGGAAGAAGGGAGGGTGTAGAGGCAGAGCTGAGGGCTAGCTGACCCTCATCCCAGGACATCCCCACAATGTGGCAGACATTGTTGTTTCATCCTTGCTAGCAGAATTCCATCTTCAGCCACCATCCAAGCAGCCTCATCCCTGAGTGAAGACTGTGTCCTCCCAAGCCTCAAGGACTGACTCCTGCTTAGACTAAGCCTACCGTGAGGGTCTCCTTCCCCTGGCCAGGGAGTGGTTTGGGTGTGGACATAAGATATAAGCCAGCCACTGAGACGTGAGAGGAATTAGATATGCTTGGGCCTTCCTAGAAAATTTTGCTCACTTTTATAAGTAGACACACTCCAGTAATATACGCCATTTTTCTTTCTGAACATTGTGGAGAGAGGATGTGTTGTTGGAGAGGCTGCAGTCATCTTGCCACAATGAGGTGACAATGAGGTCCATGGCCAATGGACTGAGGATGACAGAGAGAGAAGGAACCGGGGCCTTCAAGACATTATTGAGATGCTCAATCACTTGGGAATCCCCCCTTTCTCAAAACGAGAATGTCTCTCATTGGCAATGCCATGTTTAGGCCCTGAAAGTGTCCCAGCTGATGTAGCAGAGGAACAGGAATTCTGGTCTGTACCAGACAAACCAGGAGATGGCAATGACAACGACAGTAATAACCCCCTCCCCCAGACAACCCCAAACAACTTCATTGTCAGTTTCCACACAACAGCCCCATGAGATAGGGCAGATATCTGCATCTCTAGTTTGGAGACGAAGAACCAAATCCCAAAAGGGAAGGGACTTGACCAAGCTCACCCAGCAGTAAGGACAGAACTGGGGCTACTGTGGGGGGGTGGGGGACGGAGTCAGGGGAAGGTCCCTTCACAGCCCAGGGAGTGGCCAGTCAGAACCAGCTAGTGAGGGGAACACCCCCCAATACCCCCACGCCCCCCACCCTACCAAGTAAATTTCAAAAAGTTGGAAATGTGTCCAGTCCAACACCGGGGTGCACGATGTCTTCAGGCAGCTCACCAGCTATCAGACACAGTGGAGAGACAGCTGTGATGGAGAGTCATCATTTCCCCGCCACCAGCTAAAATCTGCACTCTGGGAGCCTAGCTGTCTTGGTACCCCATGCCCAGACCATGTGATATGATACATTCCTGCTTCTGTGTAGTTCCAGGGAAAGTGGGCTAATGCAATGTCTTTGGATGCTTGTCCTTGTCACAAAGTGAGGACAGAGGAGCAGCACACACACCACTCCCCAGTCCAAAAACCAGTTCTGTAAAGAGCTCTTTACATGTGTCTCCAAGGATCATCACGCCAAAGCCCCTTTTATAATGGCTATTGAGGACAGCAAGTCTGAAGTCAGCTAAAGCCTGATGCTATGGCTGAAATCACTCTGAAAGGAACAGCCCCACCCCCTACAGCACCCTTTCTCCAGACCCAGCCATCTTATTTCCTCTAGCCACTGCTCATCTGGTACCTATTTCATATCTTCCAGCATTGTCTCCTCCAAAAGCACTGAGTTTTTCAGTTATCTGACTGCTGCCAGTGACCATAGCGAAGCTCAAGGGTTCTGGTGGCATCTGACTAGCACAGAGTTGAGCAGAACTATCACCTCCCTCTGTATATATTCTATGCTCCTGTTAATACAACCTGTGTGCATATTCGCTTTTTTGGCAATTATACCACAACGTTCACACTAAGCTGATGACCATCAAGGACCTCTAGGATTTTCTCATGTGCCTTCTCTGGGGCAATAAAGTTGTTTTCCTACTGAGTGGAGCCCTGGGTAAGTATGGTCCATTTTTTCAGCTTATCTGAATTGTTGCTTGTTAGATATGCTTCTCTTGTCTTTGATTAAGGACCTGTGACTGCAGGACATTGACCTCTAGTCATGCTGATAGCCATAATGATTCATGGTGTTGCTCTGTACCCATGGGTCTAAGGCATTTCAGTGTGGTTAGTACCAAATTGTCAGCATTGTTTATGGATAACAGCGAGTCTAATGATTATACCTGGTCTTGGTGAGACCCCCACAAGGCCCTGCCATTGGCACTGGTTTTGCAGCGGGAATATGCCTATGTAACCAACCAGGGATAAGAAACCCCAGCTGAGTCTCCATTTTGAGCTCCCTGGCTTTGAGTTGTTCTGTGGTTGGTCCCTGATCTGAGGGCGGAAATGCAGCCTGATGTCACCCTTGAAAGAGATGACAGTTGGAGTTCATAGCTGGCCTCTCCAGATCCCTTGCTTTGAGGCAGCCTTGGGCTGAGAACATTCTTACCTTAGCGAGTTTGCTAAATAACCCTGGAATGAACTACGGACGTGAAAGCACTGTCATTTCGAGTCCTGTAATCTTCTTTAGCGATCAAACCCTGTCTAACTGCTGTCATTCGTGCAGGACCCTGCCGTAGGCACAGACCTTTGCTCAGGGACAAGGAATGCAGTGCTAATTGTTCTGGTAGGTCATCAGAGATGGGTAATTACCAGTCTTCTCTTCTGGGGACGGGCAACTTATTCATGGAGGGCTTTTTTCCCATATTTTCTGTAGTTTTTCAACCAGATTCTTATTTGGGGGTCTTGCCTACCTAGATATCTGGGGATGGTTGTGATTTGATATGAACCCCAAGCCTGCCCAGCCCTGGAAGCTGGCTGCACATCGTGGCCATGTTCATACCCTGGGGCTTGTGTCAGAGAGATGCCTTATGGTAGCACTGTGGGACCTCGTGGACTCTCTTTTCCCTTCTGTGAACTCATCTGTGAACTTGGGGGTGATTAGCATGTGCCTCTGTGGTGATGCCCTTCCTCCAACCTCATCAGTCCTTGTGAGGTGAGCCATCTGGTGAAATCCAGCTGGTCTTGGCATTGGGCTGCACGAGCCCGCTCCTTTTCTCTTGCTGCCCTTGCTCATAGCAAATCCCAGTTCATATCCCTAGCTGGGTGGTTTGGGGTATACTATTTACCCTCTTTGTACCCACTTTTCTCCATCTTTGGCATTGTAATAACAATAGCATCTTCATCCTTTATGTTGGTACAATACTATTACCTACCTTGTGCTTCTGATCTGAGAATTGAATGAATTTATATATATAAAGCACTTAAGACAGTGTCTGGCACACGGTAAAAGTACAAGAAATATAAGTTGCATTTATTACTATAATTATTTTTTTTACGTTCTCAGGTAGTTTAGGTGCCAAGGACTTTGTAATAAAACAGCACTCTTGAAATGAGGAGGATGTAGAAACTTGGCCTTGGGCTTTTCTTTTCCCAGCGCAAAAATCGCTCTGAGAATCTTGTTTGCTTTTGATGCTCTCGTGTCCCAGCGAAAGCTGCCTTATTCCGGGAAGTCACCCAGAGGCTTGGATCCATGTCCCTGCACACAGAGGATCAGGGCAAAGGGCACCTCATGATAAGCGGGTCCGGTCTCTCAAGTTGGGAAAGCGAGACTCAGGGAATCAGGCAGCCCCCATCCCCAGTGAACATGCAGCAAGTCAGGACCAAAATCTCTTCTCCCAGGGGCACGCTGGAGCGGCTCATACCTGCTCCTAGTGGCTCATGAGAGCAGATGGTTCAATTTTCAGGAAACTTTGTGTGCTGCCATTAAGCCATTATTAAGAATTAAATTGCATAAACTTATAATTGAATACATTATATGAAAATAGAAGTAATAAATACTCAAAACTCATCTCTTTCTAGTTATCTTACTACATTTTACTATTATCTGTGCTCTTGAGGTTGTTTATTTCTATTTTAAGTCGATGGTAGAGGTGACATACAATGGTGTGCGATGGAGCATCTCTCCTCGATTCCACATTCATCACATCACATAAGTAGCTTGAAATTGGCCATGGTGCTTTGCAATGATGTGGATGGAACTAGAGGGCATTATGCTAAGCGAAATAAGTCAATCAGAGGAAGAACAATTATCCTATGATCTCACTCCTTAAAGTGTAATTTAAGAAACAACACATAGAAGCATAGGGGAAGGGAGGGAAAAATAAAACAAGATGAAATCAGAGAGGGAGACAAACCATAAGAGACTCTAAATCATAGGAAACAAACTGAGGGCTGCTGGAGGGGAGGAAGGTGGGGGATGGGGTAACTGGGCGATGGGCATTAAGGAGGGCATGTGATGTAATGAGCACTGGGTGTTATATAAGACTGATGAATCCCTGAACTCTACCTCTGAAACTAATAATACACTATATGTTAATTAACTGAATTTAAAGAAATTAAAAAAAAAAGAAATTGGCTATGGTGGGAATATTTGGCAAATGTTGTAAATCAGAGCTCTTTTGGCTTAGAGATCCTGTTAGGAAACATTTACTAGCTCACCACTGCCTCTCTTGCCTGGTCTGGTAGTCAGGACACTGCAGAAGTAGGGATCACCATCCTCCTATAGATCTATAATCCGGTCCCGGAGCAGAGACCCCGATCTGGCTCAATCTCAGGACAGCACTTGGTACTGCAACTTTCTCTGCCTTCTTGAAACTTCCCTCTTCTGCAACATCACACATTCCAACGACACTCAGCTCCTTGCAGCTCCTTAAAAACAATGCACCTTTTCCCCCCTCATTCTTCCGGTGCTTTGCATACTGACTTTCTTATTTGCAGGGACGTTCTTTCTTTCCTTTTCTAGATTCTTATTCTGCAAAATGCAGAAGGGGTCTCCTCTGCGAAACCTTTCCTAAAGGCCCTCCCACCCCAGTGCAGGCTGGATATAATGATGCGTTGATAAATATTTAACAAGCAGCTCTCCAGAAAGGGTGGTGGGGGCGGGGGAGCCCTGATTTTTAGCACCTGCCAGTTACCTCGGTGTAAATATTCCCATCATGACCAATTTCAGCCTACCGACAGGCAGTCCCGAGCGAGAAGCTGGGAAGAGCTGTGCGAGCCGGTATGAGTCCATGTCAGCATACCACTGGCTGGGTGAGATGCTTGCCTTTTCTGTCCCACGGCAGCCCACACACATCCCCCAGAACACGGTGCCATGTCAAGCCATATCGGAGTCCGAGGCGAAAGGAAAAATCACTATTATTGATCCTGTCTTCACTGAAAAGTTTTACCTTTTGTTCATCCATGCTTTTCTGGCACTAATCTTGAGTTATGAAAAGTATCGCAATACATTACTATGTATTTTGTTCCCACAATGTGTACCTGGCTCACCTCACCCTGCTTCTGGCCCTGACGTAATAACCCATATCACACTGCTATAATTACCGTGGACATAGATGTCTCCTCTACCAGACTGTGAGCCTGGGGCACAGGAATTCATTTCTGTGTTCCTAAAACTTGGCACACAGTAGTGCTCAGTAACTATGGTCCAGCAAAACTGTGGATGGATAGATGGATAGATCCATCTCTTGGTTCCTTTGCCCACAAAATAAGCCAAGTGGATGAAAGACACTTTCTGCTCTTCCCTAGGGGCAGGTTTTGAGTTTTTAAGTTTCTGTTCTCCCCACTCAATAAAGATGAACCCTGCCCTTGACTTGGTGAGCCAGTCTCTGGGCTCCGCATTTCCACCAGGACCAATCTGCGGATGCCTCCAGCCTGGGGCAGCAAGGGAAGGAAGTTGGATCTGAAAAGCAGAGACTGTACTGGGACCAAGGGCGGGAAGTCACAGAGAGGCAGCTGTCTTAGATCCCAGGAGGGACTTTCTATTGGTTTGTGTCAGCTCCAGGGTTCCTGCCTCTGGACGCATTCCAGAAGACTGTCATTTGGCCGGGTCAACAGAAAGGAGATCCAAGCTGTAAATACTTCAGGATGACTTCCAGCTCTACAATTTGATGGGTCATCTGTCATTTGAGGGCCCCAGGGCTTATTCCCATGCCTAGTCCCTTCCTTACCCTGAGGACCACCGGAAAAGGTCTTCCAGACATACCCCCGCGTTGGCTTCTCAGGGCATCTCACTGGACCCCAGTCCGGGTGGAGCTGGGGGTTAAATGGTTCTATTTTTGTAAGACTGGCCATGGCCTTCCATTTTTTAAGCACTTTCTATGTGCTTAAAAGGGCTTAAAGCCCACTGCAAAGGACTTTACGCACATCAACGCATTGATGACCCACAAAGACCCAGAGGCAGACATTATTCCACCCATTTTACAGATGCAAAGCAGAGAGGTTGGCAACTTGCCCAAGGAGACACAATTGGTAAGTGATGGAGCTGAAATTTTAACCTAGAACCATCTGATTCTAAGAGTTCATGATCTTAACCACATCCAGGCAAAGAAAGGGAGTTTCTAAGACAGACCCCTTTTGAGCACTGGTACCTATGAAAGTAAAAAGGTGGGATGTAGGGGTGGGAATGGGCAGTTGTAGCCAGTTTCATCCTTCTTCTGACTTGGCCTTGTTATGCTTCAGACATGCTCCCTGATCTTCCAGCCCACCCATCACAGAGGCCCCCATGCCTTTCTACCCACCTCCACAACCCCCCTTTCCTCCAGTCTCCCAAGAGGAGCTGTGTATTCCCAAAGGAGGACTCTTCAGCTCAAGGACTCATATATCCACATTTCTAGGGGACAGGAGAGGGGGAGGAATTGAACAAGGGGTGAGCATCTCTCCTCAGGCTCCATACACACATCATCCATCCTTCCCACCCCATGTCAAGGGGCAGGTGCGTTCCCATCTTCATTTTTAAAGGCCCGCATTGTCCAATATGGCAGTCACTGGCCATGTGACTCTTCAATAAATTGAAGGTCCGTAAAAATAAAAGATTTGTATTCAATTCCTCGGTCACACGAGCCAAAGCTCAAGTGTTCACGGCCACACGCGCCTGGTGGCTACTGTATTGGACAGGGTGGATATAGAACATTTCCATCCTCAGAGAAAGTTCTATCGGACCGCACTGTATCGAGGGAAATGGGGACTCTGAGAATGACTTGCCGAAGCCACACAGCGAGTTGTAAACAGAACTGGGATGGGACCCATATTTCTTGCTTCCCAAGCCTCTACTCCCAGAGCCTGGAATATATTTGCCACCGCCTGGCCCCAGAACAAGGAGGATTGTTTGCCTGGGATGGTAGGTCGGCTTGGGAAACCAAATAAGAGATCAGAAGACTGTGGGTGAATACCAAAGTGGAGAAAAGGAGCCAGCTGTTCTTGAGGGTTATTTTTATCCTGCCCAGATATCCTGGGGAGCTGCCCCCCTCCCCTTAAAGCTATTTTTATCTCGAGAACTGGAATCAGAAGGCTGTCTCTCTTGGTTGGATGGAGGCATCCACAGACACATCATAATTCTAGCATCAGGACTTCCCTCTTGCTTGACAATTTCCAAGCGGGGCCATACCCCTTCTCTAATGCCATTCTCCTACCAGTTTGGGAGGCCCACACAGTAGATGGTGAGTGCAAGCCCCAAATCACAGATGTGGATAACCGAGGCCTGGATGTGCACAGTGAGCCGGGATTTAAACTCAGGCAGAGACAAGTCCCTCCTTTTGAGTGGGTGGTGGATTTTACACCAGGGACATCTGCCGAGTGATGGAAAAACAGCCCAAATTTGTTGCTGAAGCCCACAACACCTCTTGCTGGATGAATGGGCAAGTTGCTCAACATCTTTGAGCTTCTCTTCCCTGGTCCGTGATACAGGGAATTCTAATCTTTTTCTTGCCTTCTCCATGGTCTTGCTGGGAATCTGGCCAGTGAGAAAGCTTTTGTTAAATTGGAAAACACCCAATGCCCAGAAAAGATGATTTATTATCATTATCATCACCAGCAGTAGCAGCTGCAGCAATGAAATCTGTAATTGTGTGCAGCCTCCTTCCCTTCCCCCTCTTTGGGCCTCAGTTTCCCTGCCCTGAAACCTGAGCAGTTTGGCCCGGAGGATGTCCATGGGGCCTTCCTTCCAGCTCCGGCTTGCCATTTCTATGACCCATTCATTCAGTCAACAAGTGTTTATTGAGTTCGAGCAGCCTGACACGGTGGGGAAATGAAGGGACTGGCTTCTCTAGAAGGCTCTCTGCCCAGGCTGTGTCAGCCTCATACGCAAATTTCCTTGTGTTTTCAAAAGGCAAATTATGGGAAACATGTTATTCACCCTAACACACTCACCCCATCTCTCAGAGGAAAAAAAAAATCCCTCCAACCCCACCAGGAACTAAGCTAACAGAGGACAGAAACCCACCCTTGTTCCTCTGGGCAACTTTCCAGAAGCTCACGTCCCTGTTGAGAAAGGGGAAACTGTATGCGGCCGTGTCTCTCTGGGGCTGCTGTAGGCCTTGTAAACAACCTGTGTTTGCCCCAGCTCCCTCCATCCTGAGAGCGTAGCCGTAGCCAAGGAAAAAAACAGCCCTGTTCTGTGCCTGGCTGTCCCCAGAGTGAGGAAAACTGTCCATAAATATTTTTATCTTCATGCTCACCAAGGGAGCTGAGAGGAAAGCTTTGATTCTCCAAGCCCCTGGACCACTCCCTTCCTCTAGGGACCCCGTGGTCAAAACTGACCTGGGTGTCCAGTCTCCCACCCCCAAATTACAGGCTGCTGCCCATGCCGCCTGCCCCAAGGAGGTGGTGGGATTAGAAGCGGGACCACACTGGACACCATGGCCAGCCCCGGGGCTGCTGGAACTGCCTCTCCCAGCCAGCTGGTTTCCTGCCAGGAGCTGGGTGGTCAAGGCACAGGAAGGCATGGAGGGTGGGGAGAGGTCCCAGGGCTGGGGCAGAGAGAGGCCTGAGGTTGACATCTGGATCTTGAGTGGCCTTGCTCGTCACAGGGCTCTTATAGAGGAGGCCCCACGAGCACTACTGACCTGGGAACTAGTTTACAGCAAAGTAGATCCTTGGAGTTCAGGGGAATTTCATGACCCAAAGAAAGAATGGCTAATGGTAGAATTTCAAACTCTGATAGCCACTGACAGAAGACATTCAGGGTCAGGAAGTACAACCCAGAACTCCTAAAAGCATCCCACGTAGAAACCTCCTGTGTTCTCCTTCCTCACTCTAAAACTCCTTGCCTATCTGAAGAAGAATGCTACCTTCTGGAACTTTCTAAAAGGGAACACTGTATCAGGGAGTACATCAGATTCCCTAAGGGTCTGAGGGTCATCCAAGTGCAAGGTTCTAGGATTCGGTGGTTCTAGATCACTTGAGACATTAAATGTTGTGCCCAAAGCACCAGACTTCTAATGCCTTTTGATGCCAGGGCTTGAGGCTCCAAAATCCTGGAATCCTACCTGGCACTGACTTTCAGCTTCTATGATTCTGTGCTTCTGAGGCTATTTTTTCTGTGATCCTTCAATTCTGTGACCTACTTCAGGACAGAAAAGGACCTCACACAAGGGGGCATTCATTTCCAACAGTGATGCCCTGTGGGGTGAGCTGACCATTCCTCCATCTGGGAAGGGCAGCATTCCATGGCCGGAGCCTCCTGGAGCCTAGCTTGCCTTCTGACCTTTTCCTGACCATATGCTCACTTGGACCCCTCTCAATCCGACCCAGCCCCGCCCAGTTGCTCTCGGTCCACGTCACCAGGTGTGGGCAAGGATGCTGGGGCAGGGGTGCCCGTACCCTGCTTCCCCATCGGCACCCACTCCCATAGGTCGAGAGAAAGGGAGGCAGTAAATATGTTCGCTCAGGCAGTATGATCCCCAGGGACTCAGAATTGGAGAAACCAGAGGTGGGCTTGTCCCTGGACCCAGTGCTAACTTGATTCATCCTGATTTATCCAGCCAGCCCCGGAGTGGCCATATCTGGGTGACTGAAAGTTCTCATGGGCCTCAGCTTATGGCCTGCCATGGTTTTCCTTTGCTGGAAATCACATCTGTTGGAGATGCTCCTTTAGCATGAAGGACTCCAGAGAGACTGTGTTACCTGGAGGGAGAGGGGGGCCCCTTGGCTCCTCTCTCATTGTCCCACTCATTCATTCAACATGCACGAAGGCTAAATCTCAGTCCACAACTCAGAGCATAAGAAAGAGGACCTTCCTTGGTTTGAATAAACTAAAATCCAACTTCGAGTCCACGTGCCACCATGCTGGCAGGAAATTCAGTGTTTGTCATTACTGAGGCTCCCTTACATCCCTGATCCATGGTTCTGGTCATGCAAAGGTCTTGGGGTCCTATGAAGAATAACACATTCTGGGAGGTCCCTCTGTCCTGCTCTATCTGTGGCCGCTCGGGTACTCATTGTCTCAAAGTGCCAGATGTCCCTTTACATCCAATGATCTGGTGTCATGCTTTGGACGTATGAAGCTGAGACACCAATGTGTTGGGCCCAGCCTCCCTAGAGACACCCTGGAGCATCCCTCTTGGGGCTTTATCTGTCTCCCACCAACCTGAGGCCTCACTAATACCATTTTCACCTCCTCCTTGCCTTCAGAGGTGCTCGCCTCTTCCCTTCCCCTCCGGGACCCACAGCCTCGTCCCCCCTTGAAGCTTACATGGGACTTAACATCAAGCAACCCTAGCTTTCAGCTCTGCCAAAACTCCGGCGACCAGAACGTCTTGAGAGCTGACCACCTCCTTGAACTGGGGATGAAGGAAGAAGCACACAGACCATAGTGCAGATTAATACCTCACACACTCATTGTCTCACACACATTTATTTGCCCCAATCTTGGAAGATTTATTGGCTGACTCTTCACCGACAAAGACAAGTAACACCCTGGAGGGACAGGACACGGCATGGGTATGGTTGTGGGGTCAGTGAGGAAGTTCCCTGTGGGAAGTCAAAGCTGGGTGTGGCATATTGGGACGGAGGGGTTCAAAAAGGAGTACTTGGGGAGGACAGTGCTCCCTTGGTCCTGGGAAGGGTCCTGAGAACCTCTGGGGAGAGAGAACAGCCACGCCTTATGAGGAGGCATCTGGGAGCTGTGTAAAAAGCAGCCGGCTTGGAATCTGGAGCCCTGACCTCTGGCCCTGGATCTTATGAGACTTTGAACGAGTCTGTCCACCACCCCTCAACCCACACCTTGGCTCTCCATCTGAAAATATGAGCATTGATCTTCCCCTCCTATAGGGCTGGGTCCCGAGTAGCTTATGCTGATGACTGCATATCTACAATTGGGGGTCTAGAAGCATCCTTGACTTTGGTCTCCATTGAGCCCGTCCTGCCATCTTGAATACAGTTGGCCAAGGGCTGCTATCTAAATGGAATCTGGTCTGGAATCACAGCTCAAGGATGGTAGGGCATGGCGTGGGGCATAAGCCCATTAGAAGTGGCTGCATCTCTGTTTACACAACAGAATATTCCTCAACCATGAGAAAGAAGGAAATCCTGCCATTTGTGACAACGTGAGTGAATCTGGAGGGCATTGTGCTAAGTGAAATAAGTCAGGGAAAAACAGTACTGTATTATCCCAATTATATGTAGAATCCAGCACTCAGAGCTCATAGAAAGAGAGAACAGATTGGTGGTTGCCAGAGGTGAAGGGGAGAGGGTGGTGGAAATGGGTGTAGTTGGTCAAAAGGTATAACCTTCTAGCTAGAAGATGAGTAAGTTCTGGGCAGGTCATGCACAGTGGGGAGACTGTAGTGAACAATGCTCTATTATATATTTGAAAGTTGAAAAGAGTAAATCTTAAAAGTTCTCATCACACACACACAAATTGTAGCTGTGGGAGGTGACGAATATGTTAACTGAACTTATTGTGGTCATTCTGCAATATATACATATAGCAAATCATGACTCTCTAGCCCTTAAACTTGTAGAATGCTATGTGTCGATTATATCTCAATAAGGATGAGGAAGAAAGAAGTGGTTGCATCTCCTGGCTCCTTTTTCCCCACAGCAGGAGCCAGGCAGTACTCCCCGCTCTCCGAGCACACACCCACACGCACACATAGCCTGGCCCTCTGGGGGAGAATGTGCACTGCCTAGCAAGGACGTCAGCGAAGGAGGGGATGCTCCAGAGCCCAGAAGACCAGCGTCAAGGCGTCCTGCTCCCCTATAGGCAGCAAGCCCTTGGGAGCCCGATCACCAGTCCCTGCCTGCGCTCCTAGCGGCCCAGCCCCGTGGGGTCAGGGCCAGCTGGGGGCACTAATGGGAAAAGAGAGAAAGAGGGAGAGAGACCGAGAGATGGAGGTAGAACAAGACAGAGAGAGGCAGAATTCGAGAGATTCAGACGAGAGGAAACTGGAAGCAAAAAGAGAGGCAGAGAGAAGCCAGAGTCATACGGAAGAAGAGAGAGGAAAACGGACAGAGAGAATGCGAGCAAGACAGATGGCGCTGAGAGAAAGATGTGCTGTAAGGGGACGAGAGGGAGAGAGCACAAGAGGAGAGCAGACGGGGGGCGGAGAAACCGGGACACAGGCAGAGAGACTGGAAGGGAAAGGGAGAGAGAGGTGGACCAAGGAGAGGCAGGAGGACCCAGTCACAGATGCACACGTACGTGCACATACAGGCACACGCATGCACACAGTCCCATGTATGTGCTCACACGTGCACGCGATCACGCACACCCGGCCACAGGCACACCCAGTCACGCACACACACACACGCACGCACACAGAGCCACCCACACCCAGTCACACACGTACAGTCACACACACACCAAGGACAGGACAGGAGAGGAGCTAGAAGACACGGGGACTGAATCTCTAGCCAGGAGGGCGCTTCACACTCACCAGGCCCCCGATGGCTCCCAGAAGCCCCTCAGAAGGCCCCCGATGCTGCAGACCCAGTAGGCCCAGACCACTTCACCGCAGTGGGGCTCCCCTTACCTGCTGTGCACCCATCTCAACGTCACGCAAGTCTGCTGGCCTGCTCCAGAGTATTGCCCTCGGAGGCCAAGGTCTGAGACACGGGTCCCCAAGGCTGCAGGGGCTTACCGTGCATCCGAGCCGCAGAGCCCCCAGCCTCCCGCTTCACCTTCCCTCTCCCGCTGCCCTCTCGGCCCCACTCCCCTCCAGGCTTCCTCAGTAAGCCACACACATCTGAATCTCTCTCTCTCTCTCTCTCTCTCTCTCTCTCTCTTCCTCAGGCTTTGTTTCTAGGGACCCTGGCCAAAGACACTCACCTCTCAGCTTCAGCTCTTTCTGAAAATAGGGATAATCAGACTTATTCCCAAGGTTTGTTCTGATAAGCAAATGAGAGATGATACGCGAATCACTTGATATTTGCCTGCAGGGGCCTGCCCTGCGTGAGCTGGTGGTAAAGGCTGTCTTGTTATCACCATCATGGGAGTCACCACCAACATCGCCACCACGCAGGGGTGTGGGGACGTGGGGGGACAGGCCAGGCAGGTCCCTCTGGCTCCAGCTGTCCCCCACCAACTTCCTGCCTGTCTCTCCAACTCCCTGTAGGTCTTCCCAGCTGTCCCAAGGACACCACTCATTCAAGCTGTCCAAAACTCAACTGTCACCTCCCTTACTCCAACTTGCTCCCCTGCCAGTGCTCTTCTCCGACCTCCTACCCCCACAGAGGAGAAACACTTTGTCCTTTATTGATATTTCCGATGACAAGGACAGGGCCTGGAGTAGAGGTGAGTCCGTGCATGTGTGCTGAATGAATGAATGAATGAATGAACGAATGAAGTGCGTACATGGGAAACGTCAACAAGGAAGGACATAACCTGCCCAAGAACACACCAAACATGGTGAAAAGGAGCCCAGATCCAGGCCTCCTTTTCCCCCAGCCTTCCACAGGTGAAGCAGGCAGGAGGAGGGCCTGTGGGTCAGCCTGAGGCAGTGTTTGCCCCATCTCAGGCCCTTCGAGTCTCTTCCCGCCAAACGCCCAGCCTCCCAATGATGGAAATAGTGAGCCGCCCCAGCAGAGGCCAGAGGATGCTCACGGGCTCTCCTAGGAAGCTGGTGGGGCGCTTCCAGCCCCCGCTGCATAGTCTGCCGGGCACTGAAGGCGTAGGGAGGCTCCCTGCAGGAGGGGAGGCAGCTCCTGTGGTCCTCGGGGCCCACTGCTGCTGGACCTCACCCTGCCGGGTTCCAGGACTGGACGGCTCTGGGCCACTTCCCATGGCGCAGGCGGGAAGACGGAGGCCCATGGGCTCTCCCGAGGTCACCCCATGGGTTGGCGCGGTGCTTGGTCAACCACATGTCCTAAAGTCAAAAACAACAGGGGCTGCAGTAGCTGCGAATATTCACTCAGCCCCTTCTCCACCCCCAGCACCGTGCTCTGGCCTTGCAGAGGTCTTATGACCGCGATTTTAAATACAGGGGCAATGGGGCCTAGCCAGGCTGCGTGACTCACTCAAGGTCACACGGATTCAAGTTCAGGCTGCAGCACTGCAGGGTTCTGGCAGCTCGCGGAGTCAGCTGGGACGCAGGCCCTGTTCCCTGTGGATCTGGCCCTTGCCCTGGGGGGCCCCCGGGCACAGGTACCCAGCTGGTGCTGGGTGCAGAGGCTCCCCCTGCCACAGCCCTCACCCACCGGCCCTCAAAGCCCCTTTCATGGGCCTGCTCCACACCCCACCGGGGAGGCCAGACAAAACCGCTAGTGTTGGGATTATTTTTCTATTTCCAGATGGATCTGTTTGCTGGCTCCATCCAGGGCCTCCCATCACTGCGTGGGGGCTGGGGGCCCAGCGCCAGGTTAATATTAGGAGGCAGCAGGAAGAAAGGCAACCCAATACAGCTCCTCACAGAGTTCTGGGCTCTTGTACCAGGCGCAGCCTCTGAGGAATATTCCTGGGGCATTTAAGGGGGCCTGGCAGTCAGGCGGGCCACGAGGAAAAAAGAATTTTTTTAAAAAAATTTTTTTCAAGGAAGCTCCTAAATGTCTCATTTTGGGCTGGGGGCCAGCACGGAGTCTCCAGGTGATCTGCGGGGCTGAGCTGGGCTCTCTCTACTCCCGCTGAGCTGAGGACAATATTTTAAAATTCAAAACCAGGCAGTCATTCATTTAACCCACGTTTTCTGAGCTCCTACTATTGTCAGATTGTGCACCGCACCCAGAGGAAACAAATGTTTCGACCCTGACGGAGCCCGCGGTCTAGCGGAGAGAAGGGTGTTAGTCAGATAATCACACATGTGAACGGAAATTTACGGCCGTGACAAAGTGCTTCGGAAAAGAAGGCCCAGCTACAGACCATGTCAAGCTCTGGCTTTTTTTTTTCTTTTTAAATCACCCAATCTAAGCTAGCTCATTTTTCAAAAGAAGAAAAACCGTTCCAGAGAGGGACAGAGATTTTTGGGTACCCAGAAAAGCTCCCAGAGCCAGAACTGTAGCCATCTCCTTTGGCTGGGTCATGGCAGAACAGTATGGATGACAATGACATTCTGGCAGCCTTGTCCCTGATCTTGGGGCGCTCCATGGAGAAGATCTGGGAATGAGGGAACTCACTGAACACCATGATCAAAACCAAGTGTATGAGAAAGTTATCACCAAAGCTCATTAAGTCTGTCTGTTAATGGTAACGTGACTCATTGCTGTTACAAGAAAATCCCAGCCCCATCCCCCTCTTGGTCTCCAATGCTCAGACGTGGACAAACTGGTATATGGCTGGGTGGGATGTTGGGGTAGGGAGACTGAGTAACAGCCCATGTGGTCTGGGTGGCCTCAGGGGAAACTCCCGAGGGAGACTTCAGCCCAGGCCCAAACGGAGGTTGTCCAGGCTCAAAGAGCCAAAGGGTAAAAGCAGCTGGTGGTAAAGGACCAGTCCTGGGGCAGAGGGCACGGGGGAGGGGAGAGGAGCAGTACAGGCAGCAATCAATGACTCCTTGGCAGAGGCTTGTGGGGAAACTTCTTGGCCCGGTCAGCGGACTGGATCAGAATCCAGGGCCAAATGAGATCTACAGATGTTGTGACACTCAGGATCCTGGCAGGAGACTGCACACGCTAAAGGGGTCAACTGAGAGAGCATTTACTGCCCGAGGCAAAAAAAGCCCAAGTAGCTTATAAATAATGATACTGTGACTACTGATAATAATCAAGAAGATTGGAACCAAACTTCTCAGTGGAAATGTTCAAAGCAAGGCATCCCCAGAGGAGTGGGCAGGGTTTTGGGAACCAGGCAGAGTTGGAGAAGTCCCTGGGGCTGGGGACAGGAAGAAGCCTCCGCCATCCCAGCCTCAAGGGGCTGCGGGAAGGAATGAGTTAGTGGAGCCAGGCAGGGGCCTCAGCCTTCAGAAAGCAACCATCGCCAAAGTTACAGCAAAGCAGGGCGGAAAGGGAGAGAACACCCCCACTTTTTCTCCCCTCCTGCCCTCCCATCGGCCGGTGCCTCCCACAGACCAAACCCATTCAGAAGTTAGGGGGCAAGGGAGCCAAGGTGGAGCCGTCCAGCCTGTAGGGGTCAGCTGCCTAGGGCAAACAGCAGGGACAAGGAAGGGCAGAGAGTGGATGGAGGACCCAAGATGGCGGAGAGGATAACAAGAGTACCTATCTTTTGATTGGTTGTCCAAAGGTGTCCACCTTTTTAAAAAAAAAAAGCCTAAGGTGGTAAAACATGCAATTTCCTCTTGGCCCTGCCCAACTGCCGTACAGTTCAATTGGCTCAGTTTCTACATACGTCCCCAGCTGACTCCTATGAGCATTTGAGTATGTGACCCCCGAAAAGAGAAGCTCAGACGTGCCTTCCAAGCGCCCTCTGACTTCTCTTTCCTCAGAAGAGAGTCACTTGTTCAACATGTCCTGAGCCCCAGTTCTGTGTTGGGGCCCTGCTGGGGTCCTGGAGACCCAGTGATTGTCAACACAGACCCGTTTTTAACCTCAGGGAGCTTACCGTCTGATGGGGAGATGTGAATTTCTGCGTTGAATAAATATCTGAGAGGCACGGTTAGGTGTTGGGGATCCAGCAACGAGCCTCTATTCTCCTGACCTTATACTCCAGTTGGAAGAGACAGAAAACAAACAAGGAAACCCATAAATGTATAATATGATTTTATAAGCACTGTGAAGAAAAGCAAAGCAGGTGAAGTGGTTTGGAGATGATGAGAAAGATGGGGCTCGTTAAAGGTATCCGCTGCTGTATGAAAAACAGCTACGAACTTCGTGGCACAGCATGGCAGCCATTTCTATGCTGGGAGATGCTGTGGGTAAGGAATTTGGGCAGAACACAGTGGGGAGAGCTTGTCTCAGCTCCATGAGGGCCTCAGCTGGGAAAACTCAAATGACTGCAGGTGACTCGAACAGCTGGGGGCTAGAATCATCTAGAAGTATCTCCCTTCACGTGTGGTAGGCAAAAGATGGCCTCATCCTGGTCCCCCCCACCCCGAACCTGTCTGTTCTGAAGATGCCACCTTGCCTAGTAAAAAGGATTTGCAAGTGTGATTAAATTAAGGATTTTGAAGTGAGGAGAGAATCTTGGATGATCCAGATGGGGCCGATGTCATCATGGGAGTCTTTATAAGGGAAGAAGGGAGGCAGGGAAGTCAGAGAAAGAGTTATGACAAAGGAAGCAAGGGTCGTAGGGAGAGATTAAAAGATGCTACTCTGCTGGCTTTGAAGATTGAAGAAGGTCAAGGAAGTGGATGCCTCCCCAGAGCCCCCACAAAGAAGGCCAGCCAGCGCCTTGATTTTAGCCCCATGAGTCTGGGGTAATGTGTTACCTCAGCAATAGGAAGCTCCTATGACATGTCTGGTGTCTTGGCTGAGGTAACTGGAAAATGGGCTCAGCCTGGACAGCTGACCGGAGCACCCACACATGGCCTCTCTCTCCATGTGGAGTGGGCTTCCTCACAGCACAGCAGCCTCCGAGTGGCCGGACTCTCCACAGGGCAGCAGGACTCCAAGAACAGAAAAGGCAGAGGCTCCATGGCCCCTTACAACCCGCCTCAGAAGCCCCACAGTGTCGCTACCACCCTACGCCATTGGTCAACGCAGCCGCAAACCCGCCCAGATTCAGGGGGAAGGGACAGAGGCACCACCTCTTGCTAGGAGGAGGGCCAGGTAATTCGCAACCCGGTTAGAGAGGGTGGTCCGGGAAGGCCCCTCTGAGGAGATAACATTTGAAGAGAGCTGGGAGGAGGTGAGGAAGCCGAGCAAACCCGGGGGCAGAAAGTCCCAAGGAGAGGAAACAGAAGGGCCAAAGCCCAGAGGTGAGCATGAGGCAGGCAGACACAGGCAGTTCCGGTCTGTGTAACAAGTGATCAATAGGGGTTCAAGGGGCTGTGGAACCCAGGCCCTGGACCCAGCCTGAGAAGGTTCCAGAAGGAAGGTGACTGGGGCTGATATGGCCCACGATGGAGGACTTGACAGCCCTTCTCCTGTAACTCCCACCTCATGGGGGATTGAGGTCTAGGCCCTGTGCTTCCCATTCTGGCCCCGCTGGCCTGGGGACCCCCATGGGCCCAAGCAGATCTTGGCAAAGGCCTCTACTTCCTGGGCCTCTGGTGGGCTCTCTTTTTGTGACCCGTGGCCCACACTTTCCTCACAGACGTCCGTTCCCTGGCTCCACGAAGTAAGGTCTTACCGAGGCCTGGACAAGTACACTTTCTCATGAGGGTAAATAGAGTCAGTGGGGAACAGGGTGCCACGTGTTCCCGGGGTGCCTGCCTCTGGATACCCCCCAGGCCTGCCCAGCCACCCACCTTTTGGGGCCCAATCAAAGCTTTCTTCCCTTTGCCACTGCAGCCGGGGAAGTGGGAGCAGCCCCAGGTCCTGCAGTCAGGAAGGAGCAGGAGAAAATTTGTCTCTGTGCCCCAGGGTCAGCGCCAGGATTCCAGCACCTGGCACGGGACCTGGCACCTAGCAGATGCTCAATAAATAACCCCCGAGTGAAGGAAAGAAAGAAAGAGTTTCCTCTGTGACGCACAACAAAGATGATTAAAAACACAGGCTCTTCTTTCCACAGCCTTGCTTTTAAATCTTAGTTTGGCCTTTTACTGATTTACTGCAAGTCATTGTAGCTTTCTGAGCCTCAGCTTCCTCATCTGTAAAATGGGGATCATCGAACCAAGTTCTAGATTAGCGGGAGAGTTAAACAGGATGGTCTCCAGAGAGGACTGACGAAGAAGAGGAAGCTGACGATGACGGTGATGAAGGTGATGGTGGCTGGCATGTCTAAGCCCCCGGCACATGCCAGGCATAGCTTCCGAGACCCCTCTAAGAATCCATGTGTTCTGTCCTCACAACTCTAGGGAGCTATTACAGGTGAGGGTACTGAGGCACAGAGAGGTTAAGTAACTTGCCCAAGGTCACACAGTTGATAGGCCGAGCAGTGGGTAATGTGGGGCCTTGCCTGCCCCTGAGCTGCACAGGCAGAGCCCAGCACACAGGAAGAGCTCATCAACTGGCCAGGGCTCTGCCTGCTGGTCTTCTCTCCCCCACTGGGCACTCAGCACCCCAAGGATGGGGCTGCTGGTTTCTGCCTCTCAGTTCCCAGCACGGGGCCAGGCCCATAGGGGTGTTGCCTGGGGGGGGGGTGGTACCCATAATACTGTCACTCTTGTCCTGCCCTTTATTTATTTATTTTTTTAAGATTTATTTATTTGAGAGAAACAGCAGAGCTAGAGAGAGAGAGAGGGAGTGCACACGCATGAGCAGGGGTGGAGGGGCAGAAGGAGAAAGAGAAGCAGACTCCCCACCGAGCCTGATGCGGGGCTCGATCTCAGGACCCTGGGATCATGTCCCAAGCCAAAGGCAGACGCCCAACCGACTAAGCCACCCAGGCGCCCCTTGTTCTGCCCTTTAATGGGAAAAGAGTGCTCTCAAGTCAGGCTGCCTGGGGTTGAATCCTGGCGCCACCATTTACGGGTCCTGAGCCTCAGTTTCCCTGACTGTCGGTGGGGAGAATCAGGCTGCACAATGCAGAGTAGAGCAGTAGCTGAGAGCTCAGGGATATTAGCCAGCCTTGTCATCCTCCAGCCAGGTTTCCGAATGGGCCCCTGGTTCTGCAGGCACCAGGCCACCCTCCTGGGCAAAGAACAGTTAACCAAGCTCTTTCTAGTGACAGGCAACTTAACTCCCATCTCAGATGCAGAGGTGGACGCCACTGTAGAGGTAAGGCTGGAATGCGAGATGGGCCCCGGGCCACGTGCTCTCCAGCGAAGTGGCCAGAGCTTCCCGCAAATTCTTTCTTCTCCTGCCTTCCAGAGCAGTGGCCATGGATACAGTGAAACAAGATCAGCCTCCGGTGGGACTGGGGTTGGGAGCGCATGGGTTGAGGGGGGTATAATACAACCCCTCTCGATATCCATCCCAGACAACACTGAATCTGCCCTTTGACCTCCCCAGAGGCCCAGAGAGGTTAAGGTCCCAGGCTGGTATCACACAGCTAATCTGGCAGCCAGCTGGACTTTCTGAACTTGGAGGTCCCTAATTCTAAAATTCTGTGACACCCCCAAACCCAGCCCAGCCTGAGGTCACCTCCTGGGGGGAGGGGAGGCAACGATGGGAGTTCCTGGAGCTTTTCACATGAGTCTTGGACAGGGGGCCAAGCCAGAGCCTCCAGTGTGGGAAGGGTGGGGGGGCATCAGAAAGCAGGATCGAGTACCAGGCCCTGCTTCTTTTGCTCCCCTGGGAAGATCAATCGCTCAGAGGAGGGGAGGAGGGCTGGGATTCCAGAGGTGGAAGGCACTGGAAAGCCATTTCTCTAGTGCAGGCCGAGGGCTCTCTTTCCCTTTTGCTCTCTCTACCCTGCTTCTTGTTCTGGCCCTCTGTGTCTCTGTCCTCGTCTCTGCCTGCCTTGCTCTGCATCGCTCTGTCTCTGTTTCTCTCTCTCTCTCGTTTCCTGTGTCTCTGTACTTGTCTCCCTGATTCACCCCCTTTCTTTTCTTTCAGCCTCTCTCCATGTATCTTTCAGCGTCTGCCCCTCCTTTGCTCCGACTCTGCCTCTCTCTTATTATGTAAGTTCCCATGCCCCTGTACTGTTTCTCTCTTATTTCTCTCTCTCCTCCTCTCCCTCCCCTTCTGCCTTCGCTGTCTCCCCTCTGCCCTGTCATCCAGCTCACGTGGGTGGAGGTAACAGACCTGGAGGAGGAGAGTGTTGTGGCAGGGCTGGCCCTGGGGAGGGGAGGGCAGGGCAATGGACAAGAGGCTACTGCAAAGGTCCAGGCAAGAGTCTGCAAGGTCCAAGCCCCGTGAAAGCTACAGCGTGAGGAGGACAGGATGGCTGTGAGAAAAATGGCAAAGGAGGGGCCACAGTGACGTTGTAAGGTCTGGAACAGGGCCAGAGTCCAGGAAAACTTCCAGAAGGGAGATGAAAAAGGGTACCTCAGAATGAACACTTGCAAGGGGGCTATTTAGACTGAACTTCAGGCCTGTCCAGGGGAGGCGGACTGGGGGTGGACAAGAAGGGGCAGATGCTGAGACCTGGAGTTTCAGCCGGGGCCACCTTGGGGAGAGCCTAGAATGCCGACCAAGAACCTGGACGTCAGCCCACGGGGTGTTGGCTTTTTATGTGAATGTAATGAAACTCTGGAACTCTCCCCAGACAAATGTATATGCCCAATGTTTGGCACCCAGGTCAAGGCTCCTGGGGCTCTCCGAAGTTCCTCCATGAATCACAGACACCCCAGGATAAGAAGCCGGTTCCAGGCCCCAGGGAGCCATTGAGGGTTTTTGAGCTGAAGAGATGGCAGACTTGGAGCTACGGAGGTGTGGCCTTAATTATCAGGCATAGAGGCCTCTGGCAGCCTGGCCCCCAGGGCCCGACGCTTCTAAGTATCCTCTGTTTCCTGGAGACCTTGCAGAGCAGCTTGGACCGAATGCAAAGGAGCCAGTCTGAGCCCTGAGCCAGGGTGGTTGAGGTTCTGGATACCCAGCCTCAGAGGGAGGCGCTGAGGCCCTTTCCTCACCATTCCGAAGGATCTGGTCCCGAGTGCCTGGGCCTGACCCGAGAGGACAAGCTAGGGCTTCATGGCCTTTTGGACGATCAGCCTGGGGGCCTGAGACGGTGGTACCCCTGCCCCGCCAGGCCCAGCCCAGCCTAACCCTTTCCCTCCCCCCCACCCACTCCCCCCCCTCCTGCCCTGTGTGCCCCGTGTCGAGTCTCTACCTCCTCAGTATCTAGCGAGGTGGGGAGCAGCCCCAGTGTGGGTGCTGTCCTTGCCCTCTAGCTGAGCCCGCCTGGGGTTTGCTGCAGTAACCCCAGTCCCCCGGTCCCACACCCACCGTGCAGACGGGGAACCTGAGTCCTGGAGAGTGCCAAGACTTGCCCAATTATTCTCCAGCAAGCTGGTGACCTGGGAAGGCCCCCTGGCTTCCGGCCTTAGGCTTCTTCTGCCTGTGCTCCAAGGCTGGTCTTCCAGCTCCTGGCCCTCAGCCTTGTGCCCACTGACTCTAAAGCCTAGGTCCTGCCCCAGCCATGCCCTCCCCTCAGGCTGTCCTAGCCCACTGGAGCAGAAATCACCACCACGCTGTAGCTGCCATTTATTGGGTGCCGGACCCTGGGTATCATGTCATGCCGCCGGCGACCCGCCATGTAGGGGATAATGTTATCTCGTTGTACAGATCGGGACGTTGAGGCTCGGAGAGGTTAAGTAACTGACCTGTGATCATCTGGATAGTTAACTGACAGAGCCAAGATGGGGACCCAGGTGTACCCAACTGCAAAACCCCGGCCTTTCTCCTGTACTCCATCCCTTTCTCTTCCTGTCACCCAAAAGGGGCATCGGACCGGCTGGCCTAGAAGCCCGGGAGACCCAGGAATCTGCCCCAAAAGTTAGATGTGCAGGCACAAACCCGGGTCCCAGAAGGCCAGCCAGGGCTCAGCTTGAGCAGCTGTTCCCTTTCCATTAGCCGAAGGACCAGAGGGGAGCATGAGACGTCCGTGAACCTGGTCTCCAGGATTTTAGTTCTGCCATTGACTGGGGTCTCCTCGGCATACCCAGACAGGCTGTGCCTGTCTCCCCTCTCCACGGGGGGGCGTTGGGCTCAAGGCTCCCAGAGGGCCATGCCAGCCCGAGTGCCTGCGATTCCTTGGCTGAAGGGAGATGTCTTGGTGCCCTCTGGGCAGAAGCCTTGCCAAGCGAAGGGTTTGGCATACCATCTTTGCCTGCTCTGTTCGAGGGTGACTGTCTTATTCCAACAAGGAGCCACCCCCAGGGTGGCCCACTCCAAACCCCAGTGAGTCACTTACAGAGTGAGGGGCAGGCAGGCGGGAGCTGTCTCTGTGGCTCTTGGCGTCGGGCTGAGCCCACGGGCCCACGAGCCCACGCCGGGCGGGAACTTGTGTCAACCGCTGGCTCCTATAAATCGCAGGGCGAGGACAAGGTGGGACTGTAGGCGGCCCTCGGAGAGAAAGCTCAGCCTGTGTGCTCTGGGGAGGTGACCCGGGGGGACCCTGGGCCACTGCTCGGGGGCGTTAATGAGAGCTCCATCTGGTACCATCCTCAACCACTAGCTGACGCTGACACAGCATTTCGGCGGGGAGAGAGAGAGTGCGTGTGTTCCAAGGCTAGCAAAGGCTCAGTTTTTCCGATCCGGAAAAATCCGTTCGAAGAGAGGAAAATTAAGGATGAGGAGCCGAAGATAGCCCGATTCATGTTTCCTCGGGCTGTGCCTTGAATGGTTCACAGAAGATTATCTCCCTCGACGTCTAACTGGGGAGACCCAGGCTCAAAGAAGGCCGGGGCCCGTGGGCCAGAATAGAAATGTGACCTCTCATCTCCCGGCCCAAAAGTCTGACCATTCTGCTGTCCTACCTCCCTCAGCCAGAAGCCAGCTCCGCCTTTGGCCCCAGTGGCATGTGCGCCCTGACTCTCTGACCTGGATTTGGGCTCAAGGTCTTCCTATCTCTGAGACCACAGCATTAACAGATATTTTTACCAGGAGGCACCCCAGATAGGCCACACACAGCCCTGCCTTCAGTGGGCTTATCATCCTTTTCGGAAGACAGGGCAGTTTGGAAGTGAATCCAGGAAAATGGTGCTTCCTTGGTATCTAAGATGCACAGTCCTGTTCGAAGGGCTTTTCATGGATTAACTCATTTAATTCTCACAACAACCTATAAAATACTGTCTGGGACTTATTTTACAAATGAGGAAACTGAGGCACCCAGAGGTTAAATAACTTCCCCTCAGTCATGTAGCTAGAGAGTTGTGTAGAAAGGCAGCCTGGTTTTTGAGTCCACACCACCAAAGAAGACGTTGTGTGGCAAGTGTTGGTACCTTCTCTGTGCCAGAACAATCTTCAGTATCAGGGGACCCAGTGATGGAAAGAATAGACATGGGGCTGCCCTCAAGAAACTTGTCATTCTTCCTTCATTTACTCACCCATCCATCCATCCATCCATCCATTCATCCATCCAACCAACCATCATCCATCCAACCATCCATCCATCCATCCATCCATCATCCATCCATCCATCCATCCATCCATCACCCATCCATCCATCCATCCATCCATCATCCATCCATCCATCATCCATCCATCCATCCAACCATCCATCCATCCATCCATCCATCCATCATCCACCCACTCCTCCATCATCCAGCAATTGATCAATCATCCATCCATCCATCCATCCATCATCCATCCATCC
The DNA here is from genome assembly GCF_004348235.1 of Phoca vitulina. Classification (NCBI taxonomy): domain Eukaryota; kingdom Metazoa; phylum Chordata; class Mammalia; order Carnivora; family Phocidae; genus Phoca; species Phoca vitulina. The sequence goes on along the minus strand of NW_022589724.1, from coordinate 14,315,675 downwards.
ATCATCCATCCATCCATCATCCATCCATCCATCCATCCATCATCCATCCATCCATCCATCATCCATCCATCATCCATCCATCCATCATCCATCCATCCATCCATCCATCATCCACCCACTCCTCCATCATCCATCAATTGATCAATCATCCATCCTTCCATCCATCATCCATCTGTGTCTGTTTTTACTCACTACTGTATTCCCCATGATCAGCACAGTGCCTGGCACATAACAAACCCTGAACCAATATTTGTTGAAGGAGTGAAGAAATGGAGACAGATTTGGGCCCTAAGAGCTCTGGGTTCAAATCCTTTACCCTCTCCCAGTCTTGGTGCCATGGGTACTAAACACTGTCCTGGTCACCTCACGGGATTCTTGAGAGGCCCCAGGGGTGAGCAGGCAAGTGCTCTGCAGAGGCTCGAGGCTGAGCGGACACAGTGGGCCATCAAGTTGCTGAGCAGCTAAGCAGACGCCAAGGCCTGCAGATCTGTGTCTCTCGGGTCTGGCTGGTGAGACCTGTCAGACACTTCCCCTCAGCCTGCCAAGAGGCCCAAAAAGGAAAGGAAATTGACATTTAATGAGCATCCACGATGTGCCAGGGCATCCATACACTTTAACTCTCTCTTCTCTTTTTTTGGACAGATCAAAGAAATGGAAGCCCAGAGAGGACGGTCATTTGCCCAAGGTCACACAGCCAGCAAGGAGCGGAGCCTAGGTTTGAACCCTGGTCTGTGAGCCCCAAAGACTGTGCTTGTGACCATCCCCAACACCACCTTCCCTTAAAGGGATGCTGCCGACTTCCTCTTTCCAAATCTCCTAAAGTCCCCACTGCTCGAAGTCACACAGCAGGCTCCTGGCAGAGCCCTTTAAAAAATGTTTCCATCTAGTTTCTGCATTGATTATTTCCTTTCTGCTTTATAGGAATTTTCCCCCCTTTTTATTTGCAAAGAAAAGCCAATGTAAATGTTCTCCCCACACACGGGTTAACCCTTGTCTGACAGAGGCGGATTCTGAGCAGCCATCTGGGGAGCGAATGGACGGTCAGCCGCTTGCCACAGCTTCCTGCAGGCCCTTCTCACGGACCCTTGCCATAGTTCGCACACACGTGTGGCTGTGCCATCTAATGCCATCTGTGGCAAAAGCCCCTGACTCCCAATTTACCAGCTTCCTACGACCCTCAGCACAGGCCAGACTTCTAGGACCCAAGTGGAAACCACCCTCTAATACCAAGAGCCCAGGGAATAGTCTTCCTGGAGACCCGTCCCCTGTGCCACAGGCTGGGATGGAAAAAGAAATCCCATAGCTGCTGTTCCCGGGCCACCCACTGAGGGCTTGGCGCAGTGCTGGGCACCTTACCAACATCCTCTCTTTGAGTCTTCTCAGTGGGAGGTGCTGGTCTTGATGACCCCATTTTACAATGGAAAGAGAAGATGTGGCTCCGGGAGTCAAAGCCACCTGCCCCAGGCCACATAGCTGGCCAGGGGCAAACTGGCTTAAGGCAGGACCCTCGCTTATAAGTTGCTTTCGATCCAGGGCTAAAAATAAGACATGGTGAATGTGAAATGGACAGGGTGCCTCGGTCCTGGGGCCCTGACCCAACAAGAAACCGGTGGAAGCAAGTCCTGATTCTGCTGAAGTCTTGCTGAGTGACCTTGGGTGGGTCACTCTCCTTCTTGGAGAACAGAGTTTGCCTTATGTGAAATGAGTGGGTTGACCATCTGTCTCTTGTGCTCTTTCTCAGATGTGCTTTGGGTAACAACTCGCAAAACAGAACTTAACAGCTGAGGGGAGGCTGAGCTTTGGGGAACAGCTCTGCGTGCCTCCTCCTGCGACAGAGACCCCATTACCAGCACCGCAAAGGGCCAAATTCCCGGAGGAGTTAGGGTACGCCGGGACTAACCGGCCCTGCAGCCTCGCTCTGCTCCTGACCCCCACCACCGAGTTGGGGGCCAAATGGAGGCATCGCAAGCCCTGGGCCAGACACCAAAGGAGGAAGGGAGGGCACCAGGCCTCCCGCACTGATGGACGGGGCTCTCGCTGAGCTCCCCTCCTGGGTGGCTCCTCTCCCCTGCCCTTCTCCCTGAGCAGCCCCCTGCCCCATGCCCCAGCACCCTGTGCCCCCAGCCCCAGCCCCCTCCACGCAGGCTCCTCCTGGACTGGGCTCCAGCTCCAGCAGGCTGGCCATTTATAAGGCCCCACCTCACCCCTTTAAATTCTATTTTTTCAAACCACATTCTTGAACTTGGCAGATAACGTGGCAGCCCGACAAGAGCCCTATTTACTCGGAGAGCCGTGAATGGGCCCTTTATAACAAGCTTCATTAATATTTCTACCTATTGGCCAACTCTGCGTTTCCTCCCCCTATACAAACAGATTCTCCACACAGAAAGACTTTTCAAACGCTCTTGTTGACTTTCCCCAAACAGGGAGGGCAGCCGGGCCAGCCGGGGTGTGTGAGTGTGTGTGAGTGTGTGTGCAGGGGAGGGGGCGGCCGTGGGTGTGCGCCCGCCCGGCCCGGCCGGGAGCAGGAAGGAAAGAGGCCCGCTATTCACGGGCCGGGGCGGGCAGCCCGGGTGAGCTCAGGTATGCTGGGCCTCACAAAGGCACACTGAGCCCGGCCTGCATCGTGAATTCCAGAGCCCTGGCCCAGGGAGTTGGACGTTTCCTTCTCAGCCCCTGCTGCCTGGCTGGGTGACCCTGGGCAAGTCCCTTATTCACTCTGGGCCTCCTTGGCCTCCCTTGTCCCTCGGGTCTACACTTCACCGCTCAAAGTGTGGTCCATGCACCAGCCACAGCAGCAGCATCCCCCGAGAGCTGGTGAGAAGGGCAGACTCTCTGCCCAGATCTGCTGTCCTTGAATCTGCATCTGAGGATCCCGGGGGTGATGCGTGCGCACAAGAAGGTTTCAGAAGCATCCCATGTGCATCCCGTGCTCCTCCACCACCATCGGGGCCTGTCACAAGCCTTAACCATCCTCAAGCAGGCAAAACAAGGCTGTGTGGCCCTGTGCTTTGTGACCCCAGGCGTGGCCCACGGGGGGTGCTCAGGAAATAAGTGAATGAACAGAAAAGTACATTGTCCGAGTCTGCAGGCTCGTGCTAATGACAGAAATTCGTCCTCTTCGGCCTATGAGACATTGTGAAGAACAGTCCATTCCGTTGTTCAGAAGGTCAGAGGGCTTCGGAAGGGAGCTTCTAATGTCACAGTGGGTGGGGTGAGCGTCTTGTCCTCTGGAGATAGGCAAGCAGAAACAGGAGGACGTGTGAGGGCAGTTGGAGCAGGCTCTGAGTGCGTGTGTGAGGGACATGCCTCTGGGCCGAGGAAGAAACTGGAGGGAGCGTGACATCACAACCGAGCATGCTCACAGCAGGCATGCTGACTTCCAATGCCGTCCATGCAGTGGGGATGCGGGCGAGTGCCTTCCTTTCCCTTTCATTTGTTTGTGGGATAAACCTTTATTCTAGGTGTCAGACCCTCTGCTGGAGCTCGGGACATCGTGGTCAATAAAATAGACTTTGCCTTGACCTCATAGGGAGGAGACACAATCAACAAATACATTTCTAAAAAACACAAAATGCTGGAAAGGAAATAGAGGAGGGTGACAGAGACAAGGTGTATGTACGGGGGTGGGGGAAAACCTATGAGTCAGGGGAGTCAGGAAAGACATCACTGAAAGGTGACTTTTTAAATTGAAACCTGAAGACAGAGGAGCCAGCCATGTGAGGAGCTGAAGGAAGGGCACTCCCAGCAGTGGGAACAGCATGTGCAAAGGTCCTGAGGCAGAAAATATTCGATGCTTGGAAAGGAGGTCAGCGTGGCAATAGCATTCCTCATACGAGAGGGAGAGGAGCCTGTGGGGGTGGTAATTTCCCCCTTGCAGACTTGCTGGGCGGGAGGATGGCACAAAGTAGGTGCTCGGAGCATAACTTGTTTGCTCTTACCTGATTTTCAGCCCCCTGTGGCTGCATCAGGCCCCTATCGAGACAGCGGCCTACTCTTTCTATCTCTCGGGAGCAGCAGGAGTAGTGCCTCAGCCCGGGCCATGGCGGAGGACAGGGTCAGCTGAGCTGGAGGGGCTTGAATGAGCTGCCTGTGTACATCTTGGCTACCCACATCATACCTTTTTTGGGAGGGGGTGGCCTGCCCTCTCCTGGGACACTCTCCTGGCTTTGGCTAGCCTAGGTGGCTTGGACAGATCTCTGACCCCCTGCCTAGCTCTCAGCAGCCAAAGGCCAGACCCTTTTGGGAGCACAGAGTCCTCTGGCCAGCCCACAGCCCACTCCTGGGCCAGCCCTTAAGTACCAGGCTGGAAATAACCAGTGCTCTCCGCCCCTGGGGGCTGTGGACTCGCCCACCACAGGGGCCGAGGTGGCTGGGCAGAGTGGGGCAGGAGGGCTGTCCCAGAGAGGTCTTTTGGATTCCTCCAGCTGGGAGGCCCCTTCTCTCAGTCTGTGGCTGGGGAGGGGGATGACAAATTGGTTCAAATACTAGATTTGCCACTGACTCGCCAGGAGCCCTTCAAAATTATATATAAATAGCAATTTGAGCCTCAGTTTTTTTATCTATAAAATGGAGTTGGGGTCCCTGGGTGGTCCAGTCGGTTAAGCATCTGACTATTGATTTCGGCTCAAGTCATGATCCCAGTCAGGGTCATGAGATCGAGCCCCGCGTCGGGCTCTTTGCTCAGGGGGGAGCCTGCTTAAGATTCTCTCTCTGCCTCTCCCTCTGTCCCTCCCTCTGCTCGCACTCTCTCTCTCAAATAAATAAATAAAATCTTTAACAAAATAAAATAAAATGGAGTTGATCACCCTCTCCAAGGGTTGTTGAGAGAATTAAATAAACCGTAACTGTAAATTGTAAAGTGTAAAGTACAATGCACATGGAAGAGTTCATGTTTGGGGGAGGGCGGTTCATGTTGTATTCAAGGTCATGAAAAGACAGTTCTGGTGGCTGCTCCCTGCTCTACCTCTGGATAGACCACAGCACTTCTGAGAGCCTCAGTTTCCCCAGTTGTAATCTGGGTCCTTGTCCCTACCTCAAAAGGTTGTTAGGATCTAATTGATTCAAACAACATATGTATTGAGCACCTACTGTGTACATTGCTCATGGCATTCGAGACATCTCGCACGGGTTAGGTCTTCTTTCCTTCTTCGACTTCAGGGAATCTTTTCCTGAGGACTCAAGATAAGCCAAGGATGTACTCAGAAAACCAGACAAAGGACGGAGCGGGAGAAGGATTCTGGGTCTCAGACATGGGCCCCATGGTCAGGTTGCTGGTCAAAAACCTGCTTCAGTCTCTTACTGTCCCAAGTTACTTAGCCTTTGCAAGCCTCAGTTTCTCCATCCATAAAACAGGGAGAATATGACTACCACAGAAGTCTACTGCGATGATTAAACTACATCAGTGGGAGGAGAGAGCTCAGTCCTTGGCCCGCTGTAATTCGTAACGTCTGCTGCTATTAGAAGGGTGAGCCAGTAAATACTCATTCATTGTCGTTGGCCGAGTGGTAGTGTAACAGTAATAGGATAAATACTAGTAGTAGCCGTAGTAGTGATGGCGGGAGGAGAAGCACTAGGAGGAATCGCAGTAGAAGGACTACTAGCAGAAGTACTGGTGGTAGTGGTAGTTAGAGGTGCTAGTACTAGTAGTAGTAACAGGAGTAACGGTACAACAAATACTGGTGGTGACGACGGTAAGAAGAAGTAATAGCAGTAACAGTAGTGATAGAAGTTCCGGTGGTGTCACTAGTAGTAGAAGGACTAGTTGTACTAGTAAACGGTGATAGCAATAGTAGTAGAAGGACTAGTAGTAGACATACTAGTAGGACAGTAGTACTAGTATTGCCCAAGTGGGCACAGGCGCCAGGGGTGAGGTAGGAAAGCCAGGAGAATCCGGCCCCTTTAAATGCTGGGAAGCAGGGACGGGGTCCCGTTCACGGAGAGGGGTCCGCAAATATGGAGCTGGAAAGAAGAAAGGAAGGGGTGCAAAGCCTTAGAAACTGGTATGAATCAAATCCTTCCGGTCTCAGTGACAACGTGACTCTGTCTCTGGGGCAGTCTTGGGGTTACAGGGGCTGCATGCCCCACCCCCAGCTTCCTCCAGGGAGGCAGGGACAGTGTTTGCTCCCAGCTATCCCAGAGCCCCGGAGCAAGCAGGGTCTTGGGTGCCTCGGGTCCCCCATCCTCCTCACTGACACACGGGGACACTGAGGCTCTGGGGGTGTGAGTGTGGTGGCGGGAGGGGTACTGTTCTCCCTGGGTAACAGAACAGGGATGATGCTGTACACTTGGGAACGTGTTTCTGTTGCTCCAGTGGGACCAGCTTTGAGGGCTTGGCTTATGCGGAAGCCCCAGCTCCGTGGCCTAGCTTCTCGGCTGCCAGAGGGGCGAGTCAGCAGTGGGGCCTGGCACCCACCCAGGCCTTGGGAACTCAGTGTCCACTCTGCTGATACAGTGGGTGGGGCTTCCTAGGAAGAGCCTGAAGTATCCCAAGCAGGGGGCAACAGGGCATCCCCAGGCCCTGCTCATCCAGAAGAGTGAGTAAAGATAAGTTCTTAGCCAGGACTGTTGCCCAGACTTCCAAGGAAGCTTCTATCTTCTGGCAGTTTGGAGGATAATCCCATCGATTCTAGTAAGCAAGAGTTTGCTCTTCAACTTGCTCCACCCCTGGGCCTTTGCTCAGGCCATTCCTGTGGCCTGACATGCTCTGCTTCTCCCTTCTTTCTGCCCCAATTTCTACCCATCTTTTAAAGCCTGTCCCAACACCACCTCCTCCAGGAAGCCTTCCCAGATTCCCCAGCCCTTGTTTTCTGGTCAGGATTCACTTTCCTCGCCTGTGTTCCCATGCCATTTGGTCCCAGCTGCCGTGAGTGTTCCGTTTAACAGGCATGCCCTGAGCACCTACTCAGATTCACTGATCAGTCCCTGCCCTCAGAGCTTAAAGTTCTCTGAGGCAGACAGATGTTGACACCCCAACTCCACCTTAGCCAAATGGGTAAAGGTCATGGGGTTGGTAGGCCTGGGAGGCTGTAGGTCCTCAGAGGAGTCCTTCCGATCCAGGAGGGCTTCCTGAGAGAGGACACAGCCACTGTGTTCATTACCAAATGACATAGTGGATTGTTAGCACCTCGTTTGTGATCCAGCACATAGTAGGTGCTTTGGGCATGCTTAATTAACATTCAAATTGAATATGCAGCTGCTCACACATTGGATAGCTCCCTGCCACCTGTATGGAAGAAACCTAGGAGGGAGGAAAAGTCTGGAAAACTCTTAATGGATCCCCATAGGCCTTGCAGGTAGGGCCTGTGGGTAGTTCTGCTCTGTTTGGCCTAGAAATTCTCAATGGATTCCAAGCTAGAAATGAAAAAGAGGGAATCTGAGGACGGCAGTGACACGGCTCATCAGGAAGTTTGGTCCCAGGAGAAAGGGTATACTAGAAAAAGCTAACACAAGGTCTCTAAATGTCCATCACAACCCGAGAAATCACTCTCAGTATATAGGGCCCAACACACACGCTAGATGGAATGACTTTGGTCATTACGAAAAATCGAAAGCAAAGCTGTTGACCCTGCGGTGCATTAGAATAATCTGGGGTGCTCTGAAACCACTGATGTTCGGGCCCCACTTGCAAACCAATTAATTAGAATTTCTGGGGGTTGGGCATTCTGACTCCAGGGGTGGAGCTCCGCTGCCTTAGAGTAGCACGGGACATTCCCCAGGAAAGAAGGCAGGGCAGTGGGAAAGCCAATATGGGAGCATGTTTCCGCAGAGATGGTTGGACTAAGGCAAGTTATGTTCTTAAAAGATCAACTTCAGTTATCCAAGTTCAGCTTTGCAGAACAGCTTACAGAAGGAAGCTGCAGAGAGCAGAGGACAGAACACAGGCTCTGGAGACAGACAGATCCGCACTACACCACTTAGTGGATGTGTGACCTTGGCATGTTATTGAACATCCCCAAGCCTCAGTTTTATCACCTGTAAAATGAGAACACTCCCAGTCCCAGTCCCAGAGGGTTGCTTTAAATTTCAATTATAAAATGAAGTAGAAAAAGTGCCCAGTGTTCAATAAATATTAACTCCCAATCCTCTGACCCAGAAGGTTCCAGACACAATGAGGCATCATTGTGCAACAGATGGTACTTAACACCCTTTCACACTCTTACGTAGCAACATTACTCTTTTTAGATGAAAACATCCAGCTCATAGGTAAGTCATTCCTGGCTGAAGCTGACTCAGGGCAAACTGTTTACATTTTTAGGGAGAAGAGCCGAGATCCTGAAAACAGCAGGGAATTTCAGCCACCCTGGGTCCTTGGATTTCACAACTATCCCTAGAGGCTCATCTTCACCAAAAGACAAAGCTTGGCTTCAGGATGCTTCATTTCCTCTTGCTGGACCCTCATGTCTTCATCAGACAGACAGACAGCGGGTATGTGTCTGTGCCAGGCCTTGTGCTGGGCGTTGGGATGGGCCCCCTACCCTCACCAAACTCCTTGTCTAGTGGGAAGCTGGGCACAGCTGCCAATACCCACCATATGCAGCGAGAGAAGCCATGTGAGGTTTCGGAGGAGCGGAGGCACGTATTTAAGGGGAGAGAGTGGTGGCCTGGGGGTGACAGGAGTGTTTCTATGACTCTCTGTACCTCGATCTAAAATCACTGTTCCTCACCACGCCTGTACTGGCCCCCCTTCGGTTTTCCCATCTGCAGATGGGGCAGGGGACCAGATAGAAGTCAATGCAATAATCCCTTAAGGTTCCTGCTTTGGACAATTTTGTGGAATGAGTCCCATAGCCCACATTCACGTTTTAATTAAAGATTACATCAAGCTCTGTTTGGAAAATTTCACAACAAGCCTTGGACCCATCTGGCTTTTCCTCCACTGGGGGGTGGGGGTTACAAGAGGAACAATGAAAGATGAGTGTCATGTGATAAAAGGAGAACTTTCTTCCTCACCATCTTCTTCTCATCTCTGTCCCACCTCCATCCTATGTGAGGCCGTCCTGCAGGGTGTGAGCCCCAGACTGGGCTCAGCCTCTTCCCACCAGGGCCTCAGTCTCTGCACCTGACAAATGGGGACGAGCACTCCGTGAAAAATGTGTTGGACAGAGCAGAGGGCGTGACACTTGGGTTTCCAGGGGCCCAGCGGAGCCTGTCCCCCACCCTCTGGGAATTCTAAATTTGTAGCAGATGGTTGGGTCCGAGAGGCCAGCTTGGCTGGAGCTGAAAGAATGTCACCCAGCTTCTGGGCACATCTGAGAGCAGCTTTGTGGCAGGAGCTGATGATCTCCATGATAAATGAGCCCTAAATGAATCCTTACATCATAAGGTTGAGTGTTTGTGGTTAGCCTTGTGAGGAAGGGAGAGACGGAGGTTAGGGAGGGATGCAAGGATGCACCCAGCAGCCTGCCCACGAGGCTCCCTTCCTCCTTCCCGGTTCCTTCCCTTCCTTCCACCAACATTTGCTGAGCCCCTGCTGTGTGCAGGGCCCTGTGCTGGCTCAGAGATCACAGGGATGAAGCCGACATAGTCCCTGCCCCCCAAAAGACAGGAGGCACAATCCAATGTGATCAGTCCTGTAACAGAGGGAAGTCCAGGAGGCTGTGGGGACAGGGTGACTCCAGGCTGACCTGGGGGGTAGGGGCCCGGGGAAGGCTTTCTACAATACAGCTTGCGGGACAAGCCCACCAGGTAGAAGTGAGCATTCCTGGCAGAGGGAATGGCAGGGGCAAAGGCTTAGAGGAGTCAAAGGGAAGCCTAGGGAAGCTTTGGGCGGGAAGTGCAGGACGCAGGGGTGGAGGGTGGGGGGTAGAGGAGAGGGACAGCCAAAGGGGTCAATAGGAGATAGAGCCTGAATGGCCTTAAGTCCCAGCCTAGGTAGCTCAGACTTTATTCTGAGGCCCTAGGGAGTCAGGGTAGGGCTTTCTCAAGGGGGATTAGACCAGGGTGTGTGGAGGAGAGTCCCTGATGGTTCAACATGGCTTTTATTCACTCCCCCAGGAAGTGCTTCTTGAGGGCCTGCTCACCCTTCTCCGTAGCACCAGGCTGGCTAGCCCCTTCACAGGGCACAGGCTAGGGGAAAACGTATGCAAAGAGCCTGGCCTCGCTTGACAAAACTCCTTTGTGACAAGCCCTCGGGCCATGGTGGCACAGTGCTCTGCTGCCCCCTAGTGAGGTCTGGAGATGCACCCCTGCGGGGTCCGCCAGCTTCTCAAATACTCTGAGTTTCCTCCGCTGACTTTCTTCCCTCTGCCCCTCCCTGGACCACGGGAGTCCCACTCCTGCCGGGGCACTGGTGCAGTTGGGGAATAGAGGACAGGCCCAGGACAGGGGGAGGAAGGGAGGAGGACACAGAGGGATTCAGCCCCAGCTGTGGACGGGGGCCCAGGGGTTGTGTCCTTTAACTTTCTCAAATGAATAGAGATGGTGTTGACTCCTATCACTATCGCGATGGTCATAGTCATGACGATGGCGGTACGGTGGCGGGGGAGGGGGGCAGGGACTGCTATTTCTGTAGCTACTGGTGGTGATGGTAGAATTGGGGTGATGGTAGAATTGGGGTGATGGTGGTGATGGGATTACAATGATGGTAATGAGGACAAGGATGGAAGTAGGGACAGTGGTAGTGGGGATAGAAGTGGTGGCTCATATGGCTGGATTTCCTTGTCCCTGTCCTTGAAGCATACATTCAGCTCTCTCAGGCACACACCTAGGAAGGGGGACTTCTGGATCACGGGATAGGCACACGTTAAGCTTTACTAGATAAAGCCAAATAGTTTTCAGAACACGGTTGTCTTTACACTCCCAGCTGCCATGTGTGGGGGTTCCAGACGCCCCACATCCGCACAATACACTTAGCATTGTCTGTTTGGTTCACTCGTGTAGCTCTCACGCGCCTGGAAGCCTGGCACATAGAGGAGGCTTAATGAAAAACTCTGCTGAAAGAATTCACAATTTAAGAGGAGCAGATGTTCTTACTCGCTGTTAGAGAACAGAACCAGAACTTTGCTCTCGCTTGCAGACATCCAGCCAAGTACACGTTCTGACCCAGGTTGTCAAAGTCACGCCAAACAGCCCATCACACCCCATCACGCACATATCCCTTGTCTTGGCATTTTTCTCAAAATCCCTTCCGTGTGGCTCATCTCGGTCCAGTTTGAAGAGGGACAGCAATTTGGTTAAACCAAAGCACACAAAGATGCGCATGAGTCCTTAACCCTTTTAGGGACATTTAAAGGAGCAACCTGCTCTCTTGCTGGGTCTACAACTGAAAGAGGCAAGCTGCCATCACAGACAGCACCCAGACCATCAGCTGTTCATAGCTCCGGGTTTTATTCAGTTCCGCCACTCATGGCTGCTTTCCCTTCAGACAACCTCCCCTGTCTGCCTCTCTTTTCTTCCATTTTTTTTTTCATCTGCGAAACAGGAATAGTAATTCTTGTCCTCTCCACCTCAAGGATTTAAAAAAAAAAAAAATGTAACAGATTAAGGACCTTCCCAGTTGAAAGAAATCTTGGAGATCATCTAGGGACTTTTATTTTTGCTCTTAGATAATTCTTTACAATTTATGAATCCCTTTCAATTACACGGTCTCATCGAAAGCTCAGGACAACTAGATGACATCATTCATCTCTTTTCATAGGAAGGAAACAGGTTAAGAAAGGGAGAATGACTTGCCCAAGTGGCAGGGCTGGGGGCAGTGACTCTTTGCTCTACCTAACTCTCCCTATAGATCCAGCTAGAAGGCCCTATGACCAAAAGGTTAACCGGCTCTTGCTTGTACTCCTCCAGTGCATGGGGAGCTCACAGCCACCCAAGTTAAACCGGTCCCTAGTTGGGTGGCTCCGATAGTTGGCTATCATTTGTGGTGGTAGAGAGCACATTGCATTGAAGGCGGGGGGTGATCATTAAGGCTTTCATCCTAATGTGTGTCAGGGAGAGGAGGAGTTTATGGAAATATTCAGAGAATATACAGAGACAGCCAGCATGGCAATAATAATAGCAATACCTCTCTGATAGTGTCACTTCCCTGTTTGTAACCGTTCAATGGCTTCCGGGTTCCCTGAAGAGGGAGTCCAGACAGACTCCTTCACGTGCCCTCCATGAGCTTGGTCCAGTCTCAAACCACCTCTACATGTCTCACACATTTCCCCACCCCACCCAGCCTTCCTGCAAGGTGTTCCGTCTGCTAAGAACACCCTCACCTACCATCCTCACCTCCCTGCTCCTACAGGGCTCTGAACTACCCTCTGCCCAAATCCCTGCACACTAGACTGTTCTTACTTGTGTCCCAAACTAAGACTATCGGATTCCTTTGCCCTGGTGCCCAGCATGGAGACTGTCCCCGAATGGGTGATTGCCCCACCCCAGCACCGGCGCAGATAGCTCTGCTGCTCCTGACAGCCAGACCAGGAGAGGGTTAAACAACTGCCCTGGCCTTAGATCAGCCTTGGCTTTGGAGAGGCAGGTGGCCCAGTGTTTAACAAGAGTCTTCCTGGGCCTTTTGTCAGCTGGGCTCAGGAACTCAATCCAGCCAGGTCTTCTGAGAGCTGAAACCTGGGCCCCTCTCACTCCTTTAGGCGCCCCCACCCCTTCCTGGGCCCTGGGGTACCAAGTAGCTGGAGCTGCCAGGGTGGGGAAGCGAGAGAGGAAGATTACAAAGCTGGAGGAGGTGTAGGTGGAGAGTAGGAAGGGCCTGGTCCATGCTCTGCCCAGCCTTGCTGTATGGCCCTGGTTGAGCCCTTCCCACCCCTGCCTCCCTATCCCCATCTGTGTACAGAGGAGTCTGGTCTGGGTGGTCCCTCCTGATAGGAATGGACAAGAGCAAGGGACCCTCAGACTCCAGAACCCCCTAGCTAGGGGTCCCTTTGCTGGAGACTTTTTCCACCAGAGGTGGGGGTGGGTAAATCTTTAACTAGCTAGCGCTGGGGAGGCTGGAGCCTTTCCGGATGGATGGCTGCCCGAGAAGGGGGAAAGGGGGTGGGCGGTGTAAGGTGTGTATAGCCAGTCCCAGTGTGGTGGAAAAGGGAGGGTGGTGGAGAGAGAAAGGAACCAGACTCGGGCGGAGCTGACTCCGTGTGCAAAGCAGGACATGGAGGAACGCGGGTCTCCCGACGGGTAAGCACAGATTCTGGGAGGTTCGAGGAGCCTCTGGGCTCAGGGATGGTAACTCCCGTTGCTGCCACAGGGACCTCGCGCGGAGCCTGGAGCAGGGGCCGGAGGGTCCAGAAACACCCATCCAGGTGGTGCTCAGGTAGGTATAGGTTGGTTGGGGGGTGGGGGAGGCGAGCGAGGACAGGACCGATGGCGACAACGGGATGGACCATCCGCCTCCCCAACGGACCCCAGGGTGCGTCCCATGAGCGCCGCCGAGTTGCGTCGAGGGGAACAGAGCGCGCTGCACTGCTCGGGAACCCGGACTCTGCAAGTGAGGAACCCCTCGCCCCCTCCCACACCCCCCCCAAACCTACCCGAAGGCCCCTCCACCCCTTCCCCGGGGCAACTTTGTCCCAGGCCCCAGCCTCCCCCGACAACCCCGTGAGCTCCGCCCTCCCAGGCCCCGCCCCCAGCGTGCCCCGCCCCCTGCCGCCCCCTCCCCCAGGTGAGCCCCCCGGGCGGCGGCCCGGACGTGGCGTTCCGCTTCGGCGCCGTGCTGGACGCGGCGCGCACGCAGGAGGACGTGTTCCGGGCGTGCGGCGTGCGGCGCCTGGGCGAGCTGGCGCTGCGCGGGTGAGTGAGGCCCCGCTGACGGCCCGCGCCCGGGGACAGCGCCCCGGCCCCCAGCCCGCCCCCGCCCCCCAGCCGGCCGCCGCCTGCGTCCAGCCGCGCCCCTGCCGCCCGCAGCTTCTCCTGCACTGTCTTCACCTTCGGCCAGACGGGCTCCGGGAAGACCTACACCCTGAGCGGGCCTCCTCCGCAGGTGGGCCGAGCGCAGGTGCAGCGGGGAGGCAACGGGAGACTCGAAGCCCTGGGGAGCCGCAGGTGGCGCGCCCTTCCGGGGGGAAGGGCCTGCGTGCCGCCCAGCCGCGTTTATTTGCGGACGGGGAAACTGAGGACCGGAGAGGTGAAGGTGCCTGCCCAATATGGAGCCACTTTTATCCGCTTTACTCAGTAGCTCTGAGTTTTTTCATCTGTAAACGGAAGTGACGGTTCTGACTGAGGATTGCCGGCGATGTTCTACGGGAGCTTGGCCCAGTTCCTGGCGCATACTGGGGCAGTCCTCTACAGAGGGTAGTTATGACTGCTGCTTTGTGCTCGGATGATCATGATCCAGTCTCTGGCTCCGCTGTTTCTGCCCCCAGGGCGAGGGTGTGCCCGTACCCCCCAACCTAGCTGGCATCATGCAGAGGACCTTCGCCTGGCTCTTAGACCGGGTGCAGCACCTGGGCGCGCCTGTTACCCTCCGTGCCTCCTATTTGGAGATCTACAATGAGCAGGTGGGGGACTGAGATGAATAGACAGCCCTCAGGAAAAGGAGGCATTTCTCTCTAAGGAGCATGGGTCAAGGGACAGAAGAGGCTGGGGGACTGTTGTTGGTAAGGGCTGGGGGTGGATGGAACGTGGGCTCGGGGCCCCTTCCCTCACCTACCACCCTTATCTCAGGTTCGAGACCTTCTGAGCGTGGGATCTCCCCGGCCCCTCCCTGTTCGCTGGAGCAAGACCCGGGGCTTCTATGTGGAGCAGCTGCGGGTGGTGGAGTTTGGGAGTCTGGGGGCCCTGATGGAACTTCTGCAAATGGGTGCGTGCTACTTCAGGGGTGCTTTGGGGTACGGGGATGCCCGTTCCTCAGCTGTTCACTGACTGCACCCCAAGCCCCTGGCTGGAGCTGTGGATTGTGATGATCCGCGTGGGAGAAAAGGGCCAGCAAACCAACAATTCAGACACAGCCCAGAGATGTTCACCCCACCCCACACCAGGCTCGCAGATTCTGCTGTCCAGACTCTTGGAATCCTGATGATGGACTCATGATTGGGTAGAGTGGAGTCAGGGTCATGGTCTCTCCAGCCCAGGGCCTCTGCCTTGGTCAGGCCCCATCTTTGCCCCCTGAGGAGGTCTCTGCACATCAAGGCTCTCCCCTTCCAGTCTGTTCCCCTACATGCAGCAAACTACATCCCTCTTCCTCTCCAGACCCCCAGACCCTTCCAGTTTCTTAAAGGTAAAGGTCATACCTCTTAGGCTAGCCTGTGCCGTCCTTCTCTTCCAGCCTCATTCATTCATCAAATATTTATTGAGCACCCACCCTGTAGCAGGCATTGGGGACACTGGGAATCTGGGTTCTGGCCCCAAAGTTGTGCCCAGAGCTGAGCTTTCTGTCTGAGTCTCTCTCTCTCTCTCTCCATAAGGCAACGGGAGAGATGTCCATAAAATGTGAATTCAGCGGACGTTCCTCTGCTCAGTACTCTTCATCTTCCTTACACATGTCCGTGCTAGAGGCAGACCTGGCAGCCCCTCATTCCCCTTTCCTGCCTCCGTGCCTTTGCACAGGCTGGCCCCTCTCCCAGAATGCCCTCGCTTCTTTTTCTTCATCAGTGACGACCTGCTCTTCCTACCAGGTCCATCTCCTGCCATTTTCCCCCTCTAGGTCTTAGCCGCCGACGGAGCTCAGCTCACACCCTGAACCAGGCCTCCAGCCGAAGCCATGCCCTGCTCACGCTCTACATCAGCCGCCAAACTGTGAGTGTCCCCACGTGGGGAAGGAGCTGGCCCAGGGCCGCCCAGCAAGGGTCTGCCTCTGGATGTAGAAAGCTACTTGGGCATGCGCCGGAGGTAATAGTGGAAATCGTTGGCTTTGTGACTTCGGTGGGGATGGCTCCTCCCGAATCCCTGTCGAGCCCTGATCCCCCTGCCCCACAGATGCCTCCAGGGGCCCCTGGGGAGCCCCCCGTGGGGGGGAAGCTGTGCTTTGTAGACCTGGCTGGCAGTGAGAAGGTGGCGGCCACAGGATCCCGTGGGGAGCTGATGCTTGAGGCGAACAGCATCAACCGCAGCCTGCTGGCCCTAGGTGAGACGTGGGGCCAGCTGGGCGGACTTCCTGTGTCCCTCCCCTGAGCCTGGCCCAGAGCTGTCCCCAGTGGGGGAAACCAGAGGAGATGTAGTGTGGGGAGTCAAGAGCTGTGACCCAGGAGCCACCCGCCGCCTCCTGGTCTCACCGCGCTATTGACTGGTACCTCCCCTCTTAGAACTTTACGGGTCTATGAACACTGAGGGTTTATAAAGGTACATGTTCATTTGAGAGGTAGAAACACTCAAGTGCAGAGGATGAGCCCTCAGACATTCAGCCTGTCCCATGTGCAGTTGGGAAGACTGCGGTCCCATGAGGAGAAGGGAAGTGACTTTCTTCCCACCCCCACCCCAGGTCACTGGGCCTTGAGGTCCCTTACTCTGTGGTATGCGTGGGGAGGTTTTCAGGGAACTCTTCTTCATTTCCTGAGCCCCTGCTGAGTGCGAGGTTCAGGGGTGGTCGGCTTCTTTGGCGGCACTGGGGATCAGGGGTTGGACAGGGCCATCTCTGCCCTCAGGAGCCCCAGTCGGGTGGCAGAGACTGGTCTGACCGAGTAACGAGATCTTGTAGAAAGACAGATCTTCGAGTCACACAGGCCTGGGTGGAGATCCCAGCTCTGCATGTACCAGCTGGGTGGCCTTGAGCAAGAGCTGTAACCTTGCTAGCCTTGTTGTCCCCACCCAGGTCACTGCATCTCCCTGTTGCTGGACCCACAGAGGAAGCAGAGCCACATCCCCTTCCGGGACAGCAAGCTCACCAAGCTGCTGGCAGACTCGCTGGGGGGACGCGGGGTCACCCTCATGGTACCCAAGAGGGGCTGGCAGAGGAATAGCTCCTGAGGGAGGGGGTCCCAGAGAGGAACACTCAGGGGCAGTCCTCCCCAGGTGGCCTGCGTGTCCCCTTCAGCCCAGTGCCTTCCTGAGACTCTCAGCACCCTGCGATATGCAAGCCGAGCCCAGCGCGTCACCACTCGGCCACAGGCCCCCAAGGTGAATGGAGGGAGACACAGGCAGAGGAGATGGCTGGGGGTCAGGCAGGAGCTGGAGCCTGAGTCGGTGTCATGAGAAGTCTGGGACTGAGTTAGAGTTGGAATTAGAGTCAGAATCCTGGTGATGAGGTCATGATTGGGTAGGGTGGGGTCAGGGTCATGGTCAGGGTTAGGGCATGTCTGGGAGTCTGGTCTGATTTGGGATGTGATTCAGGGGATAGCCAGGGTCCCAGTTGGTACCATGATTAAGTCTGAGTTGAGTTCGGGTCTGACGTAGTGTCTCGTTTGGGGTCAGAATCTGGGCCAAGGTTTGAACAGACCTGAGTTTAAGGTCGGACTTGGAGTGGGTCCAGCTTAGAGTAGGCCCTCCAGGCATACAGCTTTGATACCAATAGGACAAAGTGCCTCCTCCAGGCGGATGTAGCCTTGTACTGGGATGCGGGCTGGCCAGTGAAGCGTGGGCTGGATTTGAGGCTCTACTCACCCACCCCCGGAAGCCCTTGTGCAGTGCACAGCTTGTACAGCCATAAGCAGCAGCTCTGGGCCTCTTTCTCTGCAGTCGCCTAAGCAACCCCAGCGTTTGGAGATTGAGATACTGCAGCTCCAGGAGGAGAACCGTTGCCTGCGGTCCCAACTGGGGCAAATAGACCCCAAGGGTATAAGCTGCCTGGACGCAGGGGTGGGGTGAGGGTAGGGTCTGGGGCTCCTGTGGATCCAGCCGTCTTCCCCTTCCCTGCAGCCTCAAGGCTCAGTAGGGCGCGGGTGGCCTGGGCCCAGCGGAACCTCTATGGGATGCTGCAGGAGTTCATGCTGGAGAATGAGAGGCTCAGGTAGGGCCCGCCTCAGCCAGGGGGACTCTGTGCCCCACCGCTCCCCTCTGGGCTGCTCTACCAAGCTGCGCCGCTCCCTCGTCCGTGCTACCCTGCTGTCCCCCCTTGCCTCCTGGGGCTCGTACTCCCCCGCAAAGAGGAGGGCTAACTGATACCCCTCCTGGTAGCTCTGCCTCCCGTCACCTTCCTGGGGCCCGTTCTTCCCAGGAAAGAAAACAGCCAGCTGCAGAGTAGCCGGGACCGGGCCCGGGATGAGCAGCGCATCCTGGCCCAACAGGTGCAGGAGCTGGAGCGGTGAGCACGGCTGCCAGCCCGGACACAGGCCTTGGGACAGAGGGCAGGTGGGAAAGGGTGGCTCAGTGAAATGGGCAAGAGTCTGGACCCAGACTCCCTGGGTTCGAATTTCAGTTCTGCCACCTACTAGCTGTGTGCCCTTGGGGGAGTCATTTTACCTCTGCCTGCCTGGGCTGCTTCTTTTATAAAATGGGGGTAATACAGTGCCTACTTTATAGGGTGGTTGTAAAGTTAGGATTGAATGAGCTCATATGTCAAGCCTTGAGAACGGTACCTGGCATGGAGTAAGTGCTCCCTGAGTGTGTGTTAAAAGGGGGGACGTGGCGGCCAGCCTGGTGTTGGTTTTCAGGCTGTAGGCACAGACCCCCCTGTTCTCCCCAGGCGCCTCCTCTGTACCTGCTCTGATCACCAGCCCCACCCCGGCCCAGCCCCGTGTCCCTGTGTGATGGCGCCGGCTCCCCCATGCCACGTGAGTCTCTGCCCGGCCGGGAGGGGTGGGGAGCAGGACCGGCGCAAAGCTTCTGACATGCCCTCTTGCAGGCCCTGCCACCCCTCTGCTCCTGCCTCTGCCTCTGCCCCCTGTGCCGAGCACCGCTGGCCCACTGGGCCTGCGCACGGGGGGAGCACCACCTGCCCCAGGTAGGACAGGCGGAGGGGAGGGGAGTGAATGGGGGAGAGCTGGAGACTTTGATCCAGGGGGTCAGCAGCCCGGGAGGCTCCGGAGTTGCAGGGTCCCAGGCTGGATCACGTGATGAGGGGCTAGGCTTGGGCTCCCGCCCAGGGTTCGGAAAGGCTGGTTTGCTTGCCTCGGCCTCCTCCCCATCCTGCCTTCTTTCAGGAACTCATGGAGCCTCACTCGCTCATTCCCTCGTCCACTCACACATTACTCATTTACGTCTTCACTCACGTGTTCATTCACTCGCTCGGTAACTCTCCCCGGAGCTCCCAGCTTTGTGCCAGCCCTGGTTCTGGGCACCGGGAATCCCGACAGACACCAGACACGGTTCCTGCCCTCAGGGAGTTCCTGTCTCCAGAGAGGACATTCCAAGGGCTACCCACTGCCCACAGAAAAAGGGACCAAGACCCTGCGCCTTTATGTGCACCTGATATTCTTGGCGTCCCGTGGGGGCAGGCGTGGCAGAGATGGTGGTGGCACCAGGAAGGTGGGGCACGTAGAGGCAGGGTCACCCAGTGTGGGCTCTGGTCTTTCCTGCAGGTGTTTGGCCCTAAGGCCCCAGGTGGCATGCCCCTCGCTGCCCAGCCCCCACCCTGGGCACCCCCATGCAACCCTGGCTCTGCCAAGTGTCTGAGAGAGAGGTGGGCCAGCCCTGGGGCACTGGGACACGGGAGGAGGGGACCGGGCCTGGGAACTCGAGGGCTCACCTCCTACCACCCAACCCACCCTGGCCCAGGAGTCCTAGCGACTGGACTGAGACCCGAGTCCTGGCAGAGATGCTGACGGAGGAGGAGGTGGTGCCCTCTGCACCCCCCTTGCCCACGGGGCCCCCGAACACGTCACCGGTGCTGAGAGGTGAAGAAGAGAGAGAGGGAGGGGCCCTCCGTGGGGTTTTTTTTTTGTGATCTTGGGCCAGAACCCACCCTTTCCAGACCTTAGTCTTCCCATCTCTGAAACAGGGTGTGTGTTGAGACACGATTTGTAAGATCTTTCCAGTTCCCAAACTTGGAATTCTCCTCCCGGGGCCACCTGTATGTCCAGATGTGTGCAGGAGCCCGTGGTGTATGTTGAGGGGGAGGGGAACCACCCGAGGCTTCCCCAGAGGGTGTTGGGACACTGATAGGTCCGGGTGGGGAGGGGCCCAAGGGGGCGCAGGCCTCGGGTCTCACCGTGTGCTCCTCAGGTGGGGCTGCAGTGCCAAACCTGGCCCGGAGACTGGAGGCCCTCAGAGACCAAATTGGCAGCTCCCTCCGTCGCGGCCGGAGCCAGCCACCGCCCAGCGAGGCTACACGGAGCCCCGGCCGAGTCCTCCCTCCCTGCTGAGGGCAAAGCAGAAACCCGGGAGACCACTGCGTGACCTTGGTCTGGGCTCTGCACTCCCGGGCTCAGTCCCCCCATCTGCTCAGTGGGGATGGCAGCCGCCGCGCCGGGCAGAGGGGAGTTCCTGAGGGCCGCGGGTAGGGGCTGGTGGGCAGTTTGGGGGAGCAGAGGGAGGGTGCCGCCCCGGACTGTGAGAGATGAGACTGGATTTGGGAGAAGCCAGGCAGCAGGTGATGAAATAGACAAATAAAGAGAGGTGTCAGCTCCGAGTGTGGCGGGTTCTGTCTCGGGACGTCAGGCACTTGTGCGCCGTGACATCCCAGAGAGGAGGGACTCTCAGGGGAGCCCGAGGAGGAGGAAAGGACTCTCGGCAGAGGTGCGTGCCCCTGCTGATCAGGAATAGTCCAGGTTGCCATCTCCTTTGTATATGATACAAGTTTTAATTGAGCAACTGCTACATGTCCCAGGGCAGACGTGGGGAAATCAAATGGTGAGCGTCTCCACGCGGGAGCATGAGGGAGCCCAGTTCCAGCTGACCTTTGTGCGGGCTGCCTGCGTGCTGGTGTTGGAGGGGCCATGAGGTCTGAGTTCTGATGCCACAGGCTTGCTGGGACCTTGGACAGGCCTTGAACCCTCCCTGGATCACTTTATGGTATTCAGCCAATTAGATGGGGGGTGAGGTTCCTTGTCTGTGGAGTTCAAGTGAGGGTCAGGAGGTGAAGAATATCAGGATCCCAGTAGGATGCAATGGGTCTACAATTAGGGGGAAGTCCAGATGTGACATGAGAAATTGGAGGTGCTAGTGGGAGGACCTCATTAGAGGAGTCACGGGACTAATGTAACTCTTCCATTTTATAGTTAGGGAAACTGAGACCCACAGGGCTCATTCCTACCTTTGTTCGCTCATGCATTCATTCAACACTCCTGGCATTGACGCAAACCAGGGTCGTGAACAGGACTGACAAGGGACACGCTGGCTTTGCCCAGGAAGCTCACAGCGGCCAGGTATTGAAAGGCAAGATGTGTGACTGGGCATTCGGGTTGTCCAACAGTGGAGACTTAGTGGAAGGCCAGTGGAAGGAGGCGGAGCCCAGGACGTGGGGTGACGACCAGAGGCCACAGGCCACTGGGCCCCGCAGAGTGGGCTTGGTTAAGTCCGCAGACTGAACCAC
This sequence comes from Phoca vitulina, assembly GCF_004348235.1. Taxonomy (NCBI): domain Eukaryota; kingdom Metazoa; phylum Chordata; class Mammalia; order Carnivora; family Phocidae; genus Phoca; species Phoca vitulina. The sequence continues at coordinate 14,294,398 of NW_022589724.1, read as the reverse complement.
ACGGGCACATCTCGCCTCCTCACTTAACCACGAGTGATCCTGGGCAAATGACTTCACTGCTCCGAACCTGAGTCCTCTCATCTGCAGGATGGCTACAATCGTAATACCCCCTCACTGGACAGTTGCCGGGATTAAATCCGCTTGTGGATGGAAAGAGTACGGCACGAGGCTTTGCTTATTGCAGACAGTTTAGCCAAAAGCAGCTTTCAGTCAGTATGACCGTTTGATGAAATCGATGATCTGGGTTCCACAAATCCCTATGGAGAACCCACTTTGGGCCAGCATTGAACAAAGCCTAAGAACCCTTACCGTCACCGAACACAGAAAACAAGAAAAAGGGCGGAATAGAGGGAACTTGGTGATAAATGCCATGGAGCAAAATCTAGCAGAGAGGTCCCTCTGCCAGGGTGGGTGCACTTTTAAATAGGGGGGCGCAGGTGACATTCATGCAGAGACCTGAAGGAGGGGAGGAGGGTGAACCTGGTTAGTGCCATTTCTACTCTAAGTAATTGTGCTGCCACCTGAGCTCCAGGGGCTCAGCAGGCTCGAGCCTGGGCTCCTCCCCTCCCCAGAGCCCTTCTTTCTCTCCGGTCACTGTATGGGGGCCCTGCTTGCTGGGAGGTCTCCAGCCCCCCGGCGGGGAAGGTCCCTGGCACCGAGTGTGAGAGCTTTCCTCAGCTGCCTCGGGAGGGTGGACAGGGACCACCCAGGGGGACCCTGGCTATTGCGGGTTCATTTCGTGTTTGGATGACTCCTTCTTCCGCTGGAGCCAGCCACGATTTTCCAGTTTCCTAGTTCCAGCTCGGCAAAACCCCCACTTACTTTCCCACAGATAGACTCAAGGAGACCAGTTTCCAGCACCCCATCTCCTAGGCCATGTGTCCATCTCCAGGTCAGCATCCTTGCTCTAGAACTGCCCCTTGTCCAGAATCCTGAAACCCTGGAGGAATTCCAGAGGACCCCAGTAATGTATCAAGACTCTTCAAGTCCAGTGGTCCTTACTGAGCGCTTGAGGACTCCAGAGGGCACTTCTGGAGCCCTGAAAGCTATAGGGCTTCCCCGGGATGCTGGAATCTGAGGTCGGTTTTCCAGCCCCATGAAATAGGGTAGTCGTCCTCCAGAACTATAAGCTTAGAAGGTTTCTGGTACATTAGAATTGAGGGACACTCTAGGAAATCCTGAAGCACTGTAGGCATTTTCCAGAATCCCAGATCCTTAAATGATTTCTCAGAAATTTTAAAACTATGTGTAGAATTTGGGAGGGATTCTCTGAACTCTCTAGCTGGGGAGGAGGATGTTCAGCAGAGCTTGGAAGGCCATCCATGAGTTTCTAAGAATGCTGGCAAATCTAGAGATGAACCTAGATGTCTAGAGCCCTGGCTAAATCCTCCAGATCCTTGGGGACCCTCCCTCTCAGCCAGTGCAGGAACAGGAGTTTGGCTGGAAGCATCACTGTAGGACTTAAGGTTAGGAAGAGCACACCTGTGAGTCCGTGTGCAGCTTTTGAGGTCTCCTCTGGGCGATCAACCCCAAGATAGACCCCAGCGGGTGCAGATAACGTGAGACAGTGTGCAGACCCCCACTGCCAAGAACGTCTCACTCCCATCTCTGCTCTGGCCGCACCAGCCTCCTTTCACCTCCCAGACGTGTCCTGCCTTCTCTCGGGGTCTTTCTTCCCTTTGTCTAGTGACACATTTGCCCCAAATTCATATTCAGGTTTGTACCCAACAGGTTGATTTCAGCCCCTCTGAGGGATGTTTTGTGTTCTCTTAGGTGACTTCTGTTGTGCCCTTGTTGAGCTTCCAAAGATCCCCCTTCCTTCATTTTAATGGTGGGAGGCAGTGTGGTGCAGGTTGGGGGAGGGGGTCTTGCTATGAAGCCCAGCGTAGCAGCCAGCGGAAGCTGTAAGCAGGTGGCTCGGGGCTCGAAGCCTGCCTGCAGCAGACGGCCTGTGGGAGCCACACGAGCCCCGCCCTGGCCGGCCAGCAAGGAAGACCTTTGAAAGTTGGCCAGAGTGTCGTCCTCAGGAGCTTCCATGCTGCCCACGGCTGTGATCACCTGGCCTCTCATTCATCACATCTTACTAGGTCCCTCTTGAAGGCCGGGCCTGCTCTCCTGGCTGTCAGGCTGGAGGTCTGGGTAGTCTCTAGGCATCGGAACGTTGGCCAGACGCAGCCCCTCTTCCGGCCTCAGTCTGTCCGACTTACGGCTGTGAGAGCCTGGGCAGGGTAGTTAACCTCTCTGAACCTCAGGCTTCTCCTCTGTAAGGTGGGGATAAGATAGGTTTATCCTGTGAGAAGTTACTAAGTGCTCATAGAGGATAGGAGATGAGGATCAAAAGCAACTCCATATAAACTGCTGAGGACAGAGCCTGGCACCAGTCAGTGCTGCATAAATGCTGATCGTTATTACTGTTGTTATTGATAACAGATGCTCTCAGTACATGCGTGCAGCGTTCCTGTCCTTGCAGGAGAGGAATTGTCACGATCTGCTCCCTGGTCATTTCAGACTCATGAACTGGTTGCTAGCCACTCTGCCGGCTCCTTCCTACGAGGTGACTCTTCGAACGTGGATTCTTGCGGGGAGAGAGTGGTCATCCAGGACTGTCGCCCCGTGCAAGAGCCAGGGAAGAGGCCCCGCTGCTCTGCCGGGGCTAATTGAAAGACATTCATTTGTCTTCACTGAAGGAGGGCCAGGGGGACTTTCCAGAAAGTCCAGCTTGCCTCGAGATTTTGGGAAAGAGCTGTTTTAGTCCATCTGATATCAGCTTGGTCAGCCAAGAGTCAGGGCAGGTCCCTGGAGGTCCTGCTTTAATGGACAGATAAGACCAGCCTGCAAAGAGCAGGAAAATGCCTGTGTCCTCTTCCTGGACACAGGCCGGTCTTTGGACATTTACTCCTTTAGGAAAACTGTTTCTTCAGTGGCGCAAAGGGAGCCGGACAGCGGGCCACAAGCTCTGTCCCCTGGGTCTCAAGGGCACTCAGCTCCAGAGTGTCTCACTTTGCGAGCTGCTTCTCCAGGCTAAGCCTTCCTCTCCCACAGTCAGGAAGCTAGACTGACAACATCCAAGGGCACTCTTCACTCTGCTCTCTTCAAGGAGCGAGAACATGACCTGTCCTTCATCATTTCATTCCTCTACGCCCCATGGGCTCCTCTTAACCCCATTTAATGGAGGGAAAAACTCAGATCCTGAAAGGTGAAGTCACTTAGGATCACATAGGCAGGAAGGGGGCACAGCCGTGACTGGGACCCAGGTCTGTCTGGAAGCCAAGTTCAACCGCCTGACCATCACTCTGCTAAACGAAGCTTGGGAGTCCTCCCAGCCATGGCACACAGACTAATTCAAAACTGGGGACACAAGGAAATGCCACCACCGAGCAAGGCTCTTTGCCTTTTGGACTGTGTCCTTGAGCTTTCCAATCATTCGCTGATCATGATTTAAGGACTTGGAGTAGTGATTCCAATCTTCTAGCCTCCCTCAGCTGCCTTGTAGTTGGGTGGTCCTTGGGGTCTGACCTACATTCTCCTTCACAGCTCTAAGGAAGTCAGTTGGTATGTGTTCACTGAGCACCTACTAAGTGCCCGGCATACTGCTCAGCCCCAGGGAGGAAGGGATGGGTCAGGTCTTGGTGTGGCAGGCCCGGAGCATGCTCTTGGCTGGGGAAAGGAGAAGCAGGCACATGTAAGCCTGACTCCTGCAGTGAGGAGTCCAGTGGAGGGAGATGACCCACCCCTCTGCTCCAGGTGTCTGAAAGAACAGGGCCCCAGGTCCTGTTCAGGAGGGGACAGGGTCTGGGAGGTAAGCAGAGTGATGCAGGTGTCAGGGAGACAGATCTGAGTTCGAATCACCACTCATTAGCTGGGTGGCCTTAGCACTTGTTCACCTGAGCCCTTAGCCTCAGTTTCCCTATCTGTAAAATAGAGCAACCATTGTAGTAAAGTGATGGAGCCTTAATGGGAGGATTCAGTAAGATGTGCTTGTGGGGCGCCTGGCCTGGGGCCTGGCACATGGTAGGGATTGAATCTGCCTTTGTGGCACCCAAGTCTGTTTCACCGGGAGAACCTTCCAGGAAACTGTTTCTAAAAGGGCCCCATCTGAGCATCCAACTCTGTAGCTAGGCGGGGTATGGCAAGGTAGAGGCTGAATGCCCTACACTCCCCAGGGGATTTGAAGCAGTCCCGGGGCAAGGAAGGCCGGGTTCTAGCGCTGGTTCTACCACTTCTGTGGGCCTTTGCTCTAGGCCTCTGGCTCCTGGTCTGTGTGGAGCCATCAGAGCAAACCTGGGTGGTCTTTCTAGAAGTTCTCTGCTGCCCTCTAGTGGACATGGGGCGCTCTCACCTCTCGGCAGTGTAATTCCTGCATTTCTGGGGCCCTTACCTGGTACCCCACGCTGTGCTAAGTGCCTGTGAGGATGCACGCCCCTCCAGTGTGTACACTTGGGGAGCAGGGAGGACGCTCACAAATGTCCCTCACTGAGCTCTTATATCAGCCACGTCCAGTGAGCTACTTGAGCCTCGTTTGCAGGTCTGGATAAGAAAGGTGGGCTCAGGGAAGGAAAAGCCTGCCCCCCCACGGTCACCCAGCAAATCACAAGGGCTGGGACTCAAAGTTGTAGATGGCCTAGCTCTTTGGGATGGGTGGGGAAGAAGTAAAGCGTAGAAACAGCTGAGCAGTGGAAGGTCCCCTCTCCTGACGCTATTTATGGAGTCCGGGTGCTGCCCACCTCCAATTTCCCCATGAGTGGGCAGGCCACACTCTGAGTCCAGGGGAACTGTGCAGAGTCAGGTGTCTGGGGCAAGGCCTGGGGCTGGATACCTCCTCGTGGGGAAGGAAGGACCCCGCTATCCCCTTCCACCAAGGCCCGAACTCTGACCACGCCCTCTGGTCTGAGTCCTACCCTGTGGCCTTGATGTCCCTGTTGGTCCTTCCTCCTTTCTGGAGAACCTCGTAGGGAGTTGCTTTCTTTTTTTTTTTTTTTTTTTTTTGGTGGGCCGCAAAGCAAAGTTTATTGAGCGATAATACAAAGCTCCCGGAGACGGAGGGGACCTGAGAGGGTTGCCATCGGAGTTTCTAAGTCTAGGGGTCAGGGAGTTGCTTTCTGGCCCTCACTTCCACTCCCTCTTCATGGGTCTCTCCCGATTACAGATCTGATGGGCCATTCCCTTCTGAAAACCCGCCGGCACTCCCCACCCATTCCAGATTCATGAGCAGACCTTTGGGCTGGCATCGCAGTCCTACGTGCTGGGCCTCAACCCCCTCCCCAGCCTCGCTCTCGCTACTTGCCTCCCCCCGCACCCCCCGCCCAAGCTCCAGCTCCGTGGTTTGGATGGTTGGTTGGTTGGCTGGCTGGTTTTGCTTTCCAGATGCATCATTGTCTCACCATCTGCCTCCTCTTCGGCTCCGATGGTGCTGTCCCTCGGTCTGGAGCACCCTGTCCTCCCTCCACGGGCCCCCTTGCACTTTTGTCTGGCGAACTCCCCAGCAGGTTAGACCCCCCTCCCCTCCCTCTGCTCCCCCATCACTGCAGTGACCATCTGTCTTACCGTCTTCTCCTCCCCACCCTGCCCCCCATGGGGAGTGAGCTCTAGGAGGCCCTTCATGTGCTCCATCGTACCCCCAGCACCAAGCACCCCAGCTCAGCCGTAAGCTGGGTGACCTTGAACAAGTCCTGTTCCCTCCCTGAGCCCCCATGTGTTCATCTGAAAATGACCCTCCGTTCCAGCCGTACCTCCTGGATGGGTAGGCCCTCCCCCTCCACTTGGGCTGGTTCTGGAGGTGGCCCCAGAGCCTCCACCCTCCCGCCCTGATGGCCAGAGGGGGAAGAGGGGTCAGCATCCCCAGACCACTAATGACCTTGCATCCTGCGGTCCAGGGTTAATTTTTTAAAAAACAGCTCAAAGTCCAGGTGGGCTTTGGAAGAGTTTGCTCTCTCTGTTTGCTCTGGTTAATCATCTCAGGATAGCAAACATCCCTGGAGGCAGGCAAGGAGATCAACATCCAGGCCTCTGCCCTCCCCCCAGGAGAGGCCATGTGGCTGAATGAACAGTTCTGTCCTAAAGAGGCCAGTATTTGTCTTTACCCCTATGTGCCCCAGCCTTCCCACGGGGCCAGTGGTGTTGACAATCCTAATGCAGACCTGCTGGGAGGAGCAGAGGAGCCGTCGTGGGGCTGTGGGCAAGCTTCAGAGAGGGCTCTATTCCTTCTGATTGATTGTTAGTGTTTTCACTCTCATACCAGCTCAGTTTCCCCCCACACAGAAAGCTGGAGTTCATCACCAGGTAGGACAGTGGACAGTTTACAGAGCACTCTGACCCACTGCTTCACTTGACCTCTTGGCAGACAGAACAAGGACTGTTACCTTCAATTTATAGATGAGGAAAGTGGGCTTCAGAGAGGGAAAGTCCTCTGCAAAGTTAGTGGAAAAGACGTCAGGGCTTCTGGCTCCCAGTTCTCTGAATGCCTCTTACAGCAGACTGCCTTCCTCCTACCACCACTAACCAAACCATGAAAGATTGAGGAACCTTGTGAACAAGAGGGAAGGTAATTGTCCCAGAAATCTAAGCTGAGATGGTTGGTGTGATTAAACTTGTAACATGGCTTTGAGCTTCCTGGCAGCCAAAGCAAAAAGGAAATGCCGTCAGTAGCCAAGCTGTTGGTGATGGAGCAAAGGAAACACTCACTTAGGAATAGAGACATATTTGTACCTGGTACTGGTGAGAGATGAAGGTATTGGGTGGCTCTTACAGAGGGACATGACACACCATTTACTGGTGCCACTGGGGGGAGGGGGGTCTCCTGGATTCTCACATGAACATGGCTCTTGCTTTTGAACCCCCTATCTGAAGGGGGCATGCCCAGCCGTAACAGGGGCCTTCTGTGAGCATGGAATGTTCCATGTCAAGAACAGGGAGGAAGTAAGGACAGCGACTCTGACTGCTGGAAAACAGAGCTTCACCAAGAGGGCCCACAGTAGCACTGGCAAGAGTTTGAGCTTTGGAGACAAACAGACCTAGGTTTTGAAAAATTCTCTTTGAAATTGTTTAATGAACAGTATACAGTTTCCTAAGGCTGCCGTTAACAAAGTATCACAACCGGGTGGGTTACAACAACAGAAATGTATTCTCTCCCAGTTCTGGAGGCTGGAAGCCCGACACCAGACTGTCAGTGGGCCCACAGTCTTCCTGAAGTTTCTAGAAGAGAATCCTTGCTTGCCTCTTCCTAGCTTCTGGTGAGTCCCAGCAGTCCTTGGCGTTCCCTGACTTATATGTAGCTGGTTCCCGTCCCTGTCCTGGGCTTCACATGGCCGTCTTCCCTGTTCATCCCTCGGCGTCCCTCTGCATCTGAGTCTCCCTCCCCTTCCTCTTAAGACACCAGGTGTTAGATGTAGGGCCCACCCTTATCCAGTATCACCTCATCTTAACTAATTGCCTCTGCAGATGAGGTCACATTGAGGTCCCAGGTGCACACGAATTTTGCGGGGGACACTGTGTTCAACGTGCTACAAACACATTCACCATTTACCACGTGCCAGACGCTGCCCTAGGGCTTTTGCAAAGCTTCGTGCCCCTGACCTCACAACAGTACTGTGAACCAGCAGCTGGCGTCCCCATTCACTGATGAGGAAGCCCAGGCACTGGGAGGACATGTCACTCGCCCAAGGCCAGCACGGGATGCAGGCTGGCTCCTGAGTTCGTGCTCTCAGCTGCCACCTGCTGCCGCCTGTCCCAGCAGCTCTGCTTCCCAGCAGGGAGCCCCGGGGCAAGGCACCCTACCTCTCAGAGCCTCAAGTCCTCTGTCTTTATTCTGTTTTTCTTAACGATTTTACTTATTTGAGAGAGAGAGAAAGAGAGCGTGTACCAATCGCACGTGCCCGAGTTGGGGGGAGGGGCAGAGGCAGAGGGAGAAGCAAACTCCCTGCTGAGCAAGGAGCCGGACACTGGACTCGACCCCAGGACCCTGGGATCATGACCTGAGCCGAAGGCAGCCGCTTCACCGACTGAGGCACCCCTCAATTGAGTCCCTTGTCTTTAAAGGGGGCAAAACAGCACCTACTTTCTAGGGTTGTTGTAGGGATTGAATTCCATTCTGTGGCACATGTAAAGTGTTGCTACAAAGCTGGTTTGGAGCAGGTGCTCAGGGAACGGAAGCTGCTGTGGAAATCATCATTATTATTCCTACTATTATTTGCTAGGACTCCAGGAAGCCAGGGGTCAGAGAGGGAACTCTGGGGACAGGATGCCTGAGTTCTCATCGAGGCTGTGCCTTTAGACCCCCCCACACACACACACCGCTGTGGTCTCTGCTACATCGTTTCTTCTCCCTGGGCCTCCTGTTTTCTCGTGTGAGGAAGGGGCCTGATGAGCTCACTCTGCTGGCTCCCGCTGGAGTGGGAGGTCCAGGCGGATGACCCAGCGGGAAAGGCGACAGGCTGCTCATCTCCTCTCTGCGGGGAGCCTGGGCTGCACCCGGGCCAGGTTATGTTTGGCCAGTGCCTCCCCTGAAACAGCCGCCCTGGCCCCTTGGGACCACTGACCCCGGGCAGGACACTGCAAGGGATCGATCAGACCTGGCCTTGGGGCCCTGATTGGTTCCGGCTGAGCAGGGCAAATACCAAGGCCACCTACAAGCTGCTGGCCCCCTCCCCAGCCTCAGTCCGAAGCTGCCGTGGGCAGAGAGGCAGTGGCTCTTGTCCCCAGACCGAGCCTGTGAGCGACACCCGAGGCAGAAGAGCCCAGAACCATGTGGAGTCTCAGGGCTGTGTTTCTGTTGCTGACTGCCTGCCTGGCCATGAGTGCCAGTCCCGTGCTGACGCCGCCCGACGCCATCCAAGTGCAAGAGAACTTCGACATCTCTCGGGTAAGGCTGGCCTCTCTGGCAGCGACGGCTGGCTGGCTCAGCAGCTGGGCCTTGCGGGGGAGGGGGGTTGCAAATCTCCCAATCTGGAACTCAGGGCTGGGTTCCTCAGGGCCCTTCCTGCTCAGACCGTCTGGGGTTCGCTGCGACACTACGCACCTGCCATTCTGCAGGCCTGTTGTCTGATGATCTCACAGTCTCACGTGTGAACCTGCCCTCCTGGGCCTTCCATTACACATTACAGCCCACCCTGGGGAAGGCTCCTGCAGCCCCCTCACAGTGCTTAGCTTCTTGTGACTTCCTGCCCCCCTCCCCAGCCCTTCAGCTTTCGGCCACTCGCCTCTCCCCACAACCTGTTACCATCCCGGGTGCACTGCCCTCGCAGGCCTGGCTGTGGACGGAGATCCCGGGTGACACAGGGCAGACGTGGGATAATGGGGAGAAGAGAAGCAGGACAGAGATCGAGCTGGTGGGGTTCAGAGGGCTGGGCAGGCGCTGTGTGCGGGAGCCCCAGGACCACCTTCCAGCTCCCGCTGTGGGCCCAGTCACTGGGTGACCTTGAGGGGCTCTCAGCCCCTTCTAGCTGTGGATTTTGTTTATGCTCGGAGACAAGCAGGGGTTGTGGGTGGAGGGGCACGCGGTGGGGCGGTGGGGGGGTGCTGCGGTGGTGTGGCTCATTCCTCAGGATGTGAGGGCTTTTTCAACTCTATGCTTTGTGGCCAGGAGAAGGAGGTAGCAGGCTTGTCCTGAGTTAGTTCAAGGAGGGGAGATCCTTTCTAGCCCGGAGCTATGGGCTGCCTGCCAGGTACTGAGCTCCCTGTCCTTGGAGGAGCGAAAGACAGCTGGGGGAGCAGTGGTTGAAGAGGACCTTCAGCCTTGGGGCTCTGGGCCTCATCCAAGTGAGCAGCACAGATCCTATACCTAAGCAGAGTAGGGCCTTCCACTGAGCGGGGTGGGACCCCATCTGCACCCCCCCTTCCTAGGCTTGCCATGAGGACGGAAGTTCCGCCATTAGGCTCCGTCCTTCCTTGAAGCTGCGTGGTCTCCGATTAGCTGTCGGACATTACAGCTTCTCGTTGACAGGAGGGAGGGGAGCAGGTGTCTGGCAAGTCGTCTTTGCGGTCTGAGGCAAACCCAGATCCTCAGCGCTTGTGGCTGCCTCCTAGATCTACGGGAAGTGGTTTCACGTGGCCATGGGCTCCACCTGCCCGTGGCTGAAGAAGTTCATGGACAGGATGTCCATGAGCACGCTGGTGCTGGGCGAGGGGGCGACGGATGGGGAGATCAGCATGACCAGCACACGTTGGCGGTGAGTGAGGGGATGGGGTGGGAGGGGCGAGAGAGGCCAGGGCCCACCTGCCACCCCCGCCCAGCTTCAGTCACCACCCTGTCCTGGAGAGTTGAGCTCTCTTCTCCCAGCCGGAACCTTGCCTCTGAGCTCCAGGTCCCTCTGCCGCCCTCCCCCAGGGCACACCTTCTGAACTGTCCCATCAGCACCTGGGGGCCAGCGCCCAACACATGCCTATTTCAAAACCTGCTCTTGATCCTTGGGAGTCCCTTAGCTCAGTCAGGGCCCTTCCGACCCCCAGGACCCAACCTGGAAACCTGGGTGGGAGGCAGGTGCTGAGACCCCTCTCTCTGCTGCCACAGGCCGCACGGTCCACCATCAGGCCCTGTCCTTTCTCTTCCTAAATCCCTCCACACTGTCCGCTTCTCCCTTCTGTACCATCCCCGCCCTGGCCCAGGCCACCTGCCTTTCTTTCCTGGCTGTCTACACTTCTCCCCATCTCTAATCTCAAAGCTTTTACCCAGCAAACAAAAGGCCTCTTGAAAACTCAAGTCTGCTTAAACCTTTCCATGATCCCTATGGCCCTTGGGAATAAAATTCAGCTCCTTTGATGTGGCCTGGGCCTCTCCCAGCACTCACCAGGTATTCTGTGACCAACCCAAGTAGACCTTCTTTCAGTTCTTGGAACCTTCCACCATTTCGCATCTGATGTTCCTTCTACTGGGAAAACCTCTCCCCATCTCCCTGGGCTAATTCCTGTGGACCATTTAGGACTCAGGTTCTGTGTCATATCCTTTAGGAAGCCCTCCCTGACCGCCCCCAAGGTTCAGGTTACATGCCTGCCTTTGTGCTCTTGGAGCACCTCAAGCTTCTCTCCGCATGGCACCGCACTGACTGCGTCAGTCTCTGGCCTGCCCCTGGGCCCCACTCAGTTCTAGGGTCCGTGAGCAGACAGAGTCCATCTTGCCCTCCTCCGTATCCTCCGCATGTAGCACAGTGCCCAGCAGTCATTGTAACAACAGCTGGTGTGTTCATAGTGCTTACTGTAAGCTGTTTAATAGTATCTCATTGGACCCTCATGACCGCCACGTAAGGCTTCATGATCCCCATTTCACAGATGAGGGAACTGGGGCCAGAGAGACGCAGGGTAATAAACACATCAAAGCATTCACTCATCACCCTCCCCGCCCCATGCGTCAGTGTGATGTGCACCTTTGGGGAAGGAAGCTGATGTTTAGTGCTGGCTTGGCCAAGAGGGTGGCATGGACTGGTCCCTTTTGTCTCTGTCCCTCTGTTCCTTCATACGTGAACGGGTCCCCTAGGACTGGTGTGAGGCTTAAACAAGACATTTGGGAGTGTTACTTTCCAAATTACAAAAAGAAAAAAAAAAGTGGAAAGGACCCTGTGGGAGAGTGGGTGTCGGGACCTCGGTCTCTACCAGCGGTTACCTTTCTTCTGGTTTGTACATCTCCAGGAGAGGCACCTGTGAGGAGATCTCCGGGGCTTATGAGAAAACCAGCACCAACGGAAAGTTCCTCTATCATAAACCCAGTAAGTTGAGTTGGAGGCGTCTTCCCCAGTTCTGCCCTTTGCTGAAAAAATCTTGATGTGTCTGAAGCTCTCTTTCTTTCTGTCTCGGCACTCTCTGCCCCCAAAGCCATTTTTCTGAGATGCTTCCTGTATATTCCTCCTCATCCTTTGCCTCGTCGTCCTACTTCCCCCTCTCTCTCCTTCTCTCTCGTGCACTTATGGGCATCCAGAATGAAAGGGATGTTGCTGAATTCTGAGGATAACATCAGGATTTCATCAGCCCTCATGGTAGGCATCCGCAATCAGCTGATAAGAATTTGCTAAGCATCTACCATGCACAATATGCATGGTACTAAGTGACAGAGGGACTTGGACATGAATTTATCCACTCATCGAGCAGATGTTTATTGAATATGCTCTATGTGTCAAATAATTGTATTAGTGGTTGAATATATGAATGTTTGGGTAGATGGATGGTTGGAAAGAAAAGATGAGTGAGAGAAGAAGCAAATGATTGGTAAACGAATGTAGATATGGATGGCAGGTGAGTGAGTTAATCGGTCATCTGATAGATCAATTGATAGATTAATGGATGGAGGGAGGAAGGAAGGAGGGAGAGAAGGTAAGGGAGGAGGAAAGGAAGGAAGTGGATGGATTTATGGTTTGATGTATGGAGAGGATGGATGGATGGAATGATGGTGGATGAATTAATGATAAATATATGGAGGAGACGGATGGATAGACAGAAGGATGGATGAATAGATGATGTGGGGGGGAATAGGTGAAGGACCTCAGGCTAGAAGAGCCTTCTGACCACTGATCCCTTTGGCTTCCTGCATCTCCCATACAGAATGGAACATCACCATGGAGTCCTATGTGGTCCACACCAACTATGATGAGTACGCCATCTTTCTGACCAAGAAATTCAGCCGCCACCATGGGCCCACCATTACTGCCAAGCTCTATGGTAAAGGCCTGGAGCTAGATTAGCCCACAGGAGTTGGGGGTGGGAGGAGGTCCATGATTTAGGGACAGTGGAATGGGGAGGAGTCAGGAGTTTTGCTTTATCCTTCTGAGAAAACTCCAGTTATGGGAAAGGTGGAAACATTTACTCTCCCTGGAGGAGGTAGAGCTCAGTCTTCCATCTGAGGTAGAATCCTCTTTTTTTGGTCTTTAAAATTCTAGGCCCAGAGAATTCCAGAGCTTCCAGGCCCTTAACCAGTGGAAAGAGCCATGTGTGGGGATTTGGGGGACCTGGGTGGGAGCCTGGGCGGGACATCTCTTTCTCTTATGTGAGCCAATCTTTCCATAAGTGTTTTGAAGAGATCACATTGGGCTGATAGTTCTCAACTTCTAAATGAAAATCCCTGGGCAGAATAATCCCAGGCCTTGCCAGCCCAGGCACCCGTGGTTCTAGGCATCTTCTCTGCTTCCCATTGCAGGGCGACAGCCACAGCTTCGAGAAAGCCTGCTGGAGGAGTTCAGGGAGGTTGCCTTGGGTGTGGGAATCCCCGAGGACTCCATCTTCACTATGGCCGACAAAGGTAAATGCAGCCCCACCCCACCTCACCTTTCTGTGCCCTCCTCATTCTTCACAGCCCTCAGAGAACATCTTCCCAGCCCCTGGATATTTCCAGCAACCGTCTGAGCTAAGTAGGGTTATAGTCCCCCCTCACCCCTCTTTACAGAGAAGGCAGCTGGGGCCCCCGTGTTTGCTCCAGGTCACACAGCGTACACACCTGGCACCAATTCAGCGCTCACCCCAGCGCCACCTGTTTAAGTGAGGTTAGATCCAGAATCTGTAGGTACCTCTTAGGAGGCCATTCAGTGTTGGTGTTGAGAGGATGGGCTCCAGAGTTAGAGGACGGAAGTTCAGGTGGAGCTGTGTGACTTCTGGCTAGTGCACCTTCCAGAGCCTTACTTTCCTCATCTGTAAAATGGGGGGTAATAATACCTCCCTTGTAAGTTGTGTGAGGGGTCAGTGAAGTAAAGCCTTTAAATAGCGCTGGGCCTGGTGTCAGTAAGTGCTCGGCAGATGGTAGCCACTGCTGTTCTTGTGACGGAGCCGAGGGCAGGGACGCTGCGGCCACCAGCCTGTCGCTCTTCCAGTGAATGACCTTCAGCGAGCCACATGAGCGGAGCCGTCCCTGAAGGGGGCCAGGGCCCAGGACCGTTCCCGGCGCAGTGCCCCCCGGCACGCATAACTAGCATTGTGAAAGAAACTAAGCGCTTGTACTCACCCCTCTCTCCTGTCCTGACCTAGGTGAGTGTGTCCCTGGGGAGCAGGAACCAGAGCCCTCTCCACACATGGTAAGCACCTCTTCTTCCCACTTGATCCCCACCCGCCTGCTTCATTTTTGCTGCCCTTGCTTAGGTCCTGCTGTGGTGGGTGGGTGGGGTCACTGAGAGAGGTCGAGAGAAGGCAGGGACGGGCATGGGGCCTTGAAGTCAGACCCCCAGGGTTCAATCCCAGATCTACCATCTGGGCCACTTGCTGTCCCATCCAGACTTGACTTTCCTCCTCTCTGAAATGGGGTACTTACCCTTACCTTCCACGTGCTAGAATTCAGTGACATGTTGGGAAAGTTCTTAGCACCGTACCGCCTACAACCAGGAGAACACTCAACGATGAAATGACGATGGTACTCAATAAATAACACATGAAGTCAGGTGATCTCTAAAAGAGCGGTAAACCTGAGAGCAAGCTGCTTCTCAACCAACTCGCCTCTCCCTGTTCTGCCATTTGATTTTTTTAGGCTTCCTTATTCTTCTGGTTTATTTTCCTGCCTTTACCATATTGATTAAGCCGTCTTCATTTTTTTCTGTGATTATTTGGAAATTATATATCCCAATTTATCCTACTGTTGTGTGTATATATATGGATGTAGGTGTGTATATTTGTATGTGTATTATATATATATAAATATACACACACATTTTCAAGGCTATGTTTCTAAGCAAATACATATTCTAAATATATTAGAAACATAGGTTTGAAAATTAAAAAAAAAAATACCAAAGTAAAAAAAAAGAGAACACTGTCTTTATTCCTACATAGAATCAATACTGTTAACTTATTTGTCTGGGCCTGTATTTTTAAAGAAAAATTACCATTGATTTTATAAAACTAACATGTGCTCATTATAAAGAACTAAAATTAAAAAATAAAAATAAAAAATATTTAGAAATAACAAAGAAAAGTATATAAAATAAGAGTTTAAAAAAATGCCACCACCCAAAAGCTACCAGCATTCGCATTATCCCAGGGATGGTGACATGCCCACATGTGGAGAGGAGGGTAGATAGAGGGAACGTTAGATGGAGAGTTGCCCAGATTTGGGCATAGTGTTTTGAAATGGTATTGTATCAGAGATGCTATTTCCGGGTCTTAGAAGCATTAAGTGTAGTTTCATTTGAATTAAAAGAAAAAAAAAAAAAAGTGGGCTTCTGGAAGTTCAAATAAGCATCTGCCGCCATGTCCCGGTCATGGAGTTAGAGTTCTGTAGTTTAATGGATTCCACACTCACTCCTAGTGAATGTAAGCACACAGCTTCTCCATTCCCGACTCACTGATTTCTCTTGTGGCATTTCTTTACCAAGTGGTGTTTTCAGGGAGGGTTCTGCGTGTTTTAATTCCTGAATTCTTCCCTGTTGGAGAAAGCCTGCCCCTTTCCTTCACGCTTGAATGGCATTTTGCTTGGGCGTCAGATTCTTGGGTCATGTTGCCTTTCCCTCAGAACGTTGTCTGCACTCCTCTGTTGTTCTTAAGCACTAATTATGGCTCTGGGAAAGCCAGAGGCCAGTCTGGTATTTTTCTCCTTGTAAGCAATTTGTTTCTTGTGCCCAGATGCCTGGACAAACTATCCTTGAAGGTGTGTACATCTTTTTGTTTTCTTTCTTTTTTTAAGTAGGCTCTAAGCCCAACATGGGGCTTGAACTCACGACCCTGAGATCAAGAGTAGCAATGCTCTGCCGACTGAGCCAGCCAGGTGCTCTGCACTCAGCATCCTAACTAGGCTATGTCTTGGTGTTGAGAATTCTATATCAAAGTTTTCTGGGATACAGTGTGCTCTTCCCATCCACAGGTTACCTTCTTTCTGTTTCAGGGGACTCTCTTGCACTATATGGAATTCATCTTCTGTTCCCTTTTTGGGTTTTGCTACCTCAGGAACACTTGCTCTCTCATCCTGGAGCATCTTTGTCTTCCTCACATACTAGGCGTTCTCACATTGCTTTCGCCTGTATTCACTGGGATTGTCACTTATCTTTCTTGTAGGACCGTCATTCCATTTAGCAGCATCTATTCTGTTCCTTGCTATTTCTGACTTACTAGCTCTGAATGTATGTTGTCTTGGTTCTCAATTTGTTTATCTAGGCCTGAGTTCTCTCTTTTCATCTTATTCTGTTGTTTACCATTTTGTCTTTGAGTCTTGTTTTAATAAATACCTGTTTTTGTTAAGTAATTCTATACCTTGAGGCCCCTGAGGAATTTCCTTCTGCTTGTTGAGTTATATTTTCTCCTAAGTTGATGTCATAGGTGGGGTTTCCTAGATCCACACCTGTGGAAGGGAAGGGATGGAGGGAGGATTGAGCAGAAGAAGCAGAGCTTCACAATGCCCCAGCCAACCCTGTGGGCACTCTAGAACTGGGAGGGCCTTTGGAGTTGTCCCATGAGGGCGCTGAGGAGTTGGGGCCTTAACACCCTTATGTTGATCAGTCTGGAGAGGAAGCATGACCTCGAGTGAGAGGGGTCCCGTTCGCTGAGGCAGTCTCCAACAGGGGCTGATGGCTCAGGCTCGGAATGTAAGTCCATTCCTGAGGGGATATCTAGGCAGTTCATGACAGGGGCCACCACAGTCAGGCTCAGTCTCTGGT
Source organism: Phoca vitulina (assembly GCF_004348235.1). NCBI lineage: Eukaryota > Metazoa > Chordata > Mammalia > Carnivora > Phocidae > Phoca > Phoca vitulina. The sequence continues at coordinate 14,277,851 of NW_022589724.1, read as the reverse complement.
TCAGGCTATTTACTCGAGTACTTCATTTCAGACATGGGTCTGGATAGTCCCTGTACCATTTCTTTTTCTCTTGCTCCTGCTTAGTCAGTTTTAGCCTGTCTGTTCTGATGTGGTGGTGGTGGTGTGTGTGTGGGGGGGGGGGGGGGGTTCATTTACTCCTTGACCCTTTCCCTGCTAAAATTGAGCCAAGTGCCCTCCTACCCAAATGTAGTCTAAGGTCTGGGTATTTTGTGTTCCATCTACTTTTCTAAAGTCCAAGGAAAGGGTGGGAAGGGGCAGGGGTGGAAGAGCTTTCCTCAGGTGCGCCATCTTGGTTGGAATACGCTTGCTTGCTTTCTCTTTTGAAGAACTTCTAAATGTCCTATGTGGGGTTCGGTTGGGGCAGTGATGTCCATCTGTCAACACCCCCGGTGCATTAGACCACGTAGCCCCAGAACCTTCACCTAAAAAGATCTAGTCTGTTTTCCTCTTCCAGAAGTCATCTTCACTACTCCTCTGTCAGAAGAGGAAAAAGATAGGGTCCCTTAATTTCCTTCTCTCAGGATTTGGGAGTCTAAGGGACAATTATCAGAAATTTGATGACTTGGTAGTTAGAGGGCAGAGTTAGGAGCTGACCATCCTGTTCAGCTCCAAAATACCTGATTTCTTTCCTTCATCAACAGTTTTACTTTTTGCTTTAAACTATGCCCCTTGCCATGACTGAGTGATGCTAATGAACATTTGGAGATTGGTATTCTGAATTCATTTTTCCCTGTTAGGTATTGGAGAAGGCAATTTGAAATGAAATTTCAATCTGACATCTTAATCCAGATCCCGACGGATCTGTATTTCTTTATCAGGATCAAGAATGAAACCATAACTAGTGACTCCCCTTGCAAAAAAGAGAAATGGAGCACACTTCCATTTCTTCCCTTCAGACCTCCCACATCTCTGCCTTTGTGGGTGTAATCTGAGATCGACGTTTGTATTTTCCACCTTTTGTTTTGAGAATGACTTTTAACACTTACAGTTAAGTTGTACGAGCGTTGTAACAACTCCCTATTTGATTGGCTGTATAGTTTTTGTCATCTTTTCTTTGCTATCACATCACCCATTTTCTTGCACTTAGATTCCTGTCTCAATCAGTGGGAATATATATATTTTTAAGATTTTAAGTAATCTCTACACCCCACGGGGGGCTGAAACTCACAACCCCAAGATCAAGAGTTGCATGTTCTACCGACTGAGCCCCCAGCCAGGTGCCCTGGAATATTTCTAAAAGTTTTCTTCTGGATAAACACATGGGTGGAGAACTACTGGATCCTCGCATGTGTGAAAATGCCTGTGTTTATATCACATGGTCAACAGCTTGGATGAGTATAGAATCCCAGGGTTACCACCTTTCCCCTCTTGTAACCCTCATATGCTACTCTGCAGCCTGTCATTTAATGCTGCTATTTACTCCAAGGGCCGCTGGGCTCTGTATCCTTGTCTCTAGGGAATGTCTAGGTGGGGCTCTTCACTAATTTTGCCTCATTCCTTTTGATCCCTATTTATAATTGGACAATTCAAGTCTTCAGTGCAGAAAAGCTGTCTTCTATTATTTCTATATCGATCACCTCTCCTTCTAGAATTCCTACTATGTGAATTTATTTCTTATAGTCACTAACCTACAGTTTATTATCTCTACTGTGTGGTTAAATTCAACAAAATCCTTTCCACGCCCAGTAACTCTCTACTTCTTTCATTCTGTTCATTTCCATAAGTGTCGGCCCCTGTGATATCGATGCGGTGTCATCTTGAATTTCACTGATGGTTTTTCTCCTCGTTCTTACTGTCATCCTGTGTGTAGTGGAGATATTCCCCGGCGGAACCAGACTCTTCTGAGCAGCTGCATTATTTAAATTGTTCCATGATTTTTCTCTTTTCCTTTGCCCTCACCAAGGAAGGCCTGTGTGCAGCCAGCTTGACAGTGGGAGTCCCCGATCATAGCTTTTACTTGCACCTTAAAAGGAGAAGGGCAACGTCGAAGGTTACTACAGATGTACTTTTTCAGATTCCGGGTCTCTCCCCCGGGCAGGAAGGCTGCCTGTTGGCCGGCGGTCTCCCTGCTCATCCCACCTCGCATGGCCCCGGGAGCCTGCACTCAGTGGGCTGTATGCCCCTAGAGACTTCTGCCAGCTTTGGCGTCCTGCCCTGCTCTTCAGCCCCGACCTCCACAGCCAGAAGTGTCAGGGGGCAGTCTTGAGGCCCCTTCTCCATCCTCTCTGGGTGGCTTTTCCTTTTTGCAAGCAGCTCACGATGATGGTCTGGTCAGCCCTTCCTGCACATCAGTCACACCCGTCCCTCGCCCCGTAGAAGGGCCTTCCAAGTTTCCAGCACGGCCGTACTGCCGTTCTCTGGTTGCCAATTCAGGTAGACTTTCCCCTCCATATTTTTATCGCTACGGACATTTCAACTATTTTTGGACACAGGGGTATTGTTATACTTCACGGTTCTGAGTTTCCTTTCAGCCTAGAAACCTCTCCCATGATGCCCATTCTGGGATTCAGGTTGATGCTTTGGGGAAAACAGTCCATGAACCAGGGTAGTTCCTGTGCGTCTGTCTGCACCCGGATTCCTCAAGCAAATGGTTTGTTTATATGCTCCGGGGGTACAGGTGAGCAGTGGTGGCGAGGTCCCCACAACAGCTTCTCTCTCTCTTCCCCGCAGAGGGCCCGGCGGGCCGTGCTGGCCCGGGAGGAGGAAGGATCAGGGACTGGGCAACCAGTAACTGATTACAACAAGAAGGAAGGTAACGGCCACTCACCTTTCCACCCTCTTCTAGCATACTCCAGAGAGGAAGGGCTGCCCTCACCACCACAAAGTCTCTTTCTTATTTGTCTGCTAGGCAAGGACTGGGAACTAGAAAAGACAAATCAGGGGCTCTGTGTGGTGCTGGAGGTTGTCAGGGTGGCCCCTGGGCTCAGGAACCCATCGCTCCAGGAGAAGCGAGTTCTGGCCCGGTCTGTACCACTGTGTGGCCTCCCAGCCTTGGTTTCTCCCTCTGTAGTGGGGACAGCTGCCTGCCGCGCTCACCGTCAGGGCTTTTGTGGGAGCAGGCTGGAGGACGTGAGGATGCTCTGTGTAGTTGACTGTGTTCACGACTGACTCGCTCCCTAGCTTGCTCAGCAAACACTGAGCCTGCTCCACCCTGTGGAGGGTGCTGGGGTCACGGAGACAAACCCCTTCGTTTTGGAGCTTGTGGTCTAGTAGGGGAGACAGGCAGGGAAGAAACTGATGGACCCAAAAGGGAGGGTTAGCTGCAGGGCTGGGGGAGCTCAGGATGGAGGGGGAAGGGGATCAAGGAGTTCTTCTAGATGAAGGGGAGTCATGCTTTGTCCAGGTGTCTGAGTAGGGCTCTCTCTCTGGAGGACGGCATTTCAGGGGCAGGAACGGGGAGCAAAGGCACGGGAGCAGGGCTTCGGTGACGCGGTCAGGCTGGCCGGCACGCGTGCGGGGGGCGGCATCGTCGGTTGCTGTTACCAGGGCCTGTGGACGCACTAGACCAGCACGGGGGTGCGTCTGTGGGTTGCTGGGGTACAGAGCGGAACAGGCACTGATTTTGGAGTCCAGCAGAGAGATCATGGTTTTGACTCTCTGGGCTGTGTGATCCCCGGGCAAGTCACGTGACCTCATCTAAGAAATGAGGTGACCATCGTTCCTCGTAGCGCAGAGGGGAAAACTAAACGGGATGGCGCACGGTAGGCATCCAGCCTGCCGACAGGACGCTCGCCCCCCCCCCCCCCAGATTCCTGCCAGCTGGGCCACGCAGAAGGCCCTTGCCTGGGGATGGTCACGAGGTTTTTCTACAACGGCTCCTCCATGGCCTGCGAGACCTTCCGGTACGGCGGCTGCCTGGGCAACGGGAACAACTTCGCCTCGGAGAAGGAGTGTCTGCAGACCTGCCGGACCGTGGGTGAGTGCGGGCCCCTCGCCTCTGCGCACGCTGCACCCCTGCCGGAGGGACAGGGAGCTGAGGGAGGACGTGCCAGGGGCGGAATTCCAGGGCAGGTTTCCTGAAGTCACAAGAACTGCACACTTGCGACGAGGGTGACCCAGGCCGGTGGTTGGTCTCCATGGGCCCCAGGTTCCCAGCGCCGGAGGAGCTAGGTGTTCTAGACGAGCAGGGTGCCCTGGTTCGGGCCCTGTGCTGGGTGTCTCGAGGGTCATCCCAAGTGTAAGGGCCACTCATATTCCGCACCTGCCCCCCACCCCGCAGCGGCCTGCAGTCTCTCCATCGTCCCCGGCCCCTGCCGAGGCTACCACAAGCTCTGGGCATTTGACGCTGCCCAGGGGAAGTGTGTCCCCTTCGTCTACGGGGGCTGCCAAGGCAATGGCAACAAGTTCTACTCGGAGAAGGAGTGCAAGGAGTACTGCGGGGTCCCTGGCAACGGTAGGCAGCCCCGCGGGGTGCCCTGGGATCCGGGCGGGAGAGTCCCGGGAGGAGGTGCGGGTCTGCAGAGGGCAGTTCTAGACCCTACCGGGTGACCAGCCCACCCACTCTCCGGGCCTGTTGCCCATCTGTAAAATGGGCTAAACTCCGGACCTTGCCCCAGCTGGGATGCTGTCGCATGGGGGCTGGTCCCGTTGGGCGAGTGCCAGCTTGAGCCTCAGTTTTTACTTTTGTAAAATGGGATAGAGTACCCACTTGGCACACTCCCCAGCGCCCCGCGCGCTTCGGACCCGGCTGACGGCCGCAGCCGTGACTAGCACTGAGGGTGAGGCAGTGAGGCTAACAGTAATGGCATTCCAGGGACCAGCGGCCATCTGATCCCTGGGCCTTATCTCCCCCCTCTGGGAAAAGGCACTTGGGAGTCAATCAGGAGAGGCTAAAACCCAGATCGTTCTGTGGAATGTGTTTTGGAGATACCAAGCCATTCCGCAAGCGCAGGGCCCAAGTCAGCCCAAGCTGCCTTCCCTCGTTCACGAGGCACCCCCATCCCTGGGCCCCTGGGCGTGCCCCACACCTACTCCCTGAGCGTCTCTGTGTCCGCAGGGGACGAGGAGCTGCTGCACGTACTCAGCTGACAGGGCCACAGGCCAGAAGACCATAGGCCGCAGGGTGGCAGGGAGGCTGTGGGCCGTTGCCTGTCCCGGGGGCCAGGTTCAAAATAAACACCCGGTTGTAGACTCCTGAAATTCCATGTCGTGACTGTTCATTGTCATATGTGTAACGAGGTAGCCGGGGGGGGGGGGGGGGGAGGGGGCCGGGGGGGGGGGGGGGGGGTAGTAACCCCAGCTCCCCCCAAAATGAAAAATGTGCTGAAAATGTTAATAGAACGGTCTTCGGTACCTGAAATTGGCTATGCAAATTATGAGACATAAATCACAGTTCTATTTACTCCACAATAGTATAAAATGGGACTGTCTTATTAAAGCCAGAAGACGTGAAAAACTTCTGGGTACTTTTTTCTGGCAGAGGTTTGACCCGGGTCATCAGCTACCCAGGGTCGGAAGAGAGGACTGTGCCCTCGTGTGCCCAGGCCCCGGGCCGGTCAGGGCCAGTGACCCACAGTGCCTGAAGCAATTCACATCCTTTGCCGCACCAATGCCCACGCCAGCATTTTACTGTGGTCACAGCCATGTCCCAGCACCAGCTGCCAGGGGATGCAAAGCCTCAGGGTGTTTCCCTACGAGGCCCTTGAGATCCCATCTCCTGGGATCCTCACTCTGGCCCTTTGCCCCCGAAGGAGAATGTTCACTGACCTTCACACGGTGTCTGGGACCAGCAAGGCACTGGAGCAGGGCTGGGAGCCCTCAGCCTGGCCTGGCTTGTCCTGCCTTGAGGAAGAGAATAGGCAGACTGTCCTCGGTGGCTCGGTCACCAACTTACCTCAGAACAGGACTCCAGGAGCTTCCGAGACACACAGCATTTACAAACAGCTAATTTATAAACCCCTCTTGCTGGGTCCACCCACCCAGAAGCCTGAAAGGTGCCGCTGCAGGATTAAGCCCCCCAGCTTTGGGTCTTCTGGGGCGGCAAGCCGGGCTGGCGGGGTGGCCAGTGCACTAAGGGCTGGTGCCTAATTCAGTCAAGGGTCCCTCTCAGGCCATTAGCCCATTTGCTTAAGAGACACATCAGGAAGGAAGAAGAGAGGGGGATGAATCCAGAGGCAAGGACCTGGGCTCTAGAAAGCTCTGCAGCCCCCTTGGCCAGAACACATAAAGAGCCCCCGCTTCTCCCCGAAGTCCCAAGCTTGGAGCTTCCAGGTTCTAACAGAGAGGACCGTTCTGGGGGACAGTGTGTGGTCGGGCGGGAGTGGGTGGGTCAGGGGCAGGGACACAGGCAACTGTTCGGGGAGAAGAGACGCTCTCCAGCCTGAACTAACAAAGGTCACTGTGTCCCACACCCGTACCTTGCTTCCCGCGCACGCGTGCCTCTCATACCGGGGCTGGCCACTTACCGTGCTCTGTAGAAGAACATTCTGAAGTGACCCGGAGGACAAATGCCTCAGGTGGGAAGCAGCTGCAGCTGGGAGATGGGACGTTGGCTCATAAGGTCTTTTTTGTATATAGTTCCAAACTCACCATTTAAACACGGGCCGTCCATAAAACCCTAAGTTTCTTGAGTCTCTTGAAGCAACACGCCGGCCGCCGTGGGACTGCACCCTGCAGGGCACGGGGCAGGAGCTGAGGCGAGACAGGCCCTCCAGCCAGGGCCTCCCCTGCGGCTCCCCAGCTGGCCTGTCGCCTGGTCAGGTCCTAGAGACAGACGTGGGGTTGAAGCACATCCGTGACCCGGAGTCCGGAGCCCAGGACGCTCATCCCAGATAGCACCACCATCACCCTTGTCAAGAGGCTGCCCTGAGGACTCAAGGTGGCTCGTAAGTATTCGCACCTTAAATTTGCTCTTAGAGATACTGGTCACGTTTGTTATAAAATCGATGTGGCTGCTTAGGAACGACACATACTTTTTAAAAACTTTAAAAACCCAGAGACTGGCCCTTCAGCTCTATGAAGGCTCTGGGCCATGCCCTTGGCCTTCTTCCGGGACGGCGACGTTCCAGGCTCGGGGAAGGACTCTTCAGCTGCAGCGGCCTCCTGACGACTTGCTCTACGGCATGGAAACTCCTCGATGAAACGTCAGTCAACCGCTCTTGGCAATGTCCCGGGGCACGCGTCACAGCAAACACCCACAGGATGGTCCTGAGGGACGGGGATCCAGCTCGGCAGCCTGCTGGTGATGCTCCACGTGCGACTTGGTGCCATTTGTCTGGCCAACGGCCGTAACACGTCCTCTTCGGGGACAGCGCCCCGTCGTCTGGTTGAGGCCAGGAGAAAGCACGACGGCGTCGGCCTTTGAGCAGAGCGGCCCCACAGCAGCGCACTCACCCTCCTGGCCGCCTCGGGCTGCTGCCCACCTTCTGGGGGCATCAGCTCTCCTTCGACTTGCCCTCAGCTTGACTCGAAGCCCTGATGTGCGTGTGTCGGGGTGTGAGGCTCCGGGTGAGACCTGCCCAAGTCCAGCCAGGCTGGTACCCCAAAGCTCACCGTGGAGGGCACAGATTCTTAACCTGTTTGGAGCCACAGACACCATCGGGAATCCGGCAGAGCCGCACACTCCTCCCCAGACGGAGGAGGACACAACACACAGGCCCACGTCCCCCAAGGCTGCTGGGTGCCGGGTCACCAGAGGCAAGAGGCACACCAGTGACCACTGGACACAGTAAACTTGGATGTGTCCCTGAGACACTGGACATGCAGGACTCAGATTAAGTTCCTCCTCCTTCCAGGGGACGATGGTCCGTGAGCAAGGCCCACAGGGGCCCTATCACTGATCACACGGGGGCTGAGCTGGCTCTGGCGCCGGACGCGTCAACTCAGCTGAGATGACGTCCCCTCTGTCAAGCCCAGGGATCCTGCCTCTCCTCCATCTCCATTCACCGGTGGCCCCGCTCCTCACCAGATGACGGGGCCCAACGCCAAACCCGAGAAATAACACCACACACCACCATCTTCCTAAAGGTTGTTTTATTGTAAAACCATAAATACAACACTGACATGAAATCATTTAAGTAACTGATCCTCTCTAACCATTAAAAGGATGTCTTTTTGCCTTGGCATCAACCAACTGGGAAATAATGTTGCAAGAATTCGGGGGGTGGGGGGTGAATTCTGGGCTAGGGCTTTTGGCGATTTAAGGAACCAAGTGGAACCTTCCTCTTCTTCCTGGGAATGTCCCACTTTTGGACAAGAACAGACAGGTAAAAACAGCAACATTTAAACAGCTCAGTTTTAAATTTTATTACTCTGTAAAAATCTTTTTTTTTTTTTCTGTTCCTTTCCTCCATTTGACATCAGAAAAAGTTTTTAAACATCACGAAACTGATTTGGCTGTTAAATGGAGATACGGTACCAAAACAAAGTGAAACGAAAAAACCCAAAGGACAAACAGAAAACCCTAAATAAACCCTCGTTTGGTCTCGGGGGTTTACAGATCACAAGAACCGTCAACTCAACCCCCATGCAACGTGACTCCTTGGAGAGCTGTTGGATCCACACCAACGACACAGGAGACCGCAAACGTCTTTTGTTAATTAACACAGCAAGGGTGACACTAGGTAACTTTTTAAATACAGTACATGGTACACAGGGCCCCAAGATGGCCGCTGCATAAACCCCTCGTGGAGACTGGAGCCAAGCACTGGCTGTTTATAAAAATATTGTGTTGCTACAAAAGTATAAATTAATGCTACCGGTATTAAGAAATATTAAACACATAAAACTTATAAGGATTAAGAAAAATATTCATTAATACCTGTAGAAAACTCTGGCCTAAAAAAGATATTTTTTTTGTGTTTGTTTTTTTTGTAAATTTTTTTTGTGTTTTTTTTTTTTTTTTTAAGATGACTTGAGTTTCTTGCACTCGGAGAGAGAGACACAGTCAGATGTGCCTACGGTATTGCCTAGAACGTCTTAACTACGGAGACAGGATGGGGGTGCACGCACGTGGGTACTGAGCAGGGCGCGGGAGGGAGGGGTACCAAGGCTTTCTCAAGATTTACCTGATGTGAAAGAATCACTGATGTGAAGTTTGTGGGGGAGGGGGGGGAGAAAAAGGTAGGATCAGAAAACAACTGAAAATAATTTACGCTTTTTAAAAAATATCTCTGCTTCAGGTGGTTGTACAAAATGATTTCCTGATGCTTGGGATCTGAATGGCCCCGGACGCGCTGACCGGCGGGTCCTGTCTCTCCTGGCTGGCGAGTCCCAGCCCCACGCCAGTCCACGAGCTGGCTCGCCGCCTGGGAACCCGGCCACCCTGGCGGGGCGGGAGCGAGGGCCCCAGGCGGGGACCGGCTGGCACCTGGGTTGTGGGAGGAGGCTTCCTTCCGGCTGGGCTCAGACCCCACGGTCTCTGCCAACCTGGACATCAGGAAGCGCCACAGGGATCCCAGGCCCCTGAGGTTGCGGACAAGGCTGGGCTGTGCCCCTTTAAGGAACTTTGGTTCGAAGAGTCAAGGTGCCCGGTGGGGACGCGGCGGGTGGGGAGGACCCTCGCGGGTCCTGACGCTGACGCCCAACTGCAGACCTAGCAAATCCTTCTCTGTACAGGAGCTGGATCTTGAAAGCGACACCCGTGGTGGTGGCGGGGACGTGCGTCCTCACAGAGAAACCACAGGGCCCCTGCAGGGAAAGGCAGGCCTCTACTGACCACGATCCTCAAACCCAAATGAGAGAGGAAGAAAAACAAGACGACGACGACAAAACCTGCAGAAAGCCCTGAAGAGGGGACCCAGGAGGGAAACTACGAGGAAAACAACACTGTATCATTGGTTCACCATAACTGGCCTAGCAAACATGAGCCACAGTGAAGAGAGGGGCAGGCCCAGCTGGACACGGGGGCCGGGCTGGCGCTGGCTGGGCTGAGACAGGAGCCCCCCGCCCCCCGCCTCCCGTCTCCAGGGCACAGCCCGAGCCGTACTCGGCCTCTCTGTTCTAAGCCAGCAGCCTTTCTAGCAGCTCCCCATCAGGTACATCCAGGCAAACGTGCGCAGCCACGTTCTCAGGGCCAAGGGCAAAACTATGAACTCACCCCAGCTCAACGGGGCAGGAGGTGGCTGCCCGCCATGCTCGTGCACCTCCTCTTCCCGTCCCTGCGAGCACGTCCACCGTGACCGCAGCATCCAGGCACCGTCCCCTTCGGGGCTGCCGTCCACAGGGCCTCCCTCCTCCATCCGCAACCCAGCTTCATTTCAACCTTTCCTGGGAACGGGTGGGCCCCAGGAGCGCGTGCTGTACCCGACGGCTCTCCGGGTGCCCCCTCGCCGGGGAGTCGAGTCCGAGTCCGGACCGAAGCAGGTGGCCTCGGGCGAGCACAGGGGACTCCCAAAGGCAGAGGTTTGGCTTCACAGTGGAAAACACGCCTCGCAGAGTTCTTCCCTGGTGTTTCTTCAAAGTGCAGGAGATAAAGGAGGGAACTCAAGGGGAGAACACTCGCCGGCTTACGGACCACGTGTAAAAACAAAGTCCTTCCTCAGACCGTTCTCTCCTCACCAGGAAACCTTTGTACCCTTTTCCCACCGACAGCCATTCCCCGAACGCCAAGCCTGAGGCTGTCAGGTGGGTTGGTGGCACCTGCTCGGGGATCCGGCAGCAGCTTTGCTCGGGTGGCCCTTCCATTTTGTTTTGGTTTCTAACCACCATCTGAGGCCTGGCCGGTGGGTCCAGGCACAGGGAGGGAGACCGGTGTTGGGACAAGAGCATCCATGCCCAGGCTACTTAGATCGACCACTCACGAGGCTGCAGTCCTTGGCCTGGGCGTCCGATGAGGGAGAACACCCTGCAGGATGGAGGTGTGCTCTCTCCGTCTCCCCTCTGGGGTCCACGTATGTCAAACAAGACCACCTCTGTCCTGGGAATCACATGGCTTGAGGCAAGGTGCGTCCAAGTCAGCAGAAGACCGCACTGAGCTGCCGAGAACATGACAAAAATGGCCCTATTTCCTGGCCTGCCAGCAACCGAGGGCCTGTGGTGGAGAGTCCCATAGTGGTCACAGACCGGGGGGGAGCAGAAGACAGAATCCTTCTCAAGGTCAGTGCCAGGGGAGGTCCGGGGAGATGAACTGGAAGAGTCTACCTCAATCCTTTGGCTAAACTAGAATTTGGATAAGGTGGATATTGCTGGAAATGACGGGCCAGTGGCTGGATCTGTCAGATCTTTGGGTTTTCCTAAGCTGTTCGCTGCAGCAAGATTTGCAGTACGGACCTGCCTGTGGGAGGAAGCAGACCAAAGGGGCACCCTGATGCAGCCTTTCCTGTCGGTGACACCAGTTTCGGGGGAAGCCAGCGACTGCGAGAGACAAAGGACTAGCTGCCACCTTGTTACCGGACCTGGATGAGGCAACCCCAAGGAGACAGCTTTCAGGGCGCCTAGCGGCATCTGTCTTAACCCTGCAGAGCGAGCCAAGCCCGAAGCGTTGAACGGAGGCGGGAAGGAAGAACAGAACGGGGGTGACACGTACAACATCTAGAATGTAGTTAACTAGACTTACGCAGACTTTCATTCCGGGAGGGCAGCCCCGGGTTCCAAAGAGAACGCGGAGCTGGGCTTGGTCTCTGATGGCTTCCCGACAAAGTGAAATGTCTGGCCCGAAAATGGGGCAACGCAAAACAGCTCTGCTCTCAGTAGAGGGACGACAGACTCCAAGGCTCTGCTCCCACCAGCCACACGAGGTGGGCAGCTCTGGTCCCCCCCTATGTGGTGCAAAGTGCCAAGTCGTGGACCCTTGCCCAGCAGCAAAGCACAGCTGGACGGGCCTTCTGCCGCGGGCCCCTGTCCCAGCAGCCCTGCAGCCTTCCGGAATTTCCCCGAAGTTCGGATCAAAATGTTCGTTGATGCTCCCACGCTCTCTAGAAAGTGACATGAGGTGACTGTCCAGTGCAGATGGAGGCTCTTCTGGTGGTGTGACCCCGGCTGGAAATGTGGGGGAAGTACCTAGAACCTCTCCAGGAGGCCACGGCACTGGTTCCTGAGACCACCGCTTGCTGGAGCGCCGGGGCGAACGGCCCGTTCCGATGCATCTCAGTATGTCCAAGACTCGGAGGAAAAAGCTGCGTTAGTGCTCGTGAGGTGACGGGAGCAGGCTCGGCCCCCAGGGACACCGCTCTGGTCTACGATCCTAAGCCTTCTCGGGTTTTTGAACCAACGTGACTTCCCGATGTGCTACGGACCCGGGGAGGGGCTGCTCTACAGTGCTTTGTGGAATCGAGGTATCTCACTAAGTAATGCTTTATTACCAGGAAGGGATGGAGCGGACCTAGTCAACCTCAAGACGGTGAAACGTGCCTCTGCCGAGAGCCCTCCGTGGTGGCGGTCATTCTTAGCCTGAAGCCCTCGGTGCAGCCATCTATCCCACAGCCACGGCCACCGAGGGGCCAGGAGGCCAGCGGCACATGACCCATGGGGACGTGGGGGTGGAGCGCTGACCCTGACAGAACCACCTCTGGGGAGGGCAAAGGGGCCACGCTCTTGGCATTTGGACTGGGCACGTGCAACCTAAGCTGCTCAGGAGAGAAAAGCCAGTTTTCACAGCCTCAAGTTAAATGTGGCCTGATGCCACTCCACCCTCAAGACGGCCACCGTTTGGCCCCCAAGGCACCACGCTCAACTGCCGTCCTGGAAGGAGGCCCGAGGCTCACGTGGGGACCCCCAGGGCCGTGGGCAATGGCACCAGCGGGACCCCTGGGGCCCCGGGGAGGGGGGAGGGGCCGTGGGGCTGAGGTGCGACGGACGTGAACGCGGGTGGACTCGGGAGTCCCCGCTGAGCTGGAAGTGTCAGTGACGTGGCGAGTAGTGTAACGCACTCTGGGCAGAGAGCCAGACATTCGCGGTGCCGGACACAGGGAGCCGGGAGGGCGCGTCTCCCGCGCACATTCAGGACTCCTAAGCCACACGCTTCCCTACGGCTTCCGCCGAACCCACATCTGCGAAACCCGGTCTCCAACCCCACTCCTGGTTTCCAAACAGCGAAGCCAAGTCTGTGGTCTCGGCTGTTCGAATACGTGAACATGGGACTGTACAGGGAGGGCTAATAAAAACCTTAGCATTACTGAAGATACCACTGAGATGAGCTAGTTTACAGTGTGATTTGAGGAACAAAAAGGGTAACTGGAAAAAACAAACAAACAAAAAAAAAACAAAACCTCCAAAACATAAGTTACAGACATTCAGTGCCTCCTAGCAGTCTAAAATCAAATTTGGAAAAAAAAAAAAAAAAAAAAAAGTAAAAACTGCTAAAATGTTAGGAAAAAAAATTATTAAGGAGTGGAGACAATATCTATACTTCTTTAAAAAATGTCTTTTTTTTCTATCTTATATTAAAAAGCAAAAAGTCAGCTTTATATTCTTAAAGTCTCCTTTCCTGATTTGGGGAGATAGATAGGTGTGTTTCTAAGGCGGCTGCCCCGGGACCCCCCAAGGGTATCTCGGAGGCAACAGCTCAATGCCCTGAAGGTGAACGAGAACAAAGTCCAGTGCAGACACGGTCCATCTGATGCAGTCTGGAGAATCCATGGCAGAGCAGCCGGGGAGAGGGGGGTGCAGGAGGGTCAGGAGGGCTTGGGGGAGGGGCATGGAGGGGGCAGAAGGGGGGGACGGCCACAGGGTCAAGGACAGAGAGCGTCAAGTCACTTCAGATCTCAGCTGCCTGAACGTTTTACAACATCAGCTTCCTACCAATCTGCACACCTGAAAACGGAGTCTTCTAAGCCCCCTCACTGAGAAAAGGAGGTGAAGTGTCTTCCCTCTTCCCCACTCAGCTCTCCTGACACACCCAGTTCAACGCACAGGCGCCCACGAGCAGGCGCGTGCGCACGCACCAGGGTTGCGTGTGTGTGTGTGCATGCGTGCACGGGGGGGGGCACGCGGGCGAGCACGGGGTCCCCGCGCTGCACACCACGGCACACGCGCCTGGACGCGTCCGCACGCCACATGCACACACACACTGAAAAAGCACTTAAGTTTCCGGGGGGGCGTTTATAATGAGGTCCACAGTGTTTAGAACTTAAATTCCTTTTTCTTTGTTTGCGACAGTGTTGTGTGTGTGTGTGTGTGTGGTTTTTTTTTCCTAATGTTTCTCTTCTCTTTTTCTTTTCTTCCTTCTTACCATTCCAAAGTCTTAAAGCATGTTGGATTTCAGAAACATGAGTTTGTTCATATCTTCTGGACTGAGCAGCCGCCTCCTTTTGATTAGAAGGGCTTGCTCACACATATTTACACACCCGCTCCTGGCCCCCACGGCCGGAACCGCGAGCAGCCAGAAGGCCAGCTTGGCGAGTTTCGTGTGCTTTTGGGTAACGCACGACCAGTACTGGAAGAGATCAGGGGTGGCCTGGAAGAGGGGCTCCTGCAGGTAATCGTACACTTCGTTCTTCCCAAGCCGATCGTCTTCCTGAGCTGCGGGGTGCTCGCCCGTGGCGGAGCGGGGCTTCTTGGCGGCGGGCTCGAAGTCGGCCTCCTCGGTCCAGGACTCCTTCACCTCGTTGATGAGCTCACACACCTTGCCGATGATCTCCTCGTGCTGGTAGGGCGGCACGGGCCGCAGCTTCTGCTGCGGGTCCAGGATCATGGCCACCTTATGCGCCGGGTGCACCTTGAAGTTCTCCTTGAGGGCCTCCAGGAAAAGGTGGCACAGCTTGCTGACGGTGCCCGCGTCGTTGGCCTTGGCCGTGAACAGCTTCTCCAGCCTGACGTAGGTGGGCAGCACCAGCTGCAGCGTGGGCTGACTCTCGTTGCTCAGCTCGATGACCGCCTGCTTGACCGGCGTCAGGATGGCCGCCAGGTTGCTGAGCAGGTGCTTGTTGAGGCTCTGGATGAGGTTCATCTTCTTGGCGCGGCTGTAGAACTCGCAGATCTGCTCGTAGCGCTCGTGCACCAGCAGCAGCGAGTCCGTGACCGAGTTCCAGCAGGGCGGCGGCGAGGTCTCCTCCAGCGAGCCGAAGGTCTCCTTGGCCAGGCCCGTGGAGCCCGCCAGGTCCTCGCACACGTTGAGCAGCTCGATGACCTCGTGCATGCTGCGGGCCTGCAGCGTCCGCTTGCTCAGCACGCTCTGCACCACCGAGTTCAAGGCACAGGCTGAGCAGCGAAGGCACATGCCGGCCTTGGAGAAGGCGGACGCGCTCACCCGGCAGTCTGTCACGTACACTGTCCTGATCTCCGACATCACGAACTCCGACAGCACGTTCTGCACCCAGTGGTGCACCAGGTCGCCGCTGTCGCGGATGTCCGCGCCCTTCACGCCCAGCACGTAGCTCTTGATGTGGTTGCCCTCGGCCTGGTAGGCCGTGAGGATGTAGCACGAGTCGGGGCCGACGCTCTGCGAGTGGCAGGTGACACCGATGCCCAGACAGGCGTTGCTGCCCAAGGCACACGTCACCTTGACCTTCACCTGGTTGTACATGCGCGGCAGGTGCTTCAGGGCCAGCGTGTTGAAGTTGCCCAGGATCTCCGTGACGGAGAAGGCCCCGTAGCGGGCGCCGCTGTCCACCAGCGTCTGGGCCAGTTTCAGGAACTCCTTCCCACTCACCACGCTCAGCGCGCCCAGGTCGGCGCACATGACCCTCAGCAGCCGCTCTGCGATATTCTGCCGCTCCTTCTCGGGGATCATGCTGTTGGGCGTTAAACCACTGGTCATGGCTGGCGGAGGACACAGAGACAGAGGTCATTAAAGCTGCCATCGGAGGTTCCTCCGTCTGGCGGCAGCCTACTACTCTCTAAGCACCTAGTATTAGGAACTATGAGGTTTCATCTTGCACACGAACTGGTGGTGCTGGTGGTCTTTAACATGTGACTCTCACCGGAATAACGTTCTAGGGTTGATCGGTAATGCCTGCCGTGAGCACGGGAGGAGAATACAGCGGGACGTACGCAACATACTCGCTGCACGTGTCACTCCCCTAGCCTGCTGAAGCCAACTGGTCTGACTTCTTCCTCAACATAGCAATTGCCTCTGAGAAAGGAATCTCTAGTGAATAAAATAAATGAGGCCACAGCACCAGGAAAGATCAGCCACCAGAAAGTGTGGAGAGGGGACTCCAGTTCCGACTCTATCACTAAGTATGTGCTTTCTGAGCACACGAAGATCCCCTCCTCTCCCCGGGCTTCCTTCTGCCCGTCCAGTGAGGTCACAACTCCCACAGACGAGGTCTTAGGTGTGTAAGAGCTTCGGAGGCGGTCTTGCATCACCACGAGAGGTACACGTGGTGGAATGGGGGGCTGAGGGGAGTGGCCAGAGCCGGGCTAGTGGTGCACGGGACGGACCTCTGGCCCGGGAGAGACCTACTGTTGTTGGCGCTGTTCCTCTGGGCCTGGGGTTTCCACTTCTCTTCTACAACAGCAGGCGGCGATCGGGACTGGTTGGAGGCGATGTTGTTCTCGTTGTCCGCTGCGGGCACAAAGGGGACAGCGTGTGACCCTGAGGTGCAAGAGGGCTGCCAACTCACAGGATGAGAACGACAGCATGGCGGGTGAAGTCCAAACAAGGCTTCCAGGACTCAGGCCTGGGTCCAAACCCCGGCTCCTGCTCAGACAACATGTGATGCTTGCAAAGCCTCGATTTGGTCACTTGAAGAAATGAAGACTGAGCACGTGGATGGGACACACGTGCTGAAAGGACCAACAAGAGAAAATGCAGGGAAAGACCGGAGCACGGGGCCAGGTGCAGAGTAAGCGCTCGGTGGGAACCGCTGACCCGCGCTGATCTGGGGGGCCCCGCACCCACACACGACCCCATGTTCTGGCTCAGAAATGGGCAAGGGGTGCCAGGTACTGCGGGTGGCCTAAGGGACCTCACATTCTCTCACTTCTCTCAAGTGTGCTTTTCTCATCTTCTCAGCTTATTTACTAAAAATTGAATTACCAAGGAACAAAACCAAACCACAGCCCTATGTGGTACTAAGTTCTCAACCTCCCTCCCTGTCAGATGTGAAAACTGAAGCCCAGATACAGGAAACGATTTGCCCGGAATCACACAAAAAAAACAAAGGCAGGGCTGGGACAGACATCCCAGGTCCCCTGATGCCTAATGCCTGCTCCATGCATTTCCCTGACCTTTGTTTACTTGTACATACGCAACCGTATCAAAATGGTACATGCCGGGCACCTGGATGGCTCAGTCAGCTGAGCTTGAGCATCAGACTCTCGATTTTGGCTCAGGGCACGATCTCAGGGTCGTGGGATGGAGCCCTGTGTCGGGCTCCGTGCTGGGCGTGGAGCCTGCTTGAGATTCTCTCTCCCCCTCTGCCCCTCCCCACCCCCAGCCCACACTGTCTCTCAAATAGACAGATAAAATGGCATATGCTTATTCTCCTTCCTTCACCGCTACCTCTTTGCCATTTTTATAGAATCATTTGAGTAGAAATGGTCTGAGTACCATGCTTGTCATTATAAATGACCACACAGTCTCCCATCGAATGATCCACCACGGACTGCTGAACCACACACTGAGTGCAGTTTCTGGGCTGTTCCCAAAATTACTGTTCTGCTATGAACCAACTTGCCTAATATTCTACTATCATTTCTCCCTGCTTTTGTTGTTGTTGTGGGTTTATTTCCCCACGACATCATCTTACAGGTAGAATCACAAATGCAAGATGAATGGGCCACAGTGACCCCTGCTCAGGAAGCCAGCATTTTCCATTCTTCTCAGTTCAAGGCATCAGGCCTTGGAGGCCAAGCCACAATTTTCATAGCAAAAGAGGCTTCCCCAGTATCTACATGTTCAGCCCTGCAAGGCTAATTAAGAAACCCAGGAAAAAACAAAAACAACCCCCCCCCCACCAAAACAAACTGAGGACAACAAAAGAAACTCCAGGACATCCACTCCAAGGAACATAGCACAATCACTAGGAAATGTGGTTGCGTAGACTATAACAACACAGGAAAATGCATGATGAAAAGATCTCATCACAATTTTACACGTATTATTTATACTTGTATTTTAGACTTAAAAGTCAAATAACAAATCCATGCATCAAAAATAGACGGGGGCGGGGGGAGACTTTCACTTCCACCCGTGAAGCAGGACCTGCCATGGGAATTGCTCTCCTGTTGGAATCAACTGTGAATCATGATTCCACTGCTTTCAGACAGGTAACCCCGGGTCTGACCCCAGAAAAAGGGGGACAAATGCGGTAAGTAATACGACTGACCCAGCTGGTCCGAAAGCAGTTTGCAGGCTGCAGCACAGGGATAGGGAAGGGGAACAGAGCCCAGTGGTCCTGTTGATTTGAAGAGGCAGAAGCCAATATTTAGGGAGGCCAAAGGGAGCTAGAATTTACAGGGAAAGGAGTTACATAAAGAAAAGAGCTCTGGAGACCTTCAGTATGGTTCCCTGAAGTCGGCTGAATACTCACCTGCCCAAGCACAGGGTCAAATTCCACAAGACCAGGTAAAGAATCACTAGAAAGCAGCAAGCGGAGGGTGGGGGGCTGGGGAGGAAATAATTTGTATTCCCTCAACCAGAAAAGAGAGGCCACAATGCATAAGGAATTGGGTAGGGTCCCTTCACTATGGGGCAAAATTAACCATAGATTAAGGACTGCACTAGACCTGCCCTAATACTTTTTTTTTAAGATTTTATTTATTTGAGAGAGAGAACGAGTGGGGGGGGAGCAGCAGACTCCCTGCTGAGCAGGGAGCCCAAGGCAGGGCCCAATTCCCAGGACCCTGAGATCATGACCTGAGCCAAAGGCAGAGGCTTAACTGACTGAGCCACCCAGGAGCCCCCCTCTGCCGTAATAGATCTTAAGAGTAAGCCTGCAAAGTATGAGGTGGTCCTACATAACTAAACTGTAAACCAGAACAAAGTTCAATGTTTTTTCAAAATCTAGCACCTAACAATATAAAAATTCACAATGTCAATTATGCAATAAAAAGGTTATCAGGCATTCCAAATAGTAGGAAAATATGACCTATCAATCAGGAGAAAAACCAATCAACAGAAACAGAGCCACAAAGGACAGAGATAATGGAATTATCCAATAAGCAGCTTACAGCAACGGTTATAAAAATACCCATAAATGTGCTCAAAGACATGAAGGGAAACATGAATACCATCAAGAAGGAAATGGAAGATATGAAAAATCCACAACTAAAACTAACCAACTCAAGTAGAACTTGTAGATATAAAAATAAATTGTCTAGGGAAACAACACACTTGTATGGGGTAAAAGATCAGATGCCACAGAAGAAAAAATCAGTGAAGAAAGCGCAAGAGAACTACCCAACATGAAAAACGAAAAGGGTAAAAGGCTGAAGATAATGAACAGAGCATGGACACTGTCAGACAGACAATTTCATATACATACAACTGCAGTCCCAGGAAAAGGGGGTGAGGCAGAAAAAAATATCTGAAAAAATGGCCACAATTTTCCCAAACTGGATTAAAAGTGTAAGTCCAGATTCAAAAAGCTCAACTGACTCTAAGCAGAATAAACATAAAGAAAATACCACCAAGGCAGAGCACCATGACAAAATTGTTGAAAACCAGTGAAAAGAGAAACTCTTAAAAGGAGCCAGAGAGGGGGAGAAATTAACGCACAAATGAACAACAGTAAGAATGACAACAGACCCGGAGGCAACGGAACAGAAGTATCAACAGAAAGTATCAACCTAAAAAAAAATTTTTTTTAATCAACCTAAAATTCTAAATCCAATGGCCGTATCTTTCACAAATAAAGATGGAATAAGTATTTTTGAGATAAAAAATTTTCAAAAAGGTCAGACCTGCACTTATGTAAGAAATGTTAAAGGAATTTCTTTGGGTCTTAGCAAAAACGACATCAAATAAAAATCTGAATCTACAAAAGAAATGAAGAGTGCTGGAAACTACACCTGCGGGTAAATATATATATATATATAATATTACATTACATTATATTATATTATTATATATATATACAAAACGTTCTCTCACTTTTATACTCTTCAAGAGGTAAATGACTTCTCATTAGAAAATAATAACAAATTGTAGTAATAATATGTACGGTAAACTGTAGGACAAGAATATCACAAAGAAGGGCGCCTTGGTGGCTCAGTTGATTGGGTGACTGCCTTCGGCTCAGGTCATGATCCCAGGGTCCTGGAATCAAGCCCTGCATCCGGCTCTCTGCCCAGCGGGGAGCCTGCTTCTCTCTCTGCCCCTGCTTGCCGTTCCCCATACTTATGCTAATAAATAAATAAAATCTTTAAAAAAAAAATAATAAAAGAGTTGGCTTGATGAATCAATGGAAATAAAAATGGAATCATAAAAAAATTCTCAATCCAAAATGAGGCAGAAAAATGAGAGAAAGAGCAACAAGGAAGAAATGAGATGATTAGGAAACAAACAGCAAGATGGTAGATTTAAACCCAATAATATTAAAATTACATTAAATATAAATGGTCTCCACATTCCAAATATAAGTCAGAGATTGTCATACTTAGTAAAAAGGCAAGACTCTACTATATGTTATCTATAAGGAACCTATTTAAATATGAAGACAGGGTAAAAGGCGGGATAAAGGTACACCATACAAATAGTAGTGAAGGAAACTAGTGATGTTTTGTGATGGTATTACAGAAAAAATAGACCTCAGGACAAGAAATATTACCAGGGATAACAAGAGACCCTACACCATGACAACAGGGTCAAAATACCAAGAATAACATAATAATCCTAAACGTGTATATATCCAAACGCATGAAGCAAAACCTGAAACAAGAAGTACACAAACCCACAATTATAACTCGGGATTTCAACTCTCTTCTCTGAGTAACTGTGAGTTAGAAATGAAAGAAAAGGACTGAACATAAATGAAGAGAGAGTGGACAAGATCAAGCAGCCTAATACACATATAATTGGGTTCCCAAGAAAGGAGGAGGTAGGCAGAAATATAGTGAAATCACATAAGTGGTCTCTGACCATAACTGAATGAAAAATTAGAAATCAGTAAGAAATAGGTCTTTGGAAAAATTGCAACTATTTGAATAATAAACATCACACTTCTAAAACCACATGGAACAAAAAATATAATAAGGGAAATTAGAAAATGATTTAAACTTAACATTAAAACATAACCTTTCAAAATCTGTGGGATCCATCTAAAGCGGGGCATATTTATAGCATCAAATAATTACATTACAAAAGAATAAAGGTTTAAAATCAGTGTTATAAGCTTCCACCATTAGAAAGATATAAAGAGGAAGAGTAAATTGATTCTAAAGAAGAAAGGAATTCAGATAGCTAAAAGCAGAATGAATAAAGAAAATAAATACAATAGAGAAAAATAATGAAACTAAAAGCTGATTCTTTGTAGAAATGAAGAAAAATGATAAACCTTTAGCCAAAAAGATTAAAAAAAGAAAAAGGACACCAATTATCAGTATCAGAAATGACAGAAAGTGACATCACTACATATGCTACAGATACAAGAGGGATTAAAAATGATACAAGTGAGGCAAACAAATACCCTAAAACATACAAAGTACCAAAGTCCACTCCAGAAGAAACAGATAACCTGAAATAGTCCCGTATCTATTACAGAAATTGAGTTCATAGTTAAATAACCAATCACAAAGAAAAATCCCATATGGGTTCACTGGAGAATGTGATCAAATATTTAAGGAAGAAGTAATACAAATTCTACACAAATTACTCCAGAAAATAGATGAGGGAAGAACATCTCTCATTTTATGAGGCCGGCATTACTCTGATCCAAAACTAGAGAAAAACACTGCAGGAGAAGAAACTACAAACCCATATTCCTCATAAACATACATATAAACATCCTTAACCAAATATTAACAAACTAAATACAGCAATATATTAAAAAAACAATACATTGTCACTAGGTGGAATTTACCCCAGAGATATAAGTTGAGGTTAAAAACAGAAATCCAATCAGTGCAATTCCCTATACTAAGAGAAAATAAGAAGAAAAATGATCTCTATGAATATAAGTACACATTAAAATGTGAGAAAATTCAGAGGTGCCTGGGAGACTCAGTCAGTTTGGTGTCCGACTCGATTTCGGCTAGGGTCATGATCTCAGGGTCATGGGATTGACTCTGTGCTCGGTGGGGAGCCTGCTTGAGATTCTCTCACCTTAGCCCCCACCCCACGTGCTCTCGCTCTCTCTAAAAATAAATAAGTCTTTTTAAAATATGTGATAAAATTCAATAGCCACTCATGACAAACTAGGAAGAGAAGGAAACTTCCTGGACCTGATAAAGGAAATCTAAAAAAAACTTAAGTCTGCTGACTTGATAGAAACCAAAAAGATTCTAAGGAAATACTATGAACAATAGTATTCCAACAACTCACATAACCTGGATGAAATAAATTCTTAGAAAAACATAAACTACCAAAAACCAATTTGAGAAATAAAAAATCTGAACAGACCTATAGAAGATTGAATTAGTGTTCAAAATATTTTCCACTAAAAGAAAAAAAAGCAAAGTCCAGATTCCGATAGCTTCATTAGTGAATTCTAATCATATGTTGAAGGAACTCTTCACAAATTCTTCCCAAAAACAGAAGAGGAGGGAACATTTCACAATTTATTTCACAAGATGAACATTATTCTGATACCCAAATCAGACAAAGAAATTACAAGAAAAGAAGCCACAGGCCACTATCTCTTAGGACTACAGACACAAACATCTTCAATAAAACAGAGCAGCCAAACCGAGCTATAACAAGTGGGATTTACTCCAGGAATACAAAGTTGGTTCAACATACAAATATAACATATTAATCGAACAAAAAACAAAAACCACATGATCCCAATAGATGCAGAAAAGGCATTTGACAAAATCTAATACCTTTTCATGATAAAAACAATCAGCAAACCAGGAACTGAAGGGACCTTTTTCAACCTGACAAAGGGCATCTATGAAAAACCCACTGCTAACATCACACTTAATGGTTAAATCCTGAAAGCTTTCCCCCTAAGATCAGGAACAAGACAAGAATATCCATTCTCATCTCTTTTATTCAATGTGTGTTAGTGATTCTAGCCAGGGCAAGGAGGAAAAAATAATAATTTCAAAAATCATCCAGATTGGAATGGAAAAAGTAAAATGATCTCTATTTGCAGATGACATGGTTGTGTACATAAACAATCTTACGGAATCCGCGCGCACACACAAAACTCTTAGAACTGGTAAGTAAGTTTAGCAAGGTTGCAGGAAACAAGATCAACATATATGAAAAAGAAATCGATTGTATTTCTTTATACTAACAAATGAACACCCCAAAATTAAATTAAGAAAGTAATTCCATTTTATAATAGCATCCAAAAGAATAAAATAGTTAGGAATAAATTTACAAATGAAGTGCAAGATTTGTACACTGTAAACTAAAAACATGGTTGAAAGAACTCAAAGACGACTTCAATAAATGGAAAGACATTCTATGTTCATAGACTGGAGGATTTAATATTGTCAAAATGGCAATACTGCCCAAATTAACCTAGATTCAACACAATCCCTATCAAAATTTTTGCTGGCTTTTTAACAGAAATTGACAAGCTGAGCCTAAAATTCATGTGGAAATGCAAGAGATGCAAATTAGCCAAGACGATCTTCAAAAAGAACAAAGTTGGAAGTCTCACACTTCCTGATTTCAAAACTACTGCAAAGCCACATATTAATCAAGTTAGTGTGGTACTAGCACGAGGACATACAGATTAATGGAACAGAATTCAGATTTCAGAAATAAACCCTCACACTTACAGACAATTGATTTTTGACAAGGATGCAAGGACAATTTAATGGGCGAAAGGATAATCTATTCAAAACCTGGTGGTGGGAAAACTGGATAGCTGCATGCAAAGAATAAAGCAGGACCCCTCCCCTTGATAACTCATACAAAAATTAACTCGGAAAATAGTCATAAAAGTAAAAGCTAAAACTGGTTTCTTAGATAAGACACCAATAGCACACATGATGAAAGAAAAAAATAAACGAACTTCACCAAAATTTAAAACTTCTGTGTTTCAAAGGCCAGCATCAAGAAAGTAGAAAGACAACCCACAATATGGGAGAAAATATTTGCAAGTCATATATCTATAGAGGTCTTTCTACCTAGAATATGTAAAGAATACTTACAATTCAACAATAAAAAGACAAAAAAAATTAAAAATGGGCAAAGGATCTGAACAGACATTTCTCCAAAGGAGATATTCAAATGGCCACTAAGCACAAGACAACATCTTCGATGTCATTAGTCATCAGGAATATGCAAATGAAAATCATAATGAAATACCACTTCGCACATACTAGGATGGCTAAAACAAAAAGTCAAATCATAGCAAGTACCTTGAACGGGTGTGGAGAAATCACACCCCTCATACACTGTTCGTGGGAATGGAAAACAATCTGGTAATTCCCAATTAAACATGAGTTATCATGTAACCCAGAATTTCCACTCCCAGGTGTACACCCCGTATAGAGTTAAAAACATATGTCCACACAAAAACGTGTACTTGAACGTTCACAGCAGGTGTGTTCCCATAATAGCCCCAAATTGGAGATAACTTAAATGCCTATCAACTGGTCACAAGATAAACAAATTGTGGCATATCCAAACAATGGTGTACTACTCAGAAATAAAAAGTAGTGATAGTAGTTACTGATAACACAGAACATGGATTCATCTCGAAAGTATGCTAAGTGAGAGAAGCCAGACACAAAAAATTAAATGCCATGTAATTCCATTTATATAAAATTCCAGTAAAAGCAAAACTAGAGCAAAATGAAGCAGAGGGTGGTTGCCAGGGCTGGGCTCGGGGAGGGGACTGGCCACTAAGAGGCAGGAGAGAACTTTTGGGGTGGATGGTCATGTTATACATCTTGACTGCGATGTTGATCAGATGACTCTCAGTTGTCAAAATGGTCAGAATGCACTCTTCAAATTAGTGGATTCCGTGAACGTAAAATTCTATCTTTGTAAGTCCAATTTTAAAAAATGAATGAAAAGAAGCCCATTCAAAGAGTAACAACAGTGGTTAGCTCTGAGTAGTGAGATCATGGCTGATGCTTCATTTCCTAACTTCTCTGCAAGTTCCCGATCTCTTTTAACGAGCAGATAGTACATTTAAAATGGGGAAACACACGTTCCTAAAATGGAAACCAGTAGCCATTCTTATCAACTTTCTCCACCAGTGTACAGGGGTTTGAAGGCCCGGGGCTCAAACCCAGCTCTGCCCTGGTTGTGGGGTATGAGCTTAAGCTAGCCGTTCAACTTTATGGGCCTCAGTTTCCCCTCCTTAACCAAAATGCTAGGGTGGGGCGAGCTGCCAGGGTGATTCCCTCATCCTCTACCTTTCTGCAGGACCTGGAATGGAGAGGACTCAACCTAGCGGTGGGGAACAATGTCTACTATCAGTTGACTCAAACGACTTTTTTCTCCAGATCCCACTGATACCGCTCCCGACATGGGTGAGGTACTTGGTAAATGCCCTGTGAAAAGGCTTGATTTATAGCTTGAGCTGAAAATAAAGTTTATTCAGTGTGGCTATCCCCTAAGTACCAGAGGTGTACATGTCCAGCCACATCTGCAAAGGGCCGGATGCAAAGTTGGGAGTCAAGGCTATCTCCTGGGGAGGGACCACTGCAGGAAGGAGAAAGCAGCTGTTCGGATAGAGGACTGGAAAAGAGGTACCTGTTGTTCAGTATCTGAGACTGACTGTACTACGACCCTCAATGTGTGACATATCCAGACCCCTCACCCAGCCTGTGAGAGCGATGACCGGCCCACTTCACAGATGCGAAGCTTGAGGCCCAGAGAGGTGAGCTGCTCCAAGGGAAGGCCTGGCACCGTGCGAGAGCTCAAATGATGTTAGATATTTTTTACAAGCTCTGCAACTTTGGGCCAGTGATTATGTTCTGTGAGCCTCGGTTTCTTCATCTATGTAATGGGGATGAGAACGTCAGCTTGTTCAGATCTAACGACATAGCCTCGTCTGACCCGTAGTAATTGCTCACTAAATGTTAGCGATCTCCGGTATTATTACTGCCAAAACATACCCTGGAACTGTCACCAGGGGCAAGACAAATTTTCCTACAGCACAGAAAAGAAGTTTATTAGGGGGAATTACCTTGTGCCATTCAGCAGCCTCTTAATGAGATTGGTGTTATTCAAGGCTGATCCCCCTTATCAGCGACACTGTGAACTGCACAGATCATGACGCTTAATTTTTCTCTATGGAGTCAATCCTTTAATCCAGACTCAGCCTGGCTGGGATTCAGGCTGGCTTTGCACTGGATTGCCCGCAAGGCATTCTCTGCCAGCAGTGGACCAGAACAAAGCGGCCCAAAGCTCTCCCTACAAAACAAGTCGGGAGGCTTGGGAGCCATGGGGCCACCACCGGCCCAGCCTTGATTTGCATTTTAATGGCCTCCACCCAACTGCCTGAGGGATGGGGAAGCACAGGCACCCAGACTCTTCCCTAATTAGCCTCAGCAGCCAGAAGCCGGCAGGGGGGCAGGTGGAGGGTCCGGGTTCCAGAGGAGGAGGAGTCAGCAGAGCCGGAGTGGGAGGTTCAGGTCCAAGAGGTGTGCCTGTCACTGGTTCCCACAGGGTCCAGTCGGAACGCCTTCAGCGGGCATCCGAGGCCTTCCGTGGCGGGGGCCGGTTCCCAGCCAAGGCAAGCAAGAAGGGTGAGGCATGTGAATACTTTAGCAGGAGGGCAGCCGGAGAGCACAGGTTTTTGAGATGGAGAAGGAGGCGGGGGGAGACGACACGGACGGACGGATACGAGACACACACACACACACACACACACACACACACACACACACGTACGTTTCCTGCCCGGGTCACGTGGCCTGGAGGCACACCAGAACTTGGAGCTCACAGCCTCGGCTGCCAATCTGGCTCGGCTCTGATTTTAGTGAGTTCATTAGAAATAAATAATAGCTCCCCCCACCGAAGAGCACGTGACTGAGCGCCCAGAGGACAGCACCCACCCAATGACTGCGTGCAAGGGACCAGACGGACACAATGAACGAAGAGGGGTCCCGCTCGCAGAAGAGAACAGCCCCCCGCCTAAATGAGAGGCTAGCCCTGCGCTACTCTGGGGGGGTCAGGCCTGCCCTAAGAGGGGCACGAGCAGCAACAGTCGCCATCACAGACCACCGTTCCTGCACCGCCCTGCAAGTCAGGCACTTTCCTCCCACCACGTCCAATGCCCCCGCCCCAGGCCCCAAGGAGGCCTCGGAGGGAGGGGCGGCAAGGACCGCTAGCTGAACCCCCAGGTTCCCGTTTCTCTTGGCAGTGTGTCGGGCTGTCCCTGGACAGTGGCGCTGGGCGTGCTCCCGCCCCTGGAATGTGGGCACATAGGTCACGTGTCACTTGTGATCCAAAGTGGTGAAGGAGGCAGTGTGTTTCTCTCCCCGCCGCCCAGTCCCAGAGAGGGAGGCTCTGAGGAGCCAACGGGGAGGACGGAGCTTCGGTCACCGTGCTCAGGGCCAGCCAGCCCGGCCACCTGCATTAAGCTGTGCTGTGACCGCAGAAGTGATTATGTCAAACCACTAGAGAATTTGGGGTTTATCTGCCATCGCACATAGCGTCTGCCTGACTGAAACAGAAACTGGACCAGAAGTGGGGTGCTACTGTGAAAAAACCCTAAAAACGGGAGGCATGGCTCCGAAGGCAGGACAGTTGAGAGGAGAACGCTAATACTACAAGCCTGGAAGGTGGCAGAACAGCTGACAGAAAGGTCACCTAGGTGGTAAGCCACCAGCCGGCAGGCAGCTGGTCACCGGGGACTTGCCTCAGGCTACAGACCCCAGTGTCAGGGTGGGGCCTGGGGCACGCTCCAGTTTGAGGACCGCTGCTGTCACGTTTGGGACGGTGTTACAGCGAACGTACCTGCTCGGAGACGGGGCTTGGGCCCAGGCTGCCCTGGGAGGATGGCTCGCCCCTCCCAGCCCCTGCCTCGGCTCACCGAGATCTCAAACCACACTCCCTCGCCCCCTCGACACCCTTCCTGGTCAGCTACCATGGGGCCTTCAGGCTCAGCGCCAGAGCCCCAACCTTCAGGAAGCCTTCTTCAGCTTGTCCCCCTAACGGTGCTCCCACCACCCTCCCCAGCACAGACCTGCCCTGGGCGGCCGCAGGGCTCCCTGAGGACAGCTCCCAGGCCCTGTGCCCATTTCCTGAGGAAGCGTGGCCTCCGGGCAGGCTCCCTTACCTGCGTGGGACTGCATGTGCTCCAGCAGATTGTTGTAGAACTGGAACTGGATCCCACAGGCGCCGCACGTGTACGGTTCTGGGGCGGGAGGGGGAGAAACGAGGCAGCTGTGTTAGGGTCAGAATGACCCCGGATGCCCGGGAGCTGGCTGGGGCTCTGCGCTTGGGGCTCTGGGCCCAGCCTGTCCGCCCCTGTCACTAACTGCTGAGGGAGAAGCTTGGGGGGAGGGAGGAAGACCTGCAGATGAAGAGGCCGTCTGATTCAATCAAGCAGACATTTATTGAGTGCTTACTGTGTGCCAGGCACTGTTGTGGGCACTGGGGAGGGGAGGGGGGCAACGCTGACGGACCAGGTGCTCTCCTGGGGCAGGGCCACGTCCCACATGCTCCGCAGACATCCGCGCCGAGGAAACAGCTACATGAGTGTATGAACGAAACGAAAACCAGGTGAAGAGTACAGAGCACAGTAAAGGGAGCGGGAAATAAACGAGAGAGAAGGGTAGAAAGTAGAGAAGGCCGTAGAAAGGCGAGAGGACACAGGACAGGTGAGGACAGGGAAGACAGAGCGGGCGGGATGGGGCCGTGTGCGCAGGTGGACCTTCCACCTCTGTGTCCCCGGCACTCAAGCCAGTGCCCGGCACGGGGAAAAGCGGAAGGAAGAGGAAAGAAGGGGGCCAAAGAGGAGTAACGAAGAGACGCAAAGGGCGGTTGAGATGGGCTTGGAGGAGGTGTGTCCTGAGGCTGCCCCCGCGAGTAGCAACGGGAAGGCCTGGGTTCCTGCCAGGGCCGGGGAGGGCGGAGGGAGGCCGCCTGTGGTCAGGGCTCTGCCTCGTCCCCTGTCCAGACTCCCCCTCCCACCTGGGGCCAGGCCCTCCTCCTGCCTCGGCTGGCTGCCAGGTCTGCCTA
Source organism: Phoca vitulina (assembly GCF_004348235.1). Classification (NCBI taxonomy): domain Eukaryota; kingdom Metazoa; phylum Chordata; class Mammalia; order Carnivora; family Phocidae; genus Phoca; species Phoca vitulina. The sequence goes on along the minus strand of NW_022589724.1, from coordinate 14,248,747 downwards.
GGGGGTGCCCAAGGGCAGGCGCTCTGGGGAGGTCCTGAGCAGGTGGCCGGCTGAGTTCACTCCCTGCCCTGCCTTGCCCTCTCCAGCCCCCCATGGGACCGTCACTTACTCTGTAGGAGAGGGAAAGGATTGGAAATCAGGGGACTTGCAGTTTCTGCAAAAGAGAAACAGTTTAGCTAAGTCTCTTCCCGATCTGGTGTTCTGAGATGACTGTCATTACTTCCGTCCTCAGGAAGCAGTGAGCCATCGGGGCTCGAGGAGGATCTGAGAGCCAGGCTCACATTCTGGGCTAGTGCCGGAGCACCAGGCAGGGCAAGGTCAGCCAGGGCCATGCCTCCAGGACACCCTCAACTCTCAGAGAGTGAGCCCACAGAGCTCTAATGAGGAAATGTCCACGTGTGGCTGCCGCTTCAGGAGAGGGAGCTGGGGGCTGCTTCTAGATCCTGGCGCCGGACACCAGAGCAGCCTCGGGGAGGGGTTCTGCTCGCTGGCGTTGTCGGGTGAGCCTCAAAGGCAGAAGGCAGCAGGGAGGACCAGAGGGACTGGGCCCAGGGTCCTGGCCCCATCCCTTACAGGCTGGGGACCTGGACCCATGACTGACCTCTCCTGGGCCTCAGTTTCCTCGTCCAGAAAATGGGGCTAACAATAACACTGACAGCCCACCCCCGCCCCGGGGCTGTGGTGAGGATGAAAACAGGTGAGACACGTACAGCTCTGAACACAGGCCAGGCACGCAGTAAGCGCTCAATAAATGGTGGCTGCCAGCACTTCACACCGTCCTCCCCAGTCCCCCAGTCCGAGGGGCAGCTCTGCAGGACCCAGAGGCGGGGGGGGAGACACGGCCTGGCTGCTGAGGCGAAGGCTCCCCGGGAGGGGGTGCCTCCTGTGTGGCCTTGGGCAAGTCACCCATCGCTCTTAGTGCCGCCTCGGGGAGGCTGGGTTACATTTCTCAAAAGGGTGAGCTGCTTGGAAAAGCCCCACGCGCTCTACGGTTCCCGGGGCTACGCTGACATTCCCAGCCCCCCCCCCCCCCCCCCGGCGCACCTCACTCGCTTCCCCTCGGGGCACTCCACGTATCACTTGGTTTCCTTAAAACCACCACCGCCGCCACAACAGCCCGCACGGGAGTGTGTCACCTCCACGGGCCTCGCTGACTGCCCACCGCCACAGGGACGTGTGCGGGAGCCCCGCTTCCCCGCGCAGGAGACCGCGAGGCTGGCCCCAGTCCCCAGCGCGCAGGCGCTGCAGCCGGGGCTCACGCTTCGGCTAGGGACCAAAGCCGGAGCTCAGCGTACTGGGCAGAAGCTCCACGGCCGAGTCCGTGCTCCCGGCTGTGTCATGAAGACCCTGACTGATGGACCCCCGTCTGTGCCTGGGCGGCGGCCAGCACCTCGTCTGCTGAGCTCGGCTGCAGCTGCACAAGAAAGCGAGGAGGTACCCTACCTTACCGTAACCCAAGTATCAGAACTTCTTCCCATCCTGCCCTGGTTGCCCCTGTGCAGACCGGCTTGCGGGGCCTCTTTCGGACAGGCCCCCAGGGCCCGGCTAGGCTAGCTGAGGTCGGTCCGGGGAGAGGCCTTCGGCGGCCCGGCTTCAGGGTGCGCTAGGACAGCCGCCAGGGGGCGCCAAAACACCACCGGTCACGGCGGCCAACCCGAAGAGGACCTTTGGACGGCCTCTGGTCCAAAGTGGGGCCAGAGCTTGGGGTCTCTGGCTCTTACGCTATAGTTCTCTCTACAACACCCCCTTTGCCTGTCCTGGAAAGAAACTGGCTGCAACGTTTACTGTAAACACCTAGCACGAGCTCTCTTAATCCCCTCCACCCCGACCCCCCCCCCCCCCCCCCGGCCCGGGGCCATCTGAGTCAATGCTGCAGGCTATGGGGAGGTCGAGTTCCTCTCTCCACGGGGACGGGGAAGAGACAAGAGCAGCGGTCCCTGAGATGCCCCTGAGGCCCAGACGCAGGTCCCTGGAAGAAAACACCCTTCCCATTTCTGCCTGGCCCTGGCCCCCTCCCTAATTCCCTGCCCGCCGTGTCCTCCCAGGAACACCATCATGTACCAAGAAGAGCCCAGCCCAGAGCACCTGCCGCCACCACGGGAAGGAGTGCGTGGAGGCCACAGCACAGGATGGTTGTCACAGGGCACACTCACCGCTGGAGTTTTGGGAACTGCTATTTGTCTCCTCAAAGTGGTTTTGTGCTTTGCCTTCTACTCTCCGACTGAAAGCGCTTTCTGCTGGGTGGCGACAGGAGAGAGCAAGAAAACACTGGTGACTGGTTAGCACTACAAGGGCCCAGGGGAAGGGCATGCCACAGGGGACTCTGAGGCCAGGGTACCCCGGAACTGCCCGTCCGGGGGCTGGGAGCGTCCAGGGCTTTATGCTGGGGAACCTGCACTGCGAAGGGCTCTAGGACCCCGAACCAGACCCCCAGCTCCTCGGGCTCACCTGACTTGCCTGATACCTCGTCAGGGCCCCAAGAGATCGCCCGCACAGTGCCCAGCGTGGGTGGAGGGCCAGGCACGGGGGCACGCGTGTGTGACCTGAATGCGCAGATGAAACCCAGCTGAGTGGGCGACGGCAAATGGGCCTGGGTCTCCCATCTTTGGCTCCTAAGGAGCCACATTTGTGAGACTAAGTCATCTGGACCTGCCACCCACTACTTCCTCGGCCAGAATCTGCCGCCACAGGCCCCACACCAAGGAGCAGGGAGGGTGACAGACTGCTTCCTGCTGGTGGCTCTGGCGGAACAGGAGGGCCAGACAGCGGATTCCAGCGCCACAAGCCGAGTGCTCCCTGGGTGGCAGGGAGGGCATCCTGGGAGAGACAGTGTGACTGGCAGAGCTGGGGCAGCCCCACACCCTGGGAGCCCAAAGACCAGATGAAGTCTGCTCAGAGTTCATCTGGGGGGAAGGGACTGGCTCCTTAAGGGATTCTGGGGCATCTCCACCTGGAGGTGGCACCTTCCTGGCGCTGATTGGAAACCTGGAGCGAAGAGATGGGGTCCGACCAGGAGGAAACTGACCGGTTTAGTTCCGACCCCTGCCCCCACCTGCAGAAGGTTCTGAGACAGAATATCGGCGCTTGAAGGCAGCTTTGCTCTTGGCACAACGGGGCTGTGGGCCGCTCTAGTAGATAAAGCCTTCTGAGAGCAAGTCCAATGGGGATGAGCAGCTGACCCAGTCCCTTGTAAGGGCAGACAACTCTCACAAGGACATCAAAGGCTCTGAGAAGCTCAACCCGAAAGAGACCCACTTCGCTTGTGTGACCCAGCCTTCCCAAATATATTTAGCCACCGAAGCCCATTTTAAAAATTCCTTAGTATCCCTCAAAATTGGTGATTGCCCGGAACCCACTTTGGGGGAAATGCCACCATCACCCAGCCCACCCTACGTCAGAAGGGCAAGTGCTCAGACCGTGGGGGCCAGGGTTCCAAACGAGGATGGGGCAATGGGGAAACAAGGATGGGGCAACAGGGAAACGAGGACGGGGCAACGGGGAAACGAGGACGGGGCAACGGGGCAAGAAGCCGCAGGTGGCTCCTACAGGCCCTGCTCTAAGCCCAGGCTCCCGACCCCAATGACGCCTACCGACGCCGAGGCCGTTGATAACATCGCAAGACCCGCTCTTCAAAATGTGTCTATGAAAACACCTGGGCTGACGGCTACACATTGGCCCACCTCACGAAGAGTTGAGGGGCTCTCTTTGCCGATTTACAGAGAGCCCCTCAATTCTTCATCTGGGGTTGGGGGGTGGGGGGTGTGGGCTCTCATTTATGGAGCACCTACTATGCACCAGGCATGGTCACACACCTTACACCCATGGTCGCCCCCAGTCCTCCCGATAGAGCTCTGAGATCCACACTGTCATCCCCACTCTACAGGCAAAAAGACAGGGAAGTGAGGTTGCCCAGTTCCGGAGCTGGGCGTACTCCTAACCCATCGGATGGCAAAGTAAGGAGAGTTCGTTCCTGGGGCAGATGCAGTCTCTTGAAAAAGGTCTGGGGTAGGGAAGCGATTCCTTTCTCCATCTTAATCCCTGTGCGTTCCTTCAACACTTACCCGTCTGTGGTGTTCCACGCAGCCTAACCAACATCTCAGTATGCAGCACGGAGCTTACAGACCCCTACCATCAGTCCCCTATTGCTCAGCTGACGGTGCACATTCGGAACAGCTCTCCAGGCACCAACACCTCGGGCCGAAAACCAAGGGGGTGGGGGGTGCCGTGTGCAAGCAGGCTTGTACCCACGGAGCATGGCCTGCTAGCAGGACAGGGGCAAGGACAACTTCTGGCTCTGACGGGTAAGGCCCTGCTCACCCCCTGCTCTCCTCCGCCCTGTGAGCCCCACAAGCCTTCCAGGCCACACGGCGGCAGCCAGAGGCACGTCCCATAGCTCGCTGGATGCGCGGAGGTCCGAGGGCCGCCACAGACCACACGGCCCTTGCAGGCGGTTTTCTGCACAAAACTGTCAATGTACAAGCTCCCAGCCACAAGGTCAAGAGTAAAAGCAAGATGTGACAGCCAGGATCCCCTTATTTAGTTGAGCCAACATCCACCATCAAAGAGCCCACGATGACCAGTCTGTCTCCAACCAATTTATGACTACTGTTGCAAAAATACAACCGCTATTGGCTTTTCTCAGCGCAGTACCTGAAAAATCATTACCTTCAAGGTTGACTGACCACTTACTCCTCTTTTGGAAGACCTAAGCACAATAAACTTATCCTCAAACATTTTTAAGAACCAAATCTTTGGGGCACCTGGGTGGCTCAGTTGGTTAAGCCTCTGCCTTTGGCTCAGGTCATGATCCTGGAGTCCTGGGATTGAGTCCCACATCGGGCTCCCGGCTCAGCGGGGAGCCTGCTTCTCCCTCCGACCCTCTCCCCTCTCGTGCTGTTTCTCTCTCTCTCTCTCAAATAAATAAATGTCTTAAGAAAAAAAAAAAAGAGAACCAAACCTTTGTCCCAGATTAGCCTCCTGAACCACAGAGTAAAGGTAAACACAACCATCTCATGGCTATGTGGTTGGTCCAATCTACTGGTTCACTTAACTCAGGTCTCAGGTCTGAGTTTGAACGCTTATGTATTTCTCTGATGGCTTTGGGCCTCCTGAGGGCAAGGAAAGGCCCACGGTCCAAGGACAACGTCATGACTCTTTCTTTACCCCACACCCCGGCGGCAGGCAGCCCAAGGCTCAGTCCACCCAGATATGAATGAGGATTCCTGACAGCCGCTACTCAGCATTGGGGCCGTCGTAGGGTGTGTCTCATCAGTTTTCCGGGGCGCGGGGCTGCTGAGTACCTTTCACGGCCTGATACCCTCCTGCAGCCACAGCCCCTTCCTGCACGAACTCAGAACACACTGGAGCTGGCGCCCACTGCTTTCCTGCTGGGCTAGGGGAGGGGCTTCACAGGTAGTACCAGGCAGGGGGAGGCTAAGAGAACAGAGCTCTGCTTCATGGGGAGCAGCTCTTTCTAGAAATGTGTTTTTAGACTGGGTTTTTCAGGAAGATGGGGGATGCAAACTCATGCCAAGAAGGTCCAGGCAGGTGATGGAAATGGATGAACGGGACTGGATGCAAGACAGACAACAGCGTGATCACAATGAGACATGACACCTGCCACGTGGCCACTGTGTTGGGGAGGCAGGAGGGAGTGATGAGGACCACGGAATACTGGGCAGTATGTGCTCTATTCAAGAGGGCCGCCGTGGCTCAGCCCCAAGCTAACTGCTACCTTCCAGGAAAGTGGGCCCACCACTGCCAGATATGATTTTTCAACGTCAGTAAGAAATCAAACGTCTTACACAAAATCTCCTGATGCTCAAATGTTGGCAGTTAATTAAAAAAAATTTTTTTTAATTCCTTAGGCCATGACTTGGGAAAAAAATACTCTCCTGCTTAAAAAAAAAAAAAAAGAAAAAGTTTGCAAACCATCAAGCACAAACCCTCTGATTTAGGGTACGAAAACCTAGGCTCAGAGAGGCTACGTGGCTCGCCACGGTGAGGCACAGTGAGAGGCACCCAGATCTGTCCCAGAGGGCCACGGGACCTCCACTCGCTCTTGCAAGGGAACAGGGACCCCAGGCACAGCTGTGGCAGGTGGGAGCGGGGTGGGGAGTGGTGAAGTGTGAGCATAACATAGGCCATCGGTACCTGCGGTCGCCTTGCTTGCCGGAGATCCCGAGTTTGGAGTGCGGAACGTCTGGGTTTGGGTGGCTGGAGGGGTGCGGTGTAAGAGGGTGGCGCATCGGACCACGGAGGCCGGAGCCTTTTTCCCCGACTGGTTCGTCTGGGTCTTCGCTGCCACGAAGCGTGGAGACGGGGAGACCTCCGGATGCGAACACTCAGAGCCCGTGTCTGGATCGTCCGGTGGCTCCCACCCGGGGGCAGTACCTGAGAGGGTCACGCTCTCAGTCCCCGTGGGCCCTCGGAGCAGGCCGAGTGAGTGGTCTCTTGGGCCACAGAACCCCATGCTCAAGGGTCAAAACCTCTTCTCGGTCCACAGAGAGCAAAGGCTCTCGCTCTCACTCAGAGCCTAAGAAAGTCCAGGATTCTAGAACCTTCCCCAGCTTCTCCTCGAGGGAAGCCTGATCGTCAACTAACACTCAGTTTCCCAGAGGCCACTGGCCAGCTCACTGGGAGGATCACCCATAACCCTCAACCAACCCAGGCTCTCGGTGTCTAAGAATGCAGCCTATGACCTGTGCTTGGGGCACCTGAATTGTCAACCCAGGCCCAAGAGCATTTTCTAGAACATTGGCTCTGAAGCCTCTTTTCCTTCCAAGGCAGGCTGGCTCAGAAGTAATGACAGAAAGCAGACAGACAGGGACGTGCCAGGGTTGACTGGTGGCGGTGAGGAAAAGCAGAGGGGCTCCATGTAGCCCCGGGGTTTTAGGGGAAGGGGCTCTGATGGACTTGCCACTTTCGGGGACAGCACTTAAGTCCACATGCTGCTTGCACCCAAGTCAGTGCAGCAGTCCCCTGGTGGTGTCTGGGGAAGCCTGGGTCACCCATTTCCCAGACCCCCGCCTCCCTCCCGAGTCCTCTGCAGAAGCTGGAGTCGCTGAGAACTGGGGGCTGACCCCCAGGTGGTCTTCACCTCTGGCTGTCCCGGGCGGGCAGCAGTCCAGCTCCTTCATGCCGCCCGGGGCCCTAAACTACTAGGCCACACTCCCACATTCAACACAGAACAGGAGGGGGGCAGTGGTCTTCTGGCTCAACTGCAACCCTCCCCCCGAAGGCAAGAAGGGGACCAGGCAGCATGGGAAGGGGCCCCTTCGGTGCCGCTGCCCCCCTGCCTCTGGGGGTGGAAGAGGGGCCTCGTTATACCCCTGGCCCCAGGACAGTGTCCATCCTCAGCATCAGACACTCCACCCACTGCTTTCAGGGCCAAAAAATAAAAAGGCACTTCCTGACCCTCCACCTTGGGCCATTCCTGGCACCAGTGAAGAAGCCCAGGCCTAGAGAAGTGGGAAGCAGGGCTTCACCCAAGGTCACACAGGAGAACACACTCTTCGGTGCTTTGTTCACCAGCCTGAGACACTGAGATGGGCTCCGAGGACTCGGCTGCCCTCCTGTCCTCTGGGAGGGTACCCCCTCCTCCATTCACAGCGGTGGCCAGATGCCAGGAGCGAGGGCACACTCCGGTCACAGCCCCCTTAAGCAAGCCCTCACCCGCCCCACCCCAGCCCCAGGAGGAGTCCCCAAGGCCACCATCCACAGAGGATACAGGTGGCCCTCGCTGTCTCAACTCCCATTCTCTGGATTCTGGCTTTCTTAATCAGAAACCAGAGAGGCTTGGGTGGGGAAGGACACATCCCTATGTTCCCTCCCTATCTCTTTCTCTCCCTTTTGGAGCCAAGGACCATGGAGGCCCCTGGAGGCCAATCAAAAGGGCGGCTTGTCTCACAATTTCCAAATGTTTTTAGCCACAGAACCTACACGTCAAAGTCCATGGTATGTGTCCAGGGTTCTGTCTCTGAGCTCCCCACTGCCTCCCTAAAGCACAGTCTGGGGACTGAGTGCAGAGCAAGCTGAACCCACCTCTGAATGCCAGGTCCCTCCCCTTCGGTCTCTGTGGCCGTAGCCTTAACTTCCCTCTCTTAACCTTAGCTCCCCCCCACTCATGCCCCTTTTATTCACCAAGAAAACTGGTGCGGACCAGCCTCTCACGGGGATTCTGTGAGAACCCAAGAACACACAAGATCCCAGGGTACACGGCTCTTCACATGTAAGCAGCTATTACTGGTACTTTTGACGGATAAGGAAACTGAGGCCCAGAACGTTCAGTCACTTTAAGGGCCGTGTCAGGATAAGACAGGAGTCAAGCTTGCCAGCTACCTGAGGGGGCCTCTGCACAAGGCCATGTGGTCTCCTTTGGCCTCAACCCACACATCCCAGGAACCTGGGCACAAGGGACAGAGAATTTCTGAGCAATACACTGAGCACGTGGCTTTCATTCTTAAGCCCCAGTCTCTACCCTGAAGGATGGTTTCTAGAAGACCCTCCGGATCAGTTCTTCCCAAGGTCTACAATTCCTGATGTCAAAATCCTGGCCCCCTCCTCCCCTGTGGCAGGGAGCTCAGGGACACCCACGAAGCACATGATGTAAGAAATCTTCAGGCACCTGGCCTGGGACCGGCTCACCTCTTGCCTTTCCCATTCTCTAATACCCTCTCTCTCTTCCAAGCCTTGTGGCCTTTGCACATGTTATTTCTTCTGCTGGAATGATCTTCCCTCCAGTTTTTGCCTGGGTAACTCATGCTGGTCCAACACACCTCCACTTAAGCATCACTTCCTCTAGTACCCCTCCCTGACACCTCACCTGATCATGTATCTTTCAGTCTTTCTGTCCCCTCCCCTCGCCCCTTCCAAGCACTGATCACCACCCATACCGATACACGGTGTGATCTTTTGATTGGGGTCTCTTTTCCCCAGTAGCCTGAATGCTCTGTGAGGGCAGACTGCCAGCTAGGCCCAATCACGCACTCAGGACCTGGCACATTCCCTGCCACACGGAAGTGCTCAAGAGGTGTTGTGGAATCAGAGAATCAATGCGTGAATGGCCAGAAAAGCAAAACTCAGAACCACTTAAGCAGAGCACATCAAAGACAGGATGTCGCAGAGGAGACATGAGAAGCTATGTCCTATGTCACCCTCCCATCAGCCCCGGAGGTATATCTAAGGCAGATGGGCACTCAGAGCTCAGAGAGGTACAGGAACCACTCCAGGGTCACAGAGCAGATAGGGACGGAGCAGGATGAACTTCCCAGACTCCTAACTCCTTTCACTCAACAGTCTGCTCCATCTGTGGACCTTCTCACATGGAATGTTATCAGGCTGGAATTCCTACCCAAGTTCTCACCAGGAAAAGAAGAGCGAGCTTCAGACAGACTGGCTGACTGCCCTTATAAAGAACACACATGAGATGTTTACATCTAAGAGAGATTTAAAAATAAGAAGAGTACTGAGGTCTCTCCTGTCTGTAAAGCTGAAAATTCAACAGGAGCAAAAAAAAAAATTCAGAGAATATAAGGATTTGAGAAAAGTAACCACGGGGCTACCGAGAGCGTAGAGAGACCGGGGGGCTCCCTGAAACCTTCACGAGGCGGAGGAGGGTGAAGATGCATTCGAGGCAAATGGGAAGAGCATGCGCAAAGGCTGGAAGTGGGAATGCGCGGGAGCTGTGGCACAAGGAGTCTCATTTGGGAATGCCTCTTCATGGAATTTCATCTTAGGAAGAGAACTGCAGACCTTACTCCTCTGGCCATCATGGAGTTCCCGGTGTAGGACTAAGCCCTCCTCCAGATTCAAATGTGAAGCTGGACAAAATACAGGAAATCAGTTTTCAGACTTTTTAACAGTAGGCAGCACAGGGCTTGTGATTCACAAGGGAAGCCCTGATGTGAGATCACTCCAGTCTCTGCCTGGACACCTTCTGGACCATGGCACGGGGATGGAGCCCAAAGAAGGCACTGCAGTCTGGCTGAATGGAGGAGACAATGGTCAGAGTTCAGGGCTTCTGAGGTGGCTGGAATTAGCAGGATATAATAATGAAGAGAAGGGAATTCTGAAGGGGAAAAAAAAAAAAAAAAGAACTCCAGAAATGTGCAGAGGGACCCCCTTAAAGTATATGGCTGGATGCCAAACTGATTGTACAAAAGGAGCCTCTGAAAAGTCTGGCAGGTAACTGCTGCTGGGGGCTGTGAGCCAAGGAAGGATTCAGGAGTCTCACAAGATGAGATGTCTGAGTTCTCATCTGCCACAGAAGACGGACCTTGTTGAACACCTCGAGCGTTTAGTTTGGGACCCAGAAAGGCCAGGCCTTAGAAGGATTACTCTAACCCTAGAATAAGAACAACTGGAGACCCACCCTAACAGTTTAAAAACAAACCTTTGAGGTATGAAGCCGATCTGTATGTAAAGTAACTGCCTGCCATAACAAAATCCAACACTTTTCAAAGGAAGATAACAAACTCCAGATGCTCAACAAAACATTGCAATGTGCAGCACAGAATAAAAAATTACTTGTGAGGCGAAGCAAGAAAATGTGACTAATAATCAGGAGAAAAATATCAATCAACAGTAACATACAGAAATGACAGGGATGACGGAATCTGCTGACAAGGACCTTAAAACAGCTTTCATAGATATGCTCAAGGATTTAAAGGATAATATGGACACAATGAAAAAAGAAACGCTATAAAAGGGAACCAAATGGAAATTACAGAGATGAAAAATAGGGTAGCTGAAAAGAAAAATTCACTTGACAGATTTTTCTAATAAAACAGACTGCATACTAGAGAAGAAAAGAACAGCAAACTTAAAGACAAGGTACTAGAAACTATCCAAATTGAAGCTCAAAGGGAAAACAGGACTGATGAACTCACTGGAGCTTCATCACCAAATGGTTTAACACATATGTAAAGTCTCAACAGCAGAAGAAAGAGAGACTGGGTAATAAGAATATTTGCAGAAATACTGGCTGAAATTTTCCGAATCTGATGAAAAATATAAACCCACTGAGCCAAGAAATTCAATGAACCCCAAACAGAATAAACACAAAGAAAACTATACACCAAAATCAAGTTGCTAAAAAAAGAGTAACACAGAGATGTATTTAAAATCACCCACACAAAAAAGACACATTAAATATAGAAAAACTATCAGAATAATCTAACTTTTCATCAGAAACAACATAAACCAGAATATAAAAGAATGACATTTTTGAAGTGCTTGAAAGAAAAATTTCTCAACTTAGAATTTCATATCCAGAGAAAATATCCATCAAAAGAACAGGTGAAATAAAAACATCTTTAGTTAAGAGATTCTTTCACCAACAGACCTACAATATAAGTAAGTGTTAAAGGAAGTTCTTCAAAGAATGAGGGAAAATGATAATAGATGGAATTCAGATTCATACAAAGGAAATAAAAGTACAGGAAGTGGTAAATATGTTAGAAAATAAAAAAGCATTTTCTCATTTCTTAGTTAACAAATAATTGACTGTTTAAAGCAAAAAGAATAATTGTTGGGTTTATAACTTATGTACGCATAGACATATGATAAGAATAGCACAAAGGACAGGAAAGTAGTAAATGGAAGTGCATTGTTATAAGGTCCTTAGTGGTGTTATGAATTAAATTTGTGCTGGATTGTAATACATAAAAGATGTACATTATAAACCACAAAGTAACTACTAAAGAAAAAGAGGTATAGCTAGAAAGCTAACAAAGGAAATTTTTTTTTTAAGTTCTCAATATTAAAGAAGGCAAGAAAAGAAGAAAAAATGAACAAGATGAGATGGGACAAACAGAAAAAACAAAACAAAATATACAAAATACAAAAAATATGAAATAAAAAATTCAACCCTATCAACAAATAATATTAAATGTAAATGGATGAAACACTTCATTTAAAAGGCAGGGATTACCAGACTAGAGAAAAGAGTGAGAACCAACTATATGCACACACTTCAAATAGAAAGACACAGAAAGATTAAAAGAAAAAGATCAAAAGAAATATACCATGCAAATACTAATCCTAAGAAAGCTGTAGTAGCTATATTGATATCAGGTAAAGTAGATTTCAGGACAACAGTTATTACCTGTTAAATAAAGAAATTAAGAAATAAAAAGACAAATAAAGGTATTGAACAATTTTAAAAGGGTCATCAAGACATAATGATCCTAAGTGTGTGTACCGAAAAGCAAAGTTTCAAAGTACATGAATCAAAAACTGACAGAACTAAAGGGAGAAACAGCGTATCCACAATTAGAGTTGTAGATTTTAATGCCTGCCTCTTAGTACTTGATAGAACAAGCACATTTTTTTTTTTTTAGCCTAAAAAGGTATAGAGATTTGAACAACATTATTAACCAACTTCACCTAATTGACACTATACTCAGGGAATACTCCTCCCAACTCATTTCTAAGAGGCCAGTTTTACCCTGATACCCAACTTACATTACAAAAAAGAAAAGTACACTACTGGTTGGAATGCAAAATGGCATAACCACTCTGAAAAACAGTTTAGTTGTTTCTTAAAAGTTAAACGTACACCTATCATATGATCCAGCTATTCCACTCCCAGGTGTTTACTCAAGATTACTGAAACCAACTGCCCATACAAGTACACAAATGTTCAGAGCAACTTTATTTGTATTAGCTCCGAACTAGAAACAACCCAAATGTCCGTCCACAAGTGAATAAAGCAAACTGTGGTATGTGTATCTATGCAATGAAATACTCATCAATTAAAGGGAATGAACTACTGATACATGCAACCATGGATGAATCTTAAAACAATCATGGTGAGTAAAAGAAGCCAGACCCCCACAAACACACAAAAAGGATATATACTGTAAGATGCTATATATGCAATATTCTAAAAAATGTAAACTAATCTATAATAACAGAACGTACATCAGTGTTTGCCTGGGGATGGGCAAGTGGTGAGTAAGGGATTATAAAAGAACACAAAACAACTTCAGAGTGATGGATGTGTTTGATATCTTAATTGCAGTGATGATTTCATGAGTGCATACATAGGTCAAAACTTATCAAACTGTACAATTTAAATATAGGCACTTTATTGTATGACACTATGCCTCAATACTGTTTTAAAAAAAATCACCAGAAATATTTATTTTCTTGATTATGACCATCATCAACAAACCACTGATATTCATGGGGCACGGCTAATTCTAGGATTGTAGTTCCCTAGCCTTAAGTCAGTTTCGGGAGTGATATTAAAAACTATGTAAAGGGGCACCTGGGTGGCTCAGTCGTTAAGCATCTGCCTTCGGCTCAGGTCATGATCCCAGGGTCCTGGGATCGAGCCCCGCATCAGGTTCCCTGCTCTGCGGGAAGCCTGCTTCTCCCTCTCCTACTCCCCCTGCTTGTGTTCCCTCTCTTGCTGTCTCTCTCTCTGTCAAATAAATAAAATAAAATCTAAAAACCAGGTAAAATCCTGGGGAATTTTAGATAGAAGTGATCAGAAAGTATGTTCTTGAAAGCAAATAACTCTGTATACAAACTACCCTAGGTCTTAAAGTAATTTAGATACCTTTCCAAGAAAAAGAAGTTTCACAGAAGAAGTCACTCACTAGGCAAAGAGGAAATATCCTAACATTGTAAGTTTCTTCAGTTCATTTCATAGTTGGGACTCTCTGATAGTTTTAATGTGTTTTAATAAAGTATAGGCATGGTGATTTATTTAAGAACAATGACAATAAGGGTGCCTGAATGGCTCAGTCGGTTAAGCGTCTGCCTTTGGCTCAGGTCATGATCCCAGGGTCCTCCCTTGCTTGGCAGGGAGGCTGCTTCTCCCTCAGCCTTTGCCTGCTGCTCCCCCTGGTTGAGCTCTCTCTGTCAAATAAATAAAATCTTAAAAAAAGAAATGACAACAACAAATCAATCCATGTAATATACCATATTACCAGAATAAAAGAATCCTAGAATCATCTCAATAGATGGAGGAAAAAAGATAAAACTGATTTATGACAGAAAATTTCAGTAAACTAGAAATAAAAGGTAACCTCCTCAACTGATAAAGGGCATTTATAAAAACCTACTTCAGCAAATGTAATACTAACTGATGAAAATGATCACTGTTCATGGTGAAAAACTGAACCCTATGATTAGGAAAAAGGCAGAAATACTCAATTCTTCTATTCCACAATGTACTGGAGGGTCCTAGTATAGTGACATGAAAAAAATAAGAAGAAGAATACAAACTAGAAAGCAAGAAGTAGAGCTATCTTTATTGGTAGATGAAATCAGTAGGTACAAGGAAAATCCTAAGAAATTGACAAAAAAGCTATTAGGACTAATTCACTATTAGTGAACTTAGCAAAATTTCAGGACGCAAAATCAATACACAAAAATTTTGTTTTTATGTAATAGCAACAAGTAATCGGACAACTAAAAATCATAGTAGCAAAAAACAAAGTACTCAGAGATAATTTCATGAAATATGTATAAGACTTCTACTCTGAAAAATATAAACTATTGCTGAGAAAAAAAGACCTCACTTGGAGAGATATACCATATTCATGGATTGGAATACCCAGTATTATTATGATGTCTATTCTCTCTAAATTGGTCTATAGATTCAGGGTAATCCTAAACAGAATCCCAGTTGGATTTTTTTTAGAAACTGGAAATTAGAAATTCCCCTAACATTTATATGGGAGAGCAAAGTTCCTAAAATTGACAAATATTCTATTAAAAGGACAAAGTTGAAAAACCAAGAGTACCTGAATTTAAGATTTACTATAAAACTCCAGTAAATAAGACCATATTGGCATAAACGTAGATAAACAGACTGACAAAACAGAAATAAACTCATATATACTTATGCATGCATCTGATTTTCAACAAAGGTTGCAATGCAATGCAATGGGGAAAGAACAACTTTTAACAAATGATGGAACAACCAGATCTCCATATGGGGAAAAAATGAATCTCAACTCCTATCTCTCACCATTCACAGTTAACTTGAAAAGATCACAGACCTAAATCCAAAGGCTAAAATTATAAAGCTTCTTTTTTTGTTTTTTTTAAGATTTTATTTATTTATTTGACAGAGAGAGACAGAGCAAGAGAGGGAACACAAGCAGGGGGAGTGGGAGAGGGAGAAGCAGGCTGAGCAGAGAGCCTGGCGCGGGGCTCGATCCCAGCACCCTGGGATCATGACCTGAGCCAAAGGCAGATGCTTAACGAATGAGCCACCCGGGTGCCCCTAAAATTATAAAGCTTCTAAAAGATAATTAAGGAGAATATATTCACAATCTTGAGGTAGCTAAGATATTCTGGGTAGGACCCAGACAGTACTAACCATAGAAAAAAATTGATAAATTAGACTTTGTCAAAATAAAAACCATTTATCAAAAGATACTGTATGAAAATCAGAGGGCATGCTGAAGACGGAGCAAATATTCACAGTATATAAGACCTGGATCTAGAATATATAAAGAGAGCTCTTACAATTTAATAATACAAAGACAAACACCCCAACCACAAAATGGGCCAAAGACTTTAGACAATCTGCATAGTAAAGTATACAAATGGCCCATATGCAGATGAAAAAGTGCTCAATGTCATCTGGTCATCAAGAAAATACAAATTAACACCACAATGACCACTACACACTCACAGGAATAGCTAGAATTAAAGAGCCCATCACCTCCAAATGTTGGCAAGAATGTGGAGCAGGTAGAACTCCCATACATGGCTAGAGGGAGTGCAAGATGCTACAGCCATCTTGGAAAATGGTTTGTAAGTTCTTACAAAGTTAAACACTCTCCCCTATGACCTAGCAATTTTACTCCCTGGTGTTTATCTGAGAGAAATAGACACATAAGCCCTCCAAAAGCCTCCTACAAACACTTTCATAGCAGCTTCATTCATAAGAGCCTAAAACAGGAAACAACCGAAATGAACAACAAAAGGCTAAACCAAATGTGGTATTTTCATAAAATGGAATACTGCTCAGCAGTCAAAAAGAATGAACTGATATATACTACATGTATGAGTCTTAAAGACATTTTGCCACGTGAAAGCAGCCAGATACAAAGAGTATTATTATACGACTCCATTTGTAAGGACTTCTGCAGTCAGTGTAGGTTCTAAATACTCTCATCAGACCCAGGGTCCTCAAGCCCGAGCCCTGGGTACCACCTGAAGCGGTCAAGTCCAGCCCCTAATTCCACACAGAACCCATCGGCGTACAAATCTCCAGATCCGAAGGCCACTGGAGGGGCTGTTTCAGCCTCGGCAAACCAATCCTCTGTTGGATCTAGCCTAAATCTCTCATACCCTCCTTGCCCACATACCTGGGGATCTAAGGATGGAGCCCCCTCTGACACACAGGAGGGAAGCTGTGAAATCAGTAGTTTCAGGAGAATGGAAGGCTGGGATGTCCCACAGGAAGGGCACTCAGAACTTTTTTCTTCCAGGCCAAGGGAGAATGTGAGGGCCAGAGACAGGATGGGACCTGCCCAAGGTCACGCAACCCTGCGACCCAGCTGATTAAAACCCAGGGCTTCTGAGTCTTGGCTTAGTGCCCCTTCTAGCTTTCCACCCCTTCCACCACCAAAGGCAAAGAGGCAGCTGTCTTGTCTAGCTGGCCATGGCTTAGCTGCATCACGTGGCCCTGGCTCTCATGAACCACATGATTCAGAGGTGCTTAGAGGTGAGGACAGGACCACTGAAGGATGTGGATGATTGATGCCCACCCTGAGTCTCCCGATGGCGACTCAGGCTTTCCTGGCTGAAGGATGCGGCCTTCCCAGCTATTCCAGCTTCCGTAGTAAGGTGGCCCAGGTCAGACCTGGACACCTGGAGATTGCCCGGGGCCAAGCTCATCTTTGCATTCACCCTCCCCTGGCAAAGCCTCCGCCTAAGGCTGGCCCACCCCTCCCCCAACCAGAGAAGGTACTCACTGATGGGGGCGTGTAAGGCCACGTGCTCCTGGTAGGGCGTGTAGTACTTGTACTGCTTTCCGCAGAATTCACAGGTGTAATTGCCAGTTTCTGTCCAAGGAGAGGAAAGGGTGGGAATGGGCTCCTGACTCCCGTCCAGAAGCAGCAGCATGCTCCCTCCCCTCCGACTCCCCCTCATCCTGGGACCAAGTACAATCAGGAGCCCACTGGAGTCAGACCGCCGGGTTCAAATCCCAGCTCCTCCATGTCCAGCTGTGTGACCTTGGGCAAATCTCTTAACCTCTCTGTGCCTCAGTTTTCCTATCTGTAAACGGGGGTAATAATAGGACCACCTTCTAGGATTGCTGCGAGGATTAAATTTATATGTCAAGTGCTTAGAACAGTACCTGGCACACGCGGTTTCTCCAACACTCCACCCCCAGGCCCTGGTGTTCAGGAAATGTGTGGTGACCTGAGCTGACCCCCCAGTGCCAAGATGTCGCTCAGCCCCTTCGCGAGCCCTGCCTTCTGCAATGGCCACACTTGGGTCCCCTCGTCTCCAGGACCTTCCCCATCCCAAGCACCCCCACCCCCCAGCAGGAGGGGGTCACATCTTCCTCTTGGGTCCCACCAGACTTTATCTTTACCTCTCTTCTGGCACTGCCTAACTTCTTTCTTCTTAAAAATTTCTGATGTAATATTGTTCACTGGGGGAAAATTATAAAATACTGATAAATACAAATACAAAATTTAAAGAGTAAGAGAAATTTCAATCATCTGTCACCCCCAAACAAAGAGTAGCAGCTACCCCTTGGAGGGGGAGCGTGCAACCTTGCCATCTGCCCCAGGCCCCACCCCTCCCTCCCATCTCTTCCAGAGCGGGCTTCTCTCCCCCTGACGTCATCTGTCTGGCTCCGATGGGCCTTGAATTAGCCAGCCCTGATCCATATCCTCTTTGTAACCTGGTGTATTCAATCGACAATACTTTGTGGACATCTTGCTTAGTCAATAAACATCGATCCCTACTGCATTTATTGGCTGCATGGTTCCCCCCGGACTTTGAAATCTGCTGAGCCAGTCTACTACACCAGGGGACGTGTGGATTGTTTCAAAATTTTTCCCTTACCAAAAAAAAAAAAAAAAAAAAAATGCTGTGATCCACATCCCTATAGAAATGTTTGCCCATTTGCTCATTATTTTTCATATCGCTGCAAAATGAAGATTTATGCGTAATTGTTGCTCGTTATTTCCTCAGGATAAATTAAGGGTATGCATTTTTAAGGCTTTTGATAACCAGAGCACCAACTACGTATCAAAAGGTTGGGTCAATTTTCATCCCAATCAGAAAGATTTGCCTTATAGGGGGAACCACACCGCACTGCTGCTTTCAAGTTCCATTTGTCTGCGTTCTAAGGAAATTGACTATTTTTCACGTTTAATTAACCGCAGTTTTTCTTCTGTGACTTTCCCATTTGTGGTCACAGCCAATGTTTCCATAGGTATATTTACCTTTTTTTTATTGCCAAGAACTCCATACATTAAGGACATCAACAATTTTGTTTATATGTTACAAGTATTTTTTCTCAATTTTTTTTTATTCTGTGTATGGTTTTTCTCTCTCAACATGGACTTAAAACATTTTCATAACTTTTATAACTGATGCACGAACACTGGAAAAGATCTACTATTTGCTGTTCATAAGCTTCAAAGCTGTTAGAGCAACTGTATTAACTGTATTATTCAAACCCTATTTGATCCTATTTGTCTACCCGTTCTATTGAAGACTGCATGTTGTGATCAATCCTTCCATTGTGTCATACTTCCAAATTTATTTTGTATATTTAGATGCAATGTTGTCTGATGCATATAAATAAGGCCCATGAGATCAAAATCGTCACTGTTAACTGTAGCCTTCAGAACACGACATTATTTTCTAACACAGTGCTTCTAAAAGGTGTGGTCCCTGGACCAGCAGCATTAGCATCATCGGACAATCGGTCAGAAATGCAAGTTCTCAAGACTTCTCCAAGACACACTGAAAGAAAGTTCTAGGACCAGGATCCAGGAATCTGTGCTTTAACATAGATCATAGAAAAATCTGACACACAGGAAACTTGAAGAACCACTGCTCAGATATTTAATTACACTGTTGTATTAGTTCGTCTGACATTAGTTATTAATTCTTGATCATTTATAAGAGCCTCCTTTCTCCTTATTTGCATGCGCCTAAAAACACTTCCTTAAATTTTCTTGGGAAAATTCATTAAAAAGATACTTCGGCAAATGCCACCACAAAATGCTGAGCAAAAGCAATCATGGTTCCTGCCTTCAAGGAGCTTACAGTCTGGAAAAGGAGATAGAAAAATCAAATAATCACACAAACTTAAAAACTGCAACCACAATGGGTGTTCTTAAAAGAGACATTTACAGTGCTATGAAAATCCCAATAGGGAATTCAATTAGTTAAGGAAGCAAGAGGGAGCTCCCTGAGAAAGAGTATAAGATGAGGTATTATGAGGTATGTCTCTAATAAACCATTATTTCAAATTAACTGGAGAACCTTTGTCTTCTAATAAAAGAGATTATGCCATTTCCTTTTATTGCTATAATTGACTTGGTTTTACTTGTTCTGTGTTTTGATTCCTTTATTTTTTTCATGTTCTACCCTTTCTGGTTTGTTTCCTTCGTTTTCTGTTGTTTGATGCAGGAAATCTTTTCTCTGCCTTTCCATTATTCTCCAATATTCCATTATTTTCCAATACTCTCCTTTGTCTGTTTTACACAGCATGTAAGATACATCTGTCTGTTACAGTTAAGCAGAAAATGACGTTTTCAAGTCTATTACCATGGAGAAAGGTAGCTTTACTCCATGCTTCTCAAACTTCAGCAGGTTTAAGAATCATCTAGAAGGGCGGTTACAACACAGATTGCCCGGCTCCGCCCCAGAGATTCCGATTCCATGGGTCTGGGGTGAAGCCTAAGAATTTACTTTTCTGATAAGCTTCCAGGAAATGGTGTTGCTGCTGGTGTAGGGCCCACACTATGGGAAGGACTGGTTTAATCTACTCTACCGTATCCTTCACCTATTCCTTCCTTCTCGTGTTCTTACAAGTCGTTTTTAATACTGTAGAATGATCTTTGTCTTTTGCATTCAATTTTGTAATCATATTCACAACATTTTAAACTTATCTCTAGTTTATCTGGTTTTAACATTGACCACAAGTCCTCCTGTGCTATGAATTCATTCCTCACAACTGTAGCGTATTTTATGAATTTTTTGAAGATGGGTACATGGGGAAAATAGTGTGTTTTCAAGCCCTCACTTTTCCCTTTACTCATAAATTACAATCTATCTAGATATAAAATTCTTAGGTTGTAATCTACGTTTCCCTTCAAAACATATTCCATTATCTTTTGGCACTGAGTACTGTGCAGAAGTCTGAGGCAAGTCCCCTTGGATTCATCTGTTAATAACTGCCTTTTCTTATGCCTGGATGCCTGCATGTTTTTTTCCTTCATATTTACAGTTTTAAAAAGTCACAAAGATCTACTGAGTTACGGGTCTCTTTATATTGAGGAAGATTATAGCCCAATCATCTGTCATCCCCTGACATACGGTGAGCCCTTAAATCAGCATACATGGGTCTGCCTTTAGCAAATCTTTCTTCTATTGTATCTTTGGAGCATTGCTTCTGTCCCACTGGTACAATTATCTGGAACTGGCTCCCCAGGCTCCATAGTTAGCTTGTTTTCCCCCTTGTTCTCTTGATCTGTTCAGGTTTCTCCTCCCCATAATTAATTCCATTTCTGCAGATCAACTCTGCTCTTTACTACGCACAATGTAGGTTTTAATTCTCTTTTCTGTTTCTCTGCAGTCCTTCACCGCACTCCTTTCTCGGCCTCTTCATTTTATCCTGCTGCTCTGTCACTGGACAATTTCAGGCTCCTCTCTCACAGGGGTCATGGTATGGACTGAACCGTGGCCCCCACCCCACCCCCAAAGTCAACTGTTGATGCCCCACCTCCCCATGTGATGGTGTTTGGACATGGGGCCTGTGGTAGGTAACTGGGTTGAGAGGAGGTCATGAGGGTAGGGCCCTCATGACTGGATTAGTGCCCTTGTAACAAGGGGCACCAGGGAGCTTGCTTGCATCAGTCTCCCACCACGTAAGGGGCACAGATGGAAGGTGGCCATCCCCAAGTCAGGAAGAAGGTTCTCACCAGAACCTTGACCAGGCTGGCACTTGGACCTTGGACTTCCAGCCTCCAGAACTGTGAGAAAATAAAGCTGTTTTAAGTCATCCAGTCTGGCACTTTGTTATGACACTCCAAGCAGACTAAGAGAAGTCATATTTTCTTAGATTCAGTTGTGGCTGTCAAACAGAATTTTCTTCTAGATTTTGTAGTAGGTCATTTTTAGAGGTATGCTTTTCCTCCGAGTCTCCTAAATTCTGTCTTGTTAGGTGGAATTTTTATAGTCTCACGCTTTGGGCTTTTTTCTTTTAATTTCAAAGTTTTTCAAGTTACTCATCCTTAGCCACATATAAAAATCGAGTAAACTATAGACGATCCAGACTTACTGTTTTCAGTAGACATGAGTGAACTGTTCTTGAGCCTCCCATTATCACGGCAGTAAATTATCATGGCAGACCACTATCACGGTAGTAATTCTCAGATCTGCAGCTGGACAGCGGGCTGACACGCAGGACCCCTGTGACCAACTGTCTCCTCCTAGAAGGATTCTTCTGCTGTCATGGCTCCAGCTTCCTCCTCCCTAAGTACCTAACTCCCCAATTTGCTCAGGTGATGTGGATGTGGACAGTGTACTTCCCGGCATGCACTGCTTCTGGGGTTTTCCTCTTCCGGGACCTACAAAGCTCTACCTGTGGCCAAAATCCCTTTGTGGGGCTCTGTGCCTCTCATGACTCCTCTTACTCTACAGCTTGTCATTTTTAGGGTTCTGTGACCTTGGCCTGCTTGAAACCCAAGATGCAGCACTCTTATCTCATAAGGCAGCTCCTGAGTGGTAACAGGAGATGCTCACACTATTCTAGCAATCTCAGTTTCAAAAGGTCGAGCTGGGAGCATGCAGGGAGCCAAACCCAGTTCCGTTTTCTCAATGCAATTCCCAACTGTGTATGATGTGTGACAATTCCTCCCAGATCCTAGCACTGGTCGTCTGTCCAACTCAGTTACTGATATACGGAACAAGTTTCATCTAGTTCTGTAGTGAGTTTTCTTGTCATCAGCCCATTCTTGAGTTAAGGAAACCATGGATTAGGGAGATCATAAAGCGTGTAGGATGTCATGCAGGTATGAAGTGTAGAGCGGGGGTTTCATAGATGGGATGCTCTAAAGCTCCCAGTCTTGGCCATTTCTTGACAACATCACTCATTTGTTACGCCCTGAATACAAGCCAAGGGCTGGGCTAGTCCCTTCCTGCATGCATCCTCCAGCGGCCTTACAGAACAGAGAGATGTTCTCATCCCCAACTTCCAGATGAGTCAAAGGACACTAAGAAGGGGTAAGTGGCTAGTCAACTGGTGATGTCAGCATTCAAACCCGTGCCTGATTCCAATTCTATTTTCATAATTACGATGCCAAGGATGGAAGGGCAGGGCTAACCCGGGGGCAGTGGACCAGCAGTTCTGAGATGGCAGGTCACAGATCCCACTGTCCCCATCCTGTATCTGTCTATAATTGTCCATCACAGAACAGGGCTCACTCGCAGGTGGGTTTCACCACAGTTTAACTTTTAGCAGTTTTAGCATTGAGGGCTTCCTTATTTTCTTCGAGAGAGAGAGAAACTGGACACATGCGCATAGTAAACTTGACAAGTACTGCACTAACCGCTTTCAAAGATACTCTTCCAACCCCAGTCTCCTGAGTGCTTAAGAGTTCAAAGAAAGCAATGACCCAGTCAACGCATTCCGAAGGTCAGGGCCAAGCTCCACCCTGTGAGGAGCACCTCCAGCTTCGCTGTTTTTCCTGCCCTAAGATGTCCTCATGCATTCATTCAATGTTTGCGTGTGTATTTTTGCAAGCTACCTGAAATCCTTATTGTAATGAGGCAGAGTCAACAAAGGTCTTTTCTTGCTGGGTGGTAAGCGAGAGGAGGGGGAATGCAAATTCCTGAAGGGCTGGACCAGACACCTCTCACTGGCCGACTCCACCCAATCCATTCTTCTAGAAACAGCCAAAATGGTCTTCCTAAAATGTGAATCTGATCAAGTCCCTTCCCCACTTGGGAAACTCTCTAGCTCATTTCCCTCAGAAGGAAGTCTAGATGCCTTCCTCTGGCATTCAAGGCTAAGACCCGAACTCAGAAACTGATTGGCCTTTCAATTCCCTAGAACAAGAGCTGCTCTCCTACCTTCACCCCGTGATTCAAGAGCTCATTCCCCACCCTGGTCCCCAAAGCAGGAGCCTCCCCGCTTCCCAGGGCTGGTCAGGTGCTTCCCCAGCCCCCATGGCTCCCTGTGCTGCAGGTCATGCTCTAACTATCTGCGCACTGACCTACTGCCCCCTTCCTGTGCCAAGTACCCAAAGGCAGGGCCACAACTGCTTCACCCACTGTGTCCTCCCCACACCCCACGCACGTGCGCTGAGAACAGGCAGCAGGTGTGGCGCCTGCCCTCAGGGGTTTCATGGGACAAGGACAGATTGTCCATGTGGCTCCCTTGGATGGCTTCATTTGCCGATGAACCCCTTCATTTGCGGATGATGACAACAAGGGTTATTTTCCGAGCACCTATTATGTACCAGGCACTGTGCTAATAGGTGATTTACATTCACGATCTCATTTAATCCCCCAACAAACCTTCGGGGAAATGTAGTCCTCATTGACAGGTGAGGAGCCGAGGCTCAGGACGGCTAACAGACCACCAGGGCACCAAGCATGTGCTACACTCACTGCCCTGACCTTGACCCTGTGCTGTTCTGCTGCTCCTCAAAAGCTGAAGTCCTAAGACTGGCCCATCTGACAGGTGGCAAAGTGAGGTGTAAGGAAGCCAGCGATCACTGGCCAGTAGCACTGTTGCGGGATGAGTGAGGTCACCCCCTTCCAATGGCAAGGCTCACCCCGCCCCCCCTCAGCTGGCCCCCAGCTGTCTCCCCACCCAGCCCACCCCCAGAGAGAGGCCCGCATACTTGGCCCGATTTTCTGGAATGGTTCCGGGGGCTCCTCCTTCACCTCGTCAGTGGCCACAACACCTTGGTCGAAGGGGTCTGTGGGAGAACACACAGCCCTTAGCGCCCTGGTGACCAGGTCTTGGGAGCCCAGGCGGGGACAGGGAGGTGGGCAGTCACCAAGGACTTACCTGCCCGATTCTCGGGGGCCCCTTCCACACTAAACACTGCGCCCGGGTGGGAGGCAGCAGCCGCAGAAGGAAAGAAGCAAACAGGAGCCCTGTTAGTCCCTGCCCACAGCTGCCTCTGCCCAACGCTCCCAGCCTCTCTGGGACCCAGGAGAGCCGCCGTAGCCAGCGTGGACACCCCAGAAAACCAGGGGCCACAGGAGAGCACATCCCAACCAGGACGCAGCCCGTGCCTCCGTTCCTCATCCTCCCCATGGGCTAGGGCCCAACCCGGAATAGGGCAGATGCTATCTGCCCGGCCTGTTTCTGGATCCTGTTTCTGGATCGCTGCAGCCACTCTAGAGTGCCAGGGCAGGAGAAAAAGAGGAAGAGACCAGTTAGGAGAAAAAGAGGGGATGAGAGGAGGACAAGCCAGTGGCAATGGGCAGCAGGGCCTGGCTGGCACAGCTTGCGACAGGCCGGGGTGCAGAGCTAGAGAGGAAGCCCCCTCCATCCTTTCCAGGTCCAAGACCCTATTTCTAGGCTTGAGAGTCTAAAAATAAATTACCTAAATTTATGGTTCTAATTTCTAACTCTATAACCTAAGATGCTAAAATATCATCATTCATTTTAAAAAACTGGTTTAATTTCATCAGAGCATGTGAATACTCAGTACAAAATTGTAAAATGCATCGATATGAAATTGCTGAAATTCGACGGATTCTGACCTACCAAAATGGCAATTTCACTTGGGCTACCCTAATCAGAAGAATATATGGAGTATGACGGGGACCTTCTCTTTCCCAGAATCCTCAAGGGTCGGTCACTCCCCTCATGGTCTGCCTGCTGCCTGACCTTCCTCTGGGTGGGAGGAGAGAGGGGACAATTGGTGGTTGGAGGGGGGAGCCAGATGAGCAGCCCTGGTGCCGGGGGGGGGGGGGGGGGGGTGTTCCTCTTCACAGAGTGAGGGGCCCGACTCACCATCCACGGCGTGCAGGTCCCGGTGCTCCTGGAAACAGCTGTAGTACTTATACTTTTTCCCACAGATGTCACACGTGTACCTGAAATTGTCTGTGGGGGATGGAAAGACACAGGCAGTTACCAG
This sequence comes from Phoca vitulina, assembly GCF_004348235.1. Taxonomy (NCBI): domain Eukaryota; kingdom Metazoa; phylum Chordata; class Mammalia; order Carnivora; family Phocidae; genus Phoca; species Phoca vitulina. The sequence goes on along the minus strand of NW_022589724.1, from coordinate 14,223,422 downwards.
GACTTTGGACTCTTGGGCTGGGGATTTTTTAGGGGGGGCCAGCTCATCTGCCTTAGAAGCCAACATGGGACTAGGCCACACCGGCCCCAACCAGTGACCCGTGGACAGTCTGTCCTGGGAGTGTTAGGGGTTCTCTACACAAGGAGATACGAGAGCCTTGAAGCAACGTTCAAACCAAACCCCAATCCCACTCTGGGTGAGCCGAGCTCCTAAGCCCCCCCCCCCCCTTCTTGAGGTTACAAGAGAGTAACTGTCACTGCACCTACTATTTCCTGGCGCTGCATGCGCAAGGGGCCAGGCTGGGCACTTCGTCTGCCTTTCCTCCGTTGGTCCTTGTGACCAAGGCAGGAAGTCGTAACCCACTTAACACACGTGTAGACGGAGGATCAGAAGGGACCTGTCCCAAGCCCCACAGCGAGGAGGGCCTGTGATAGGCAGCTTCCCAATGACCCTGGCCTCCTGGCGTACACACCCGTGTCATCCCTTTGCTTTGAGCCTGAGCGGGACCTAGGGATTTGCTTCTAATGAAGGGAATGTGATAAAGTGATGGGATGTCATTTCTGAGGTTAGGTTACAAAAGACCGTGACTTTCGTCTCGCTCACACTGCCTTGCTCTTACGGGCTGCCCCAGAGAGAGAGCCATATGGCAGCCTCTGGGGAACAGCCAGTGGGGAAGTGAGGCCCTCAGTTCCACAGCTTGGGAAGGACCCAGCCTGCTAACAGCCGCGTGAGTGTTGAAGCAGCTCCTTCCCTGGCTGAGGCTTAAGAGGAAACCACAGCCCTGGCCCACACCTCCCCTGCCCCAGGAGCCCCACAGCCAAAGGACCCAGGGAAATCACACCCAAGGTCTGACCACACAAATCGAGATAACCAATGTTCGTTTAAGTCATTCAGTTTTGGGGCTATGTGTTACACAGCAAGAGGTAACGAATACAGGGCCAGAGTCTGGATGATCCCTAGGTCTATCCAAATTCTGAGGCCAGACCCACTCAGGACACTGCTCTCACCATGCACTAGCATGGACCTCCCGTGTGTATTCCTTGGGCAGATCTAGGGATGGCCCATTGACCCCCATCTTCCTGACGAGGCCCCACACAGGGAGATTGAATGGCTTGCTCAAGGCTGCACAGTGGGGCGAGGAACAGCCAAGATTCCAATGTTCACTTAACTCCATGCCATAGCTAAGTCAGGGCACATGGCCCTTCTCGGTCTGCAGAAGCCACCTCCCACTCCTGACTGACGCACCAGGCCTCTGGCCCTTCTTATGCTCCCCAGCACTCAAACACAGCATTGGATGCGACTCCCTCCATCCCAAGGTTGCCAGGCAATTCTACAGGAAGGTTTCTGGTCCCTGCTTAGCTCAACTTAGGGGCACAGAGGACATCAGCCTTCTCCCTGCCTCTGCCCATCATCTCTTCCACTGCATCTGCAGGCTCTCAAAGTCCCCAGGGCCACAGAGATTAACGGGTCCCCAAGCGAGGTGCACACAGCGTCAGCACACACAGTCCTTCTGAGGGTCTGGGGACCAGGCCCTGCCACCTCCATGCCCACCCCTGAACCAGCCAGGCAGCAGTGGGGGGGAGGTGGGAGGGTGTGGAGGAGGAGAGACCTGGTTCTGCTCTGTCTCACTCAGACTGTCAGCTCAGCAAGTGCGGACCCTACCTCGGGGTTCAGCTTCTCTTCTTTTCCCCCTAATCTGAGGGGATAGGAAGGTCATAATGAGCTGATTCCCATGACCTCTTCCAGGCTGGCCATTCTAGGATTCCAAGCCTGGCTCCAGCTTCAATCCAGCCTAGACAATAACCACCACCACACGCCCCATCATGTCCCATCTGGACCGTAATTCTCTCTCGGTGCTGGACACTGGGGAACACACCTGAAGAAGTCAAGGCCATCCAGGGTCTGGCTCCAGACAGGTCCCTGCCCCTGAAACGCCTCTCCCCTACTGGCTAGTGCTGGTCGCCCTCCACAGCTTCTGGAAACACCGTCTCACCTCTGCTCACACAGCCCCTCCTAGCACCTCCAAGAAAATGAGAACCCCCAGCTTTCTGCCACTGAGAAGCGTCATCACCCTGCTCTGCGGAATCCCACCCCACTCCTTCTCAACACACATGGGGACCACACTCCCGGACCCACCTAAGGCAGGAGTAGATTAGGACAAAAGACTTATCTGCAAAGGAAAAAAGGCAAAATGATCTTTCTGTCAATGAAACCACATTTTCAGAGCCTCCAAGAGAGCTCAGAAACTCTAGGAATGGCACTGCGAATCAGTCTGGGGGGACAGGCTCTGGAGTCAGGCTGCCTGACTCCAACCCGGCTCGGCCACCAACCAGTGTGACTAACACTGGACACACTCCCAAACTGCTGCACCTCGGTTTTCTCATCTGCGAAATGGGAACGATAGTACCTTCATCTCCCAGAGTTGTAATAAAGAATGAGAGAGCACAATGCCTCAGAGACAACAAATACTTGGTAAACGTTACCTAATACTGTTTCGGAAAGGGAATCAATGTAACAGCAGGAAGAAAATTGGACGTGGAGCTAATCTTTTATTTTCTTAGCTAAGAGATGGGTGACTGGGCATATGCCTCCATTTCGGACTGTACAATTTTTCTAACAACTAAATCAAAGACCCTGGACTAGAAGGCGGGAGGGAGGCCTGGTTTCTAGGCCCACCTCCACCACTAACAAGTTCCACTGAGTTCTCTCTGGGACTCAGTATCCTCATCTGCAAAATAGGTAGGCTGGACTTGGTAGTATTCTCGACACAACACTTTTGGCTCCAGGGCTCCACGGTCAGGCTCCTGTCACGAGGACGCCAGGCTTTCTGAGCAGGCGCTGCTGGCCTGGGTCAGGGTAGGGGTGCAGGACTGAGAATAAAATAAAGCACAGTGGCCGTGGGGAGAAAACTCCCTAGGGAGGAAGGCAAAAGTGATGGAAAGACTAAAAATACCCCCAGTGACAGTCCTCTACAGCCAGTGGGCCTCCGGGAACCATGGAAGCCAGATGGAACACAATGGATCATTGAGGGGCTGCCAGAGAAGTCAGGGGCCCAGAATAGCCAAGGAAGGAAAGATAAATAGAAAAGATCTTTAAATGTGTGGCTGACCACAGGCAAACCACGGGAGCCCGAAGAGAAGGAAGCTTCTGAAGGAGAAGGGAGCCAGGGGCTAGGCTGGGGCAGGGCTCAGAGAGGAGGGACAGGCTTACACCGCTTCCTAGCCAGGGTCCTCCGGCAGGTGTCGGGCCTAAGTGAGCCTCAGAACGTCTAGAACACGGAATCTTAGCCTGCCCTGCCTGCCTCTCATGTGATGTGGGAATCCAAGGAGAGAATGGATGGGAAAGGGCCTCAGAAGAAATGCTTTCTGGACCGCGTACAATTAAGGCCCTGCGTTGGCCCACACACCTCCTCAATCTGCTTTGTTATGGAATTTTTTTTGCGGGGGTGGGGGGGAGATCATGTTTATTATTTTTAAAAACCTTTTATGGCAAGAAGAATAGGGGTTGACAAACTACGGCCTGCCCACCCTCTGTTTTGGTGAAAAATTCATTTCCATATCATCTCCAGCTATGTTCATGCTACGGGGCAGAGCTGAGTGGTGGGGACAGAGATGTCTGGCCTGCAACGTCTAAAATCCTGACTATCTGGTCCCTACCAAAGAGTCTGCTGACCCCGACGCAGAAAACTGTTCAGCTCCTTCAATTTTCATAAACCAGAAACACCTGTGTCATCAGCACCCAAAAACCCCTTCCCCAGGATAACCATGATTTCTTCCAGCACGAATCACTTTCCCAATTTTGTACTTCCTGTACACAGATCTTAGAGGAGGGGCTCTTGTGTTGGACTCCTTTTGCTAACATTGTGTTTGTGGGTAATCCACATTGCTGGGTGTAGCCATACATCATTCCTTCTCACTGCTTCATGCGAACACACCACGACTGATCTGTCCATTCGCCTAGCACTGACTGGGCACTCAGGTGGTTTCTGGTCTGGGGCTTACAACAGTGCTGCTAAGAATATCCTAGTTCCCAGGCGCCTGGGTGGCTCATCCCATTGAACGTCTGCCTTCGGCTCAGGTCATGATCCCAGGGTCCCGGGATCGAGCCCCACGTCGGGGTCCCAGCTTCCTGCTCAGTGGGGGGTCTGCTTCTCTCTGCCCCTTCCCCATGCTTGTGCTCGCACCCGCTCTCTCTCTCTCTCAAATAACTAAAATCTTAAAAAGAAAGAAAGAATATCCACTTCCCATCTTTTGGTGGACATGTGCACATGGTTCTGTTGGGGATACACCTGTGAGTAGATGGCTAGGTTCTGGACCTCAGGTTCTTTGGGCGGGGAGAGGTTCCAGCCCCATCTACACCCATCTGGCTTCTTCTGAGGCCCGTGGGTTTAGATCTGGGAGCAGGGCAAGCAGAACGCTGTCCTCAGATGGCAAGGCCCTGTGAGGCCCAGGCTGGGGTAGCGCACCCAGAGATTAGCGCCCATCGGTGCTCATGAGAAAAGCCTCGGAAGTAGCATTTCCCAAACATCAGCCCTGAGTTTGCCAGTGAGGGACCCTGGGAAGTGTACCACAAAGAAACATGTTCATCTTAGCAGAACTCAAGCTTCCCCAGGCTATTTGGCCAGAGAACCCATTACTGATAGAACATGTATTAGCTTCCCCAGGATGTGTGCCATGAACACACTTTGGGAAAGGCTGCTCTGAGGTACCATCCTACAATGTCATAAAGACCCTCTGGCCCCAAAGCCTGAACCCACAGGCCCCTTGGGACAGTCCTGAGGGGGACAAGAGCAAGGGGAAAATACTCACTGCCTTGGGAGGCTCCCTCCCCTGAGGTGGCTTCGGTGTCTGCAAGAAAGAGAAAAATGAGAAGTGAGCGGACTGGACCCATGGCGCGGCCAGTGCCAAAGAGCGAGAGGAGCGGGGGCAGCCAGTGATCCCACCACAACGTGCCCAGGACACTCTGTGCCCATTCACAGCCCCTCCCTGTGCCCCCTGCCATCAGTCAGGCCCAGACCCATTGCCCGTCCTCCCTGGCACCATCTGTCCTGTCCCCTCAGCCTCCTCATCTTCAGAACGGAGACAGCGCCCTGCCCCCACTCCCAGGGCTGCCAGGAGGAGCACACAAGAGGACATGTGAGCACCTTCCCTGCAGGGGCCCCTGCAGGGACACCAGACGGCACTGATGCACCCTGGGAGGAAGCAGGCCCGTGTGGAGCAGGCAGGAGCAAGGGTGGCAAAAGCCCGGCAGCATGTCCTCCCAACCCCCCCACTGGCCCTGTGTGCTTTCCCAAGTAAGGAGGCCTCTTCTCTCCACCTGGGTCTCCACCCTACTGCAGACAGAGTGAGAGGACTGGCGCTCTGGTGTGTGTGTGCGGGGACGGGGGGGGTCCTGGGGTCATCCACAGGCCAGGCAGAGAATGGGGAGGTGTGGCCCTCGGCTCTGCCCCAGGGATGCCACGCACCTCGGTGTGCCCGTACGTGGGTCTGGAAACAGTTGTAATACTTGTACTTCTTGCCACAGATTCCACACTCATAGGATCCTGGAAAACAGGAAAGAAAGGGACAGCTCAGCCAGTACCCAACACGTGCAACTATGAGGTCCCAGGACCCACAGTGACGCCCCCAAGTGTCACGAACTCCATGACAGGGGGCAGGGGTCACCCAGTGGGCTGTCTTAGTCCCAGCAAGCAGAGCAGCAGCAAGGACCAGCAGACACAGGCCCGAGCTGGAAGTCAGGAGCCCGGGGTCTAGTTCCAAGTTTCTGCCCCAACTCTCTAAGTGACCTCGGGCAAGTCACTTCCCATCTCTGGCGCTCAAGTTTCCAAATCTGTTAAGACGGAGAAGACAAGTCCTTCTTATACTTATTCCTTGAGAGGAAAAAGGAAATGAACATAAAAGTGCTCTTTCAAACTAAGGAATAAATGGCATCCATGGAAGGAAATCAACATGCATTTCAAGTAACTTCTACCTCTCCTCCTTGCCAGGATGGGACAGAGGTTAAGAGGACAGTCTTTGAACCAGATGGATCTGATCCCTGTTCCTGTTCTGCCACTTACCAGCATCATGCCCTAGGTTATTCCCTTAGACACATTAAGCCTCAGTCTGCTCATCTGTCAAATGGGGCTACAAACACCTACCTCACAGGGGTGGCCCTATATCCCCCCTAGGAAGTGCCCAGCCCTATTAGAGATGCGCCCTGCAGGGAGAGCGCCCTCCCCGCCCCCCGCAGTCTGCTGAGCAGCTTTCTTGTTCTCTCAGACATACAGAGACCGACACGGTGTAACTGCCTGACTCCAGTCCTCTGCCGGGTGCTTCTCCCAGGAGCTGGGACTGAAATGGCTGAGTTCCCAGCAGGCATTTCGGACAGGTCAAGGCGGAGCCCACGCTTGCAGAGCACACACAAAAGGCCCATGGCAGGAAGCCAAGCGGAGCCCATCAGACCCAGCCTGGCAGGGGCCCCAGGCTCAGAGGCCCTGCTCATCCCTCACGGAGGCCCACGACCACCTGAGTCCGAGCCGCATCCTTCCTAACAGACTGGCCAGGAAATTCACACCAATACAGAGGCCCTGGCCCCACGCCAGGGTCAGTGCCCTACAACAGCTGGGGCTAGGGGCCTAGGAATCTGCCTTTTTCAAAAGGGTCCCTCAGGGGATTCTGAGCAGACCAGCAACCAGGTTCAGGAACCACTGACTTTAGAGTAAGACAGACCTGGGAGGGGATCTCGGCTCTACCCTTTACTGGCTGGGCCTCAGTTTCCTTCCAGGAAAGAGGTGGATAATGCAATAGCATCTAGGTGAAGACTGGCTTGTTCCTGCCACGAGCCCAGGTGTTCAGTGAGTGCCCGCATCACCAGCTATTTTTGCCTTCAGCCTCTCCTGGGGGCAGAGGCCTGTTTCCTGGGTGCAAACTCCAGGTATCTGATTAAGTCTGAGGAGCAGCGAGTCGGACTGTCTGCTCAGCTCTGCCACAGCCCTCAGCTGACCTCAGGCACATCCCTTTTCCGGTCTGGGCCTCAGCGGCCTCACCTGTGACCCAGGACGGTGACGCCTACGTCTCACGACCGAGGTCAGGACTAACAAGACACACAGGTGGCCTTGCCGCCTTACCACTGTGGGTCATAAGGTGGACGCTGTCATCCCAACACCAGCGTGGAACCTCGCAGCCTGTTATCCAGTGGTTTTATCTGCCTGAGCCGTGTCTCACAGAGAAAAATAAAAATGTGGGGAGGGCAAAGATCAGATTGCGTATTTCTTTGTCTTTAGCCCCGTGATTGGCACACAACGGGGGCTCAATAAATTCACGGTGTCCTGCAGTTCTACTCACCTGTCACCGAGTCCTAATGACCCCGACTGCCTTCCTGTGCCTCTACCCCACTCTTCAACAGTTTCTGCCAATTCCCCTTCAACCAACTGAGAATTTATGGAGGATTTTCAATGTGCCTGGCACTGAAGCCCCAACCATGAGCCAGTCCACGAGCGATCACTGCCCTCCGTGAGAGGAAACAGACAGACCACTAGGCAAGGGGACAGGCAGGGTGACGGCGTTACGACAGTGACGTACGGAACCTGGTGGGCCCCAAAGCGAGGGACAAAAGTCAGAGGGGTGAACAGGCGGGAGAGGCGAAAGGAAAGGGGCAGACGGAGGGAAAGGTGGCCCAGGGAAGGGGGAACCCCTCCCGAGAAGACCAGAGGCCACGGCCTGTGATGAGGCAAAACCTGGTTCAGATCTGACCCACTTCCAGATGAAGTCTCTGTGCCCCAGCCCTGCCCCCTCTCTGCCACAGATCTGGGCCTCAGTTTCCCCACTATAGTCAATGACCTAAGGACTTTCTCAAACTGTGTAATAACTGCAGGCTGCAATGGGTCTCCCCAGTTGCCCACCCACTTCATCCTGTTGATAAGCAGGCTTTATGGGATTTTTCCTTCAACCCATAGAGAGAGCGGAGGATCCTTGAAGCCTTGCTCCCGGATCTCAACCCACACAGTCTCACAAGGGGGGTGGTCATCAGTCCTGCGCCCTCTCCTGGCTGCCCCCCAGGGCAGAGTGGGGGCCCTTGCCCCGTGCACGGAGTCTCAGGCCTGAGTTCAAGGGCCCGCCTGTCTCCTCACTGCCACTCACCCTAAGACCCCAGGCTTCAGGCGCTCTGTGTGCAGGGGGCTGGGGGTTGCGGCCTGGGGAGAGTGCAGCAGAGCGTCAGCCCACCTGGGTTCAAATCCTGGCTCACTACCTAAGCAGCCAGGGGCCCTGGACAAGTCACGGAAACACTCATGCCTCAGGCTTCCTCTCTAAGCACAGGAAAATGGGACCCAGCTCGGGGAGCTGGGAGCAGTAACTCTATGGCTACAGAGCACCGTACCCAGTACAAAACAGGTACTCAGGACAGCACAGCTGCTGTTACCAAGCAGCATTTTCCAGAGTTCTTTAGAACCCAACTTCCTGAACGCAGCCCGGGAAAGAGACACCCACGATCAAGCGGGTGGGAGGCACGGCCGTCTTGGGAAGGCGCGGTGCAGGGGGAACTTAGGGACAGGTCCTACAGGAACCTTGTTTAACCCCAGCTCTTCCAACACATGTGGCCACAGAACTCCTTTATAGCCTTGGCTTGTTTCAAAGTTGCAGCCCACAGCAGGTGCTGCCAGGATGGTCCTGATGTTCCGGACTTCCCGATTTCCACAGACTGTCATCCCTCCGATGGCCAAGTCCTCCAGGCCCCTGGCAGGCTCAGATTTGCTGCCCTCTGGCAGTGATGGGGTGGATGAGCGTGGCCCCTCATGGCCCTGTCTGGCCGTGCCCCCACCCGCATGCCGGCCCCATCAGGTCGTCCTGCCCCTCGGCCCTCACGTACCAGATGCATATCTCAACGCTTGGTCAAAAATCCAGGTCCCTGAATAGCGACTTCGCACAGATCCACCGTGGGGGCTGCCTTCAGGCGCTTTTCCATCTGAATTACGTAAGAAATCAGAAAGATCCCTTAAAGTTGGGGGTGCCTGGGAGGTGGGGGAAGGAGCCAGGTGAAGGGGAGGGCTCCACGTCTCAGGTTGGCCAGTCACCTGAGCTGCCAGGGCCTCGGCTTCTCCATCTGCACAAAGAAGTGTGACCAAGATCGTGCGGTCTACTTTTTCAGCGAAGAACCTGTCCTTCCCAGGGGGGCATCCATACCTCCCCTGGGAGGCTGGGCTATGGCAGAAAACAGCCACAGGCCCAAATCCCCCCGAAGTTTTATGTTTTCTCTGTATTCTAACTCGTGACGTAAATAGAACATAAAATTATCCATTGTATGGCTATTTCTCCCCAAGAGCATTCCAGCAAAATGACCCTATAGGGAGGATATGCCCTGCCTATGCTGTGGCCTGGTGCCCCTCCCCAGCCACAGCCTCTGCAATACCCCAGTGTGGTGCAGGGGGGCGCTAGCGAGCCTTCTTGGGGATGCTCAGCTCAGACAGTCCGGGTCCCCAAAAATGACTCCCTCCCCGGCTCGCTTCCTCACTCTGCTGGGCTCCCCAACTACCCCTGTGTCCTTTGTCACCACCACTGCCCACTAAGTGCCAGGTGCTTAATGCCCTTCATTCAAGCCTCTCCTACATCTCTGCACAGGGCTGGCCTCCGAGCCCGACGCACAGCTGAGGAAGCAGAAGCTGGCCAGGTGTGCAGCCACGTGGCCAGCTCAGCTCACCCTCACACGCCCGGCAGACACAGGCAATTATCATCCCCATTTCTCAGATGAGGTAAGTAAGGACTGCAGGGACCACACATCCGGCCACAGGCAGCTCAGACTGGCAGTGATCGGGAGCCAGTGTATGTGCCGGCCACACCTCTCGGAAAGGACCAAGAACAGATGGTGCTTGTTAACATTTACCACCCACTGGGTGCACCCAGGTCTCATTCCCGTCCTCTATCCTCCCAGAAGTCCTGGTGTGCTTGGGACAACTCCGTACCCAGTTCACTGATGAGCGTGAATGTTCTAGGGGCCAGGCGGTCCAGGGTGGAGGCTACTCAGCTAGTGGCTGGCCAGCCTTCAGAGCCACCCTGCTGCCACCACACCAAGTCACCTCTGGATGCCAAAGGCACTCGGGCTTCCCCTTCAGTCCCAGGGCTCCCCCAAGTGCTGCAGGGCAGCCGACCCCCTCCCACTCCCGCTTGCCCCGCCATGTCCAGTCCTGCCTCGGGACTCCCAGAGTCCCCTATCCCCTCTCAAGGCTGCCAGCGGCAGCTGACAGAGCATGCCAGCACACGGGAGCCAAGCCTCTTCCTCTCCCCAACCCTGTCACTAGTGACGCAAGAATCCACAGGCACTGAGTAACAGAACCTGTCTAGCATTTCCCGGAAGCACTTGGCAGACAGCCTGGCTTAGCTCCCTCCCCAAGAGCGCAGGTCAGACCAGGTGAGGCCAGCTGGGACCAGGGGGCTCTAGTTGCTGAGGCCACGTAGGGGAGAAGTTGGGAAGGCTCCGGCAGGGAAGGCTGGCCCTGAGGACAAGCAATGAGGGCAGCAAGCCTCAGCTCTACCATCTGCACCCAGCCAGCTTCAGACAAGCTCAGACACCTTTCTAGACACACAAAATGCAACGAGACAGAAATCCGGAGCAGGTGAATGAGAAGACAAACACAAGAAGGTGGGGGTGCCAAGAAGCACCGAGCCCTCTTGGTTCTGGGACCCAGCAGGAGCGAGGCCCAGAGCCTGCTGGCAGACAAGGGAGCTGGAGAGGTAAATCATGGACAAGTCGGTTTCCTGAGGCTCTTAGGGCTTGGACTCAGACCAAATGTCTTTGGGACCAGGGTCTTCCAAGTAAGAGTACAAATCGCCTGGGGATATGTGAGCACAGGCAGTTTTAAGAGAATCAATACCCCAATCATCAACTTCCAAATATATTCTTCCCTAAAATCAATGTGCTGGAGATGTAGTGGTGGGAGGGGAGGCCCCATTCAGCTGGCACTCCTCACCCACCCCCTGACACGCTACAAGCAAGACAATTCCTTCACCACCACCCCACCATCGGGGCTGCCCATCTCACGGCTCCAAGCAAAGAGGTGATCCCAAGTATCGGAGTGAACCTAGAAAGTGGGCAAAATCTAACACCAGGGAACAACGCTTTCTGTGAATCGTGTGATTTCCAATTCTTTACTCTCCACGAAACTGAAGAAGCATCTAATGGAGCTGTTCGTAGAGAGACCATTAACAACAGTGTCTGATGACAGACCCCATGCGATTTTCAGCCCACAACTTGGAAAGAGTTCCAAAAATTGAGTGACGCTCAAAACTGCATCCATCCCTGGTTCCTTACCTATGTGATTAAGCTTTCTAAGTACTTACATGTACAGAAACCAAAAGGCAGGAGTTCAATTAATGCTAAATCTCGTCTCAGCCGTTAAGCGTCTGCCTTCGGCTCAGGTCATGATCCCAGGGTCCTGGGATCGAGCCCTGCATCGGGCTCCCTGCTCGGAGGGAAGCCTGCTTCTCCCTCTCCCACTCCCCCTGCTTGTGTTCCCTCTCTCGCTGTGTCTCTGTCAAATAAATAAATAAAATAAATAAAATCTTAAAAAAAAAAAAAAAAAAAAACTCGATCTGGGAAAAAAATGTTTTAAAAAGTACAGTTTTGTGATCCCAATTTTTTTTTTTTTAGAAATTTCTATTTCAATTTATGTACATCTTGTTGTAGCAGATGAGTGTAAAACAGTGATCAATAAAAGACTCTCAGGCATAAAAAATACATTACATTAGGATAAAATCCTGCAAGGGAAGTGGACTGGAAATATGAGTTCAAGGAGAGAAAGGGAAAGATGTAAAATTTCTGACTGCTAAAGATGAGCCTGTTCGCATGTTTTTTAAATGGATGATGGCAGATATTAAACAGCAGTGGCTTTGGATTCTCTCCGATACATTTAGAACAGTGGTTTCACAGTTATAGTTCCAAAATGACAGGTTTTTTTTACACAACACTCCAGAAATTAGATCCTTTGCAATTATTTAAACTTTGGATAAAACTGTGAGATGTCAATTCAAAAATACGAAAGAATATATACCATTTCTTAGGAGGTGATGAACACAGAAAGTTGAAAGCCGCTGGCCTTTCGGGTTCCCAGCACTCCAGATGGACCTCCAGACGTGTCAACGTCCTGAGGCTCCAGCTAATAGTGCTGGTAGCTGTTTGGCATTTTCTGCCTCCCGGCGTAAAAAAATGCTTTCGTACCTGTTACCTCCCTCTGTCCCCAACAAGCCTCCTGGAAAGACAGGCAGGTGTTCTTACACCCACCAATCAATGAAGACAGCATGGCAAGGAGAGGTTAAGGGTCCTGTCCAAGACTCCACCGCGGGGCAGATCCTGGGTCTCTTGGATTTACAGCCCAGGGGCCCTTTCCCGTGGGGACCCTCTACCCAGGAGCCCTTCCCACCTTGAACCACCAGATGAAGGGCCAGCAGCAGAGATCAGACCCGCCTGGGAGGGTGGCCAGAACCCCTCCTTCCCTAGCGGCTGCAGCAAAGGGCTGAGTGTTGGTTCTGGCAGGCTCCGTGCAAGGCCTGCCAACCACCCACTGAAACAGGAAACTATCAGCTGGCGCCATGGGGCAGGACCTGGCACCACAGCCCAAAATCCACGTGGCCGGGTCTGAGTGGCTGCCTGCCCTTCTGCTGCTCCTTCCAGAGCTGTGGTCGAGCCGCCGCCTCCTTCCCCTGTGCCTCCTCCCTCAGGCAGTCCCGCGGGCGTGGAAACACCCCTACCCCGTGGTGCTCAAAGCTCACTGCTTAGAAACGTCCGTGTAGTCCTCCATCTGATCCTTGACTCTGCCCCCTGCAGCCCGTCCAGTGACTTCCAGGACAGAACTCATGCCCTCACAGGCCTGTATCCGGTTCCAAACAGTTCCCACAGTCACAAAGGCCTTCCTGTTACGGAGCTGAATTCACTGGTGAAGCCCCTGGATCAGTCGGGGCCGTGCAGAACGCATCCACTCCTTCCCCTCCCACTCCAACACTCCAATGCTTCAAGCCGAGCATACTTCTATCCCCTCATCTCCCTTGCGCCCCCCCTACCACTGGCCCCCGCCCCCAGTCTCTTCCTCCCCAGGACAAAGAGCCCTTAGCTCTTCTATGGGGTTCCTCGCCACACTAGGAATGAACCCTCTGGACATAAGCAGGTTGGCCCACACCCCTCATCTGAGAAGGAGCCCTGCTGGGTGGCTTGCTCCCTCCAGAGGCTCCTGTACCACCGGTCTCCAGGCACCTGCCGCTCTCCCTGGGCTCCCCTCATGTGTAAGCTCCCCAGGATTAAGGACCGATGGTCTCACCATACAGAGAAGAGCACCCACTGCTTGGTAGTACCTTCTGACCACTATGATGGGATCTGAGCATCCTTCTCTCTCAGAACCAGGAAATACTCCCAGGACTGGATGTCCTGACTGTTCTAAGGCCAGCTTGCCTTGTCTTTACCACCTAGGACAAGAATGGCAAGCAGGTTTCCACTTCCTACTTTCCAACTCTGGCTGACTGGCAGTGACGTCTTGGTGGGCTGTGTTGAGAAGGATTCTGAGGGGCACTGTCGCCGTCCGCGGTGATCAGTGAGCGATGCGTGCCGTTGAGCGAGAGCGGAGGTGGTAGCCAACGGCAGCGCCCTGCGTTTAGCACTCCTCGTGGCGTTCCTGAAACGTCCGGTGCGGCGCCACCACTCCTCGGCGCTGCTGTGCACAGTTCCGCGCGCAGCTTGTCGGGTGGACACCGGCATCTGTGACCTCACTTCTTTCACTTCTGGTTTTACCCAACAGGGTCATCGAGTTCAGTATCATCTCGGCTCTTCTTGCTGAAAACCCCCACGTTTCCCCCACGCCGGCTCCAATGGAAGTGACGTTCTAAGAGCAAGAGATCTCTTTCTTATCACAGAACTTGTGGGCAGCCGGGAAACTGAAGTCCCCACTGCAAGCTTGGCAGCCAGCCTCCTGGGCACTGATGGCCGCCCCGTCCCGGCCTGAGAAGCTGCCAAATGCCATCCATGGGTCCAAGCCTCGGCTCCTCCACGGGAAGTGCGTCGGATGAGGACTGTGCCACTGGGAACACTGTTTGATGGCTGTTACAGGGCCAGTGAGGACCTGGGGGTGGACACAAGGTTCCCGCACGGTGCAGCCCTGAGTGACCATCGGGAACACTGTTCTATTCAGTAAGAGAGGCCGGCTCTGAGCCCTGAGCGGGGCTGGGTGAGCGGGGCTCTCAGAGGCCCCCGGCTGCACATGCTTCTCTGCCCAGCGGCCCGGGAACGTGTTCATTAACTCCACGCCGCCCAGCCTGTGCGGCACGAGTGCATTTAAAGGGATGGCTCTAACCAGCATTCGGCCCCTGGCTTTCCCTCCTTGTTTTCCTTCCAGGTGGGAGGGGGTCGCTGTGAGGTGCACCGACCCTTCATGAAGTGCAAGAAAACATCACTGATGTGCTCTGTGGCCCAGAGCCACTCTTTCTCCTTTCGGCTGGCCTCTGTTGGCCCCGCTATAAAATGCGGGGATAAGGGGTGTCAAATGCATAGCATGTGGAGCCCCACTGCCCATTTCCACAGCCACGGCAGACATTAATAATCAATCACGCTTAACCATGCCATCCCTTTAGAACCTTTAACACAGAACCCCTAATAAACAGCAGCAAGTACTTGGACTTGGCCCACAAGATAAAACCTACTTGCCATCTTGAGACCAGCTGAATCCGAAAGGCTCAATTCTTTTACATTGATTTTTTTTTTTTTTTAATGCTTTTCTTTCCGGGTACTGAGGCCAAGGCAGATTTCTCTGAGCCTGACCCTTGGCAGAAACTACACCCTCAAGGAGGAAGGTCTGCCTTGATGGATGCAAGATGAGTCTCGATAATCAGCAGGAAATGTCCAGGCCCTGCTTTGGTCCCGGCTCCAAAATGGCGGCTCAACTCCCCCTTGCCACTGTGGCTTTACTCCTTTTTCATTAAGAGTCTGTGAAAGGCAGTTTACTTAGAAACGTCACAACATACTCAAAGTCCCTGGGTTCTAGGGAGGCAGCACTAGGAGGGGGTCCAGGACAGGACAAGTTGCCCTGTTCAGATGAGACAATGGAGGCTCAATTAGAACCCATGTCTTCTGACACCTCACCCAACGCCAACTTCCCCGACCCATTTTTTCTCTACATCACCCTGGCTTATTTCTTAGGGTTTGGGAAAAATGCAGAAACTATTACTACTCTTCCCACTTGAAGAGGTACTTGAAAGAGGTATCTTCCCCCTTGAAGAGCAATGCTAATACCCCTGATAAAAGTTAATCGTTTACCAAGTACAATGCTGAGTGCTTTATATACATCATCTTACTGAATCTTCGCCTCACCCCACGAATGGGCAATTGTGAGAACTGAGGCACAGAGAGATCAAGTAGCTTGCCTGAGGTCCAACAGCTATTACATCAGAGAGCCTGGATTCACTCCCAGACTGAGGACCCGAGCTCATTCTCCTTGCACAACGCTGTTCTCTTCCACTGCCTCTTTTGATTTGCACACCCGTGAGGTGGGGACAGGGAGCCTCACTGAACAGAAGAGGACACTAAGGGGCCGCAAAGCCAAGGACCCTGCTGCTGAGCAGCAGCTGAGCTGGAAACCAGCGTCCGTGGCTGGCATGAGGCCCTGAGGCCTCTCACGGTGCCCGCAGCCGGCCCAGGGAGGACTCCCTTCCAGCATTTCCCTAGCACGGCTGCTCTAGGCCTTCCCCGCCAAATCCCGACTGCTGGCTCCATCCCGAGATTCAGATTCAACTACCCTTCATCGAGCATCTACTGGTGAAGAGGCATAAATAGCTACTGGGTCCAACGAGTCTTAAAACACACACCCCAACGTGAGCAAGGGCACGTCCCCTCTTGGGTTAGCGGACACATTCCTAGTGGCTAACATGGTCTGTCCTTGGCCCCGGGGAGCGAATACTGATGGAGGAAGCAGACACAGGCTCCTGAAAAGGCCCTTCTTCCACTGGGCACTGGGCTAAGTTACCCATGCTCTTCACCAAGTACTGCTGGTTCATCCCAGTTCTGTCACATGAGAGAACGGCATTTCCAGGCCACCTGAGGTTGGGTGGGGCCATGTGACTAATGTGGCCAATGACAGGGAGGGGACTTAACTCTTCTCCCCTCTGGGCTGCAGCAGGTAATAGCTAGTGTGAGTCCCCCCAGAGCTTTCTTTCCCTCTGTCCCTTGGCCGGCAGCATTTCATATACTGGTTGCTTTTAGCCTGGGTCCAGAGCAGAGCCCCTAGATGACCCACAATGGACATGTAGTGTGACCAAGAAAGGAACCTTTGTGGTTTTGAGCTACCAAGATCTCGTTACTGTCAGGATCTTTTGTGACTGGGCCATAACGTAGCCCCACCCTGACAGTTATGGCACCAAAGTCAATACCGCTCCCTAGAAGCCGGTACCTTGGCTGGACACTGTGGGGTGGGCGCAACGAGCCCAGAGACACAGATCAGACAAGTCCTGATGCACCGACCTCCAGAGGCTCCTAGTCTCGTGGCAGAGGCAGACACGGACAAGGCCCCTCTAATCTAAAACAGACAATGGGAAGCACCCAAGTGAGGGGCAAGGTAGAAACAGAACGCGCTGACCAGAAGAAATTCAAGAAGGCTTCTGGGATGAGGTGGCACTGGAGCTGGTCTTGAAAGATGGGCTGGATCTGGGCATGTGGACATGGGCAAAGGCATTCCAGGCAGAGGGAAGAGCACAAGCCAAGGGCAGGAATGCTGTGGAAAGGCAGAGTATATCGGAATGAAAGGTCCAAAAAGATCATAAATAAGAAATATGGACCAGGTTATGGAGGATCTTGATACTATGGCCTTGAGAGCTTGTTTGGAGGTTCTAAAGCAGAGGAGCGCAGCTACTCATATACCCTTGACCAAAGAATGGTCCTCCTTGACCCTACACACAGTGGGGAATCCCAAGTTTCCAAGCAGGGAGTGACATGGTCAATGACTTATTTTTGCCAAAGCCCCTGGCAGCCAGAGTGGAGGGCAGGTGAGGGCAGAGAGACACAAAGGCACTGGCTGTCAGTGGGAAGACACAATGACCCAGCTGTGGCTGACAGTGCACAGAACAGCGGAGGAACATCGAGGAAAGGGAGTACGGGGCTGAGTCCCGGCAGGTGGGAAGAAGGGGCAACAGAGGACTCGAGTGTAAACTCGGGGACACAGACACACGGGAAACTCCATACAAGGCCCTGCATGCCGACATGGGACATGAGCCCAGGAGTCTGGAGGAAGTGAGCCAGAGCTGGACCAGGGAGGACAGGGAGAGGGGAGGGAGGTGGCAGCATGTCTAAGAAACATGGAGGACCATGCGCATGGGGAACAGACCAGGCAAGGCCTCAATGCCAGGGTGAGGCTCGTGGACTTTATGTCACAGACCAGGGGTTGCCAACCGGTGGCCACGGAAGGACTGTGACCCAAAGATAGGTTTTGTTTGGCAGATTTCAAAAGTCAAATTAGTCACCAACGCTTAAAGCCAAAAGAATGCACATCAAATGTCTCCCTTCTGGCATGTGGCGTGTCCAGAGATCCGGCCACACGGAGCCCGTCTCCCACCTGGTTACGAGGCGGAGGACTGAGCCCCTCCATATATGCGCTGGGCCTCGTGGGCATCTGAGTTTGTGACCTTGACAGGGGTGCAGGCAGCCCCTGAGGGGAATCCCCAAGGCGGGGCAGAGAGGACTGCTAAGAAGCTTGTTTCCACAGACGTCCTCTGAGCCTGGCCCAGCCCAGAAGGGGCCGGGGAAGGTGCCGGTCTGTCACCAATCTGATCCTCCTGGGCACCTGCTCCAAGCAGGACTCGCACTGGAAGCTGCCTTCAGGAGCCCGTGGTAAAGCCAAGGAGAAAGAAACGCCGACAGGCATTTAGGACAACAAGCAATGTGTCTGTGCTAGACCCACCTGCGGAGCATGAGAGCCCCACGGCATGAGGGATTCACCACACCTACAGAAAGTTCCAGGCATCTGACCTGAACAGTCTTAAAACACGGACAGAGCTTTGGCACATCGGGTGGAAAGGAAAGAGGTCCAGACTAGGACTGCACAAGCAAAAGCAAGTCTAAGGAGCCTAGAGGGCAGAGGGGAGCCACCAAGGGCTCTCTCAGCCAGGAAGAGGCAGGCCTCTGCTCTTCAGGACTCTTGACCCCATGCCCCGCCCTGGTCCCAGCCCCGACCCTCTCAGGCACTCACCAAGGGTCTGCTGGTTGCGGACACCACCGATCACCACGCAGATCTCAGCGGGCACATCACCTGTCCCGTCCTTGCTGACCGCCTTCTTCTCCTCCTTGGCCTCCCCCTGCCAGATCACCTCCTGGATGTAGTCATCAGGTAGCTCCGTCTTCACCTTCACCTCCGTCATCGTTCCCTGCTCGGCACTCAGCGAGGCCTCGGCCGGCGCGGGCTCTGGCCCCTCCACCTTGGTGCTCTTTTGGCTGCGCTTCAAGCGCTCCCTGGGAGAGAAGAGAGTCTGCTCAGTGTGGACTCCGTGCGAGCCCCCAGACCCATCTGGGAGCCCACCAACCCAGGCGGTTGCATAACGTTTAGCTACAGACCCACTTCTCCATGAATCTCACCTTGAAGCACACGGCCCCCATGGCAGCCCCTCGGGGTCTTCCTGGGAACCCAATGTGCTCAGAGGAACACAGTTTGAAAATGACTGGGCTGGTATGGCTCCAATTCCACC
The DNA here is from genome assembly GCF_004348235.1 of Phoca vitulina. NCBI lineage: Eukaryota > Metazoa > Chordata > Mammalia > Carnivora > Phocidae > Phoca > Phoca vitulina. The sequence goes on along the minus strand of NW_022589724.1, from coordinate 14,204,742 downwards.
TATTTCACAGATAGGGAAGCTGGGACCTAAAGAGATCTAAACTTTTGTAACTGGAGTTACAAAAGACCTTCAAGGGTAGCTCTGGGTGGTTGAAATCAGTTCTTCTCAATCAGTGTGCATATAAATCAGCTGAGATTGTTGGTAAAATGCAGATTCTGGTTCAGCAGGTCTGGGGTTTAGCCTGAGATTCTGCTTTTCTAACAAGCACCCAGCCAGAGCCGGTGCCGCTAGTCTTCAGTCTGCACTCTGAGCAGCAAGGGCTTAAGTGATGTGTACAAAGTGCCTGGTGCTGTTCCCTTCCCTCCTTGGCAGAAGGGCTAGAGATTCCATCCAAGCTCCCCCCCACCCCGTTCCCATCTGACAGACGGGCAACTACAAGCCACAAGCCTCACTCAGACCAACACTCTGGCCTCCAGGTAGGTCTTCAAACATCCAAAGACATCCTTTAAGGCCATGAGCTCAGTGTTGAGGCGGGCAGGGCACCGGTTACGAAGCCTCCTTTATGAGGGGCCCACCGCGGCCCAGAGCAGAGCTGCGACTTGCCCAGCGCCACACACAACACTGGGGGCAGGCCACAGCACGGAGCCAGGTCCCTGCCATCTCCTGAACAGACGGTTCGGTGGGACTCTCTGTGTTATCCTAAGGGCCCCCTCAGCCTTCTGGCATGGGGATCATCATCATCATTCCCGTCTCTGAGGTACGGAAGCCAAGGTGTGCAAGAAGGGGGAGAGCACATCACGGTCCAGCCTGGGGATGTCACCCCGTCACGTCCAGCCCTCTCCGCGGACTGCACTTTAAGGCCCAGGCTTGAGGCACACACAGGCAAAACCCACTAGCATTACCAACTGGGGCTTTGTGGAGATGCCAGGCTGGGAGGCAGAGACCCAGGCTCTGACCCTGGGTCTGCAGTGGGCTTGCTGTGGGACTATGGACAAGACCTTGCTCTTCTCTGGGCTTCAGCGGCTCCATCCGTCATCAAGTGCATGAGTTCGATCACATTCACGGTTCCTCTCAGCTCTGAACTTGCTCTCGGGCTGGGGGATTGCAGAAAGAGAGGAGGAGGGTCCCAGCTAACGAGGAGGGAGTGAGGAGAAGGCACTGGGGAGGTATCATGGCCTGAACTGGGTCTCCCCACCTCCCCATTTTGTATGGTGAAGTCTCAAACCCCACCACGACTCTAGCTGGAGACCGGGTCTTTAAGAGATAATTAAGGTTAAATAAGGTCATAAAAGTAGAACCCTAATCTGATGGGGCGGTGTCCTTAGGAGAATGGGAAGAGAGAGCTCTCTGTCTCCCCACCGTGGGAGGGCACGGAGAGAAGGTGGCTGTCTGCAAGAGGGTTCTCACCAGAAAACAACTGTGCTGGCACCCCGATCTCACACTCCCACCCTCCAGGACCGTGTGACAATACATTTGTCCAAGCCACTCCATCTGCGGTCTTTCACTGTGGCAGCCCGAGCTGACTAATACACAGGCCCCAGAGGACAGGTGGAGTGAAGAGGCAGGCTGGGGGGACACCAGCCAGGAGCCAGGGCCGTCCTGTCAACCACCTCCTTGCTGGGTGACCTAAGCCAGCTGCCTATAACCTCTGAGCCCCAGGTTTCCCATCTGCAAAACGGAGCTAATGGGACTGTCTGGGAGATTTCAACCAACTAACAGAACACACAGCACAGCGGCTGGCCGGTAACAGCTAACGAGACACGGCCACCATCACTATTATTAGGAATGACAAACCCTACAGCATCTTGAGCACTCACTGGGCCTCCTCCTGATGTGTCTGCCACACTAGGGCTACCTGACACCGTCCAAGCATTTGCCCTTCTCCGCAGCGGGAAACATAAATCAGGATGGTTCGATCGCCTCCGTGTTCATTTCTTCTACTGATTTAACAAACCCTGAAGTCACTTCCTATGTGCCGGGGCTATTCTAACATACTGACTCTTTTCATCTCGGGAACAACGGGGGAGGTGGAGGCACTGAAGAGGAGAAATAACTTGATCAAAGTCACATGGGTAGGAAGACATGGGACCAAAACAGGATGCAGGCATCTTGGTTCTTAGCCACGGTGCACTGCAGCTGGGGGAGAAACCTGCAGGGGGAAGCCTGCCCACCTGCCCCTGGGGCAGCCCCCACGTCACCCACTCTTGACCTTTTGCTTTCCGAACAGACTCAGAACCAAGGTGCTAGTGGGAGAGCAGGGCTTCCTCCGAGGGGGCCATCTTGAGCTAGAGCCCCCTTGCTGAGGACCAGCACTCCCTGGGAAGGGAGCAAGCCTACCCGTCCCCTGCTTTAAAGTCGTCACAGGGCCAAAAAGCCTCTTAGCTCAGTGAGGCCCCAGGAGCCACAGGACCAGCAGGTCTGAGAGGTTACCAGGGGGCAGCTATGGCTTTAGGGAGGGAGAACAACCTGCCAGCCTGCTACAGAAGGGGATGTCCTGGGGGAAATGGGGGAGGTCTCCCCGGCGCCGGGGCACCAGAACAGAGGTGAGCGGACAGCCCGGCAGGAACAGGATGTGATGGACTCAGACGGAAGGTTCTGAAGTCGGACGGTCCCACGGCCAATTTCAACTGCTGCTCTCAAGCTGTGGGTTCTTGTGCAAGTGACTCCAATCCCCTTTCCATGCCTCAGTCTTCGCACCCATACAACGGGGACAAACACAGCACCTGCCCCCCAGCGCTCTGATACAGAGACAAGGCAATGTCTACAAGGGATGTGGCCCCCATGGAGATGTTTACACAGGTCTACTGTCTCATATGGGGTGCAGGGGAGGGAAGTATGCAGAGGACGCAGGGGAAGGGCCTGACATGGTACAGACGTCACTGCAGGGGCTGTGGAGATTGTACCTCAACAGGGGTTCAAATCCCATCACTATCACATCCCGGCTGGTGACCCTGAGTGAGCCTATCTCCACATCAGTGAAGCAGGGAGCGCCATGTCCACTCAAAAGGTCTTGTGAAGATCAATCGCAAAAATGTAAATCCAGGACCTCGTCCAGAGCCACTCACAGAGCAGAGATGCTCACACCGATGGCGACAGCTGACCGAGTCACTGAAACGGCTGCTCCCTGCCTGAGACCACGCGGACGCTAACAACCAGTCCACGGGGGCGGAACTCGGGGACCCCGTCGGAGCCTGAATGCCGGCCCATGAATCTCAGGGGGGCTGCCGGGCAGGCAGGCAGCTGAGAAATCACCCTGGCTTGGCCCTGGCTTGTCCTGATCCTGACTGCACAAAGGGTTAAGCACCAAGGACAGGGCAGATGCGCTTCCAGAACAGCAAAGAGGCCCCCTGGAGATGAAAGGTCCAACCTGCCTGCCCTCCCCGCAACTGAGGTCACAAGGAGGGAAGGGGACAGACCAGACTCCCCCTTTCTTCACTGCCGACCTTCAGAAGCTGAGCCTGAAGGTCTATGAGCACTTGCCCGTCCCACCTGAACAGACTCAGTGCCCTTCCTGCTCTCAAGGACCCCCCACCCCGCATCATGATGTCCTGGTGGGAGAGAGGAGTTGTTGGAATGAGACAGGCTGGGCATCCACACACCCTGTGACCTTGGGCTAGACCGCCTCTCTGAGCCTCAGTTTCCTTGTCTGTTACAAGAAGGACCATGATCCTTGCCAGCGCGGGAGTGGGAGACGAGCCAGGGAGCAGGGCAGAGTGGGTTTGCAGGGATGGCAGCCGCCATGACAATGTCATTGATGCACGAGGACACCCCCGCCTCTGGGAAGCCTTCCCTGCTTGCTCGAGGGGGAGTTAGACCCCCTTTCTGAACACCCATCTGGCCCCCAAAGGAGACGCTTACACTGGGAGCCACGGGAGCCAGCCTGTCCCCCACAGGCAGTCCTTTCAACGGGACACCCCCCCAGCCTTGACGGCGCCAAGGACACTGGCAACTTTTCTTCTCCCAGCTTCATGCTTTAGATTTATAAGCCCAAATGTTGCTTTTCTCGGGTGCTTTGCATTTAATTAGGTGTCCTAATAACAATGGAATCACTGAAGTACTTATATCACTTTGAATTAGTGGTGCAGCATCTCCTAACTTCTTTTTAAAAAAATTTTTTTTCATATATCATTTTTTAAAATAGAGCTCATTATTTTAATTATATCCATTTAAATGTACAGTGGAGCCCTTGGATATTCTCAGCACGAATCATTAGGTATATTAGTGAAAAAGCACTCGGAATCTATCTCCATGCTGACACTCCATAATCTATTCTATTTGTGTCGCTGTAAAATAGATTTATATATAGATAACTACAAAATAGTTGCTCAAGATATGCTATGAATTTTATATTTAACCTGAGTCACACTTCAACATAAAAATCTAAAGTCAGGCACTAAAAGGATATTTCTCTGTAAGTACATACCGTCTGTGGCCACTGGTTACTGCTCATGTCAGAATCCCAAAAGAAAAGCCAGACCAGTGGATCCCTGCCCGAGGACATCCCCAAGAGCGCTGACCCTTCATTAAGGCAATGGTTCTCAAAGTGTGTTCCTTGGAGGCCTAAGGGTTCCACAGCAGTGGCCCAGAAACACCCATGAGGCCCGAATAAAGAAGGTGGCATTGAATGGAGCTCCAAGACCCCTACTCCCTCTTTGATTTTAGCCTGATATATGTATACATAGGCTTCTTTCTCCCTGTCGTGGGGTATATGGTGCCCCCCCCCCCCAAGATATGCCCACGTCCTAATCCCCAGAACCTATGAACGTGAACTTATTTGGAAAAGGCTCCTTGCAGATCTATTTAATGTCAAGATCTTAAGACGAGGTCACGGTGAATTACCTAGGTGGGTCCTAAATGTAGTGACAAGGGTCCTTCTAAGAGGCACACAGGGGCTATGACGGGCAGAACAGGGGACAAGGCAGAGAAGAGGAGAAGGCAACATGAGCACAGAGGCAGAGTGTGGAACTATGCAGCCGCGAGGCGAGGAATGTTACGGCCACCAAAAGCTGGAAGAGGCAAAGAATAGAGTCTCCCCCTCAGAGCCTCCAAAACTGAGAGAGAACAAGTTTCTGGTTTAAGCTCCCCAGTTTGTCACAGCAGCCACTGGAAACTACTACATGGTGTCAGACTAACCCTGGAGAATAGCTCCACGGCGATGAGGTCTGCAAGCCGCTACCCTCTACTCCCCTCCATTTTCTTCTGCTTCCTTCTTACTCATCCTTGTCTGTTACAAGAAGGACCATGATCCTTGCCAGTGCGGGAGTGGGAGACGCAGGGATGCGTGTGGCCCGTCCGACATGCCCGCACAGCCTGCCTGGGAAAGTTTCAGAAGCAGATCTCTTCCTCTGGGTTTTACCAGATGGTTCTTCAAGTGCTTCGACCCAGCCCAGCCCATCTGGCATTCACGAGAGCCCTGGAGCCAGATGCAGAAACCAAAGCCCAACACAGGGCTGGAGTCTGTTTGGTTCACATCCGCAGCCCAGCCCAAACATGAGGCCTGGGGCACAGCAGGAACTCAATCGACCTTGGGAATGAAGGGCATGCCCAAGGTCACACAACTTCCAGTGACCAGAAACAATGTTTCTGACTCCTAGCCTGGTGCCCTTCCCACTAAGGCGGACAGCCTAAGACAGTGCAACCAAACAACGTAATCAGTGGATCTGGGGACCTAAGACAAAATGCCATCTCTGGCCACGTTGGAGGAAGAGTTCCAGGGGATGCCATGTGGCCAGGAGTCAGACAGCTTTGTTTCTGGGTGTAATTCTCCATCACTGCACCAAAAATGCTAATGCTTGAAGCTCTACCAAGTCACAGTAGTTATGAAGGTTCTCAGCACACTGGACGTCATCTTGCCCTTGCGTGACTCAGTTTCCCCATCAGCATGACAAGTGCGCTGGAATCTGAGGCTGTGGTAGAGGCCAGACCTCTACCCAGCAGGGTGTGTGCACCTCCTTGCACAGGCTAGGGGAGCAGTGCCTCCATCTGTGCCCCAAGGCTCGGCCTGAGGGCCACCCCACCTCCTGCAAAGGCTCCTGCTTACTCACCCCAGTACTTCAGCCACCTGAAACAATGTGAAGGGTGGGTGGAAAAGCTCTAATCACAGTGTGTAAATAATGACTCAGTTAACTCCCGCTAGAATAAAACTTCATTAAAAGACTCCACTCATTAGGAATGAGGGTTAAGTAGCCTCAAGCTGAGCTTAAATACACTCTCCACGAATGCATGGATGCACGGGGTGTTAAAGGAACTCACACACACCTAAGCCATGACCTCAGGGGCCACATGCACCCTGCTGCGGAGGCTGACCGCTCACCAAGTCCTCCGACGCTATCCCTGTGCCCACCTCCCGATCATCTAAGTGCCGCAAAGGACTCTTACCTATTCACAGGTGTCAGCAGGCCCCTCCTTGGCAATGCTTCCAAGTCCAATGAGGTATGCCTCCCCCATTCCACCAGGGCTGCTCTTCCCAAGGCCTCCCGTGACCTCCATGCTCCTAGAGCCTATGGTTCCTTCTGGTACTCGGCAACTTCGGATGATCCTCCCTGTCCCCTCTGTCCGACTCTTGGCTCCCTCTGGTTCTGTGCTCAGCTGGTGGGCCCCCTACCTTCTGCCCCCTTCTCTGTCTTCTGCTGATTCCTCTTCACCAATTCTTCACCCTTATATGCTGACATGCCCCAAGGATCCGTTCTAGAACCTCTTCTATCTTTATCCACACTCACTCCCTAAGCGATCTCATCCAGACTCAGGCTTTTAAATATTAACGATGTGATGATGAATCCCAAATTCTGTCTCCAGCTTGGGGCTCCCCCTGATCTCCAGACCTACACACACAGCTGCCGGCTGGACACCTCCTCCTGGATGCCCAAGAAGCACCCATATTTAACAGGCTCCAACTCGGAGCTATTCCTACAGCCCTTCCCCCAAGTCCAGACAACAATCCTGACTCCTACCCCAGGGTTCTTCCCGCTGAACCCTGCAGTCCACGCCGCCACAATCAAATAACCGCACACTTCTCGATTTCAGTTAGGAGCAATTCCAACCCTCCAGCTTCTCGGGCCCAGACTCTAGAACTAACCTGTCTTCCCTCTCCCTCCGTCCATATTAATGAGTCTATCGGCAAATCCTGTCACTTGGTACAGAATCTGACTACTCCTTACCAGCCCCTGGTCCCAGCTGCCTTCCCCGGCCTCCCGTCCTGCTGTCAACCGCACAGTCTCCCGCTCCTACCCCTGCCCGACGCCCCGAAGTCAACTTTCAACACAGCAGCCAGAGTGACCTTGTTAAAGCAAGCCAGGTCGTATCACCCCAGGCCCCAAAACCCACTACAGTCCCACACCTCACCCAGAACAGCAGCCACAGCCCTGACCCCCGGGGCTCCCTGGGACACGCCCCAGGAGCCCGCTGGCCTCACCTGCTAACACACCGCCTTGTGGCCACACCAGTCTCCCTGCTGTGCCCTTAGCACATGCGCCTGGGGCCTCTGCCCCTGCTCTTTCCTCTGCGTGGAATAACCTCCCCATCCCGGCTGCCCTCACGTTAGAGCTCAAACATCCTACAGCCCGTGGAGACATCCCGGCTGCTTGACCTAAACCACCACGCGGCTCACCCCAGCCTTCCCTACCCCCTCGCCCCGTTCCCTGCTTTACTCGTTCTGCTCACGATTCACCCTACATTTATCTTCCACGTTACCGCTCATCCTCTTCACCGTCTGTCTTCCCGGCTGGAACGTGAGCTCCGCGAGGACAAGGACTTTCTCTTGTCCGTTCCCTGTTGCATCCCCGCACCCACAGATGCACCTGGCACAGGGGAGGCCATCAGTAGGAGCCTGTTCACGGAAGGCGCCAAGCAGTGAGTCTGGAAAGGCCGGTACGAGCACGGCCTTCAGGGAGTCCCTCTCTCTCCCCCCAACCCGCAAAGAACATCGATGGTTTAACTGCGTCAGTTAATGTTCAGAACCTAAGATGGCAAGGCCCAGCCCCTGGCCCTCGGTATCCCACAGCCCGGAGATGTTCCACGGGAGCCACATTCCGAACAGTGAAGCTTATTCCAGAAGGGCCTCACACACTTATCTTGCTCCTCTCCAGCAGGAATTTTCTCAAATGTAACGCACTCTTCCTTCCTCCTGAAATGCCAGAATAAGGTAGCCTGGGAATGCTCTGACACCAACTCTTTCTCTTCTCCGGCTTCAATGAGATATTAACATGTAAAGACACGAAAGGTGAAGGTGCCCAATGTGAGGATCTGTCCTGCAAGAGGACACCAACTCTCGAGGATGCAGGCTGGCTATGATGAACATCGCTCGGCAGACTCGGGCCCTCAGGGCCCAGGACGGGGTGCTGAGCTCCCAGGGTGGCTGCTTCTCTGACACCCATCCGGAGCCTGCAGCCTCATCCCTGTGGTTTCTGGGAATGCCCCCCTCTGCTTCTAACAGGCTCCTGCTCTGACTCTGCCCTCTGATTCCATGTGGTTGAGCGAGTCCTCCAGGCACCAGGGCTCTACCCCACCGTTTGTGTATCCCTGTGCCTGGCCCCTAGCAGATGGCAGCTAACGTCTGCTGAACGACACACACAGAGAACCACAAGAGGTGCGTACGTCAGCATGAAGGTGGAGGTGATTACGGCAATGATGTTGTAATGAGGGGATTGAGGACAAGAGCAACTATGGCATCCTGAGCGGCTGTGATGTGCTTCCCCCCCACCCCGCTCCCGTGCACCATCCCGCTGGATGCCTGATATATGCTAGGTAGTTTTGCTTTAAGATAAGAAAACGGAGGATCAGAGACACAGAGCGACTTTTTCATGGTCACACAGCTCTCTAGTGACAGAATGGGATGCACCCATATCTGCCTGAGTCTAACAACTGGGCTTTCAATCATTTGGATGATTTGTTTTCCCTTCTCAAAAGGAGAGTCGATTAAAAAAAACAAAAACAAAACACTTGTTGAATGAATGAACAAAGTCATGCGTAATCGACCAGAAACTCCCGAGAGATGGAGAACATACATACCCCCCCTTGTCTCCTGTATCCTCAGCATCCTGACGACACGGGGCACATCATAGATGCTTAACACAGTAACAAAGAAATGCGATAAAACTAAGGCATGAGGGGCTCCACATCGGCTACAGATAAAGTGCTCGGGCTTTATGCTCACTGTCGACCTCTAACTCTCCTTGACACGTTCCAAAATGGCTGCCATGTGCAGAGGTGTCCTGTGGACACAGAGTCTCCTGGTTTTAGTGACAAGGACAGGAATCATAACAGGGATAAAAGCTGCTGCTTCCACCAGGTTCTGGAAGGACCGAGAGAGAGAACCTACAGCAAAACCCCACTTTCCACAAACCCCGGTAACGAGGCCTCACGTCTCTCTGTATTTACTATTCAACCCGTGTTTCAAACCTTCACATCATCACCCATGTCTTCATAACCCTCAGAATTATCTGCACTTCCATTTGTCATGTATCACTGATATATTTTAATAAATAGTCAAGTACAAAAGATGAGATTAATAGATTAAAACTATTAACCTATTAAACAACTCTGAACAGTCTAGAAATTCAAAATAACCTACAATGCATAAATATATCATTAGTTTGAAATAATTCTTAGGCACTTAATTTTCTTCAGTGTATGTTGTCAGTCAGCCACGACGCTGGGTAATACTGCAGTTCAGAAAGGCAGCGTGAAGATTTAAATATTAAGAGTTAATTCCCTGGTTAATTTAAACCTAAAATAGAGAAAAGCAGGAGTCTTGAACGATGCTGTCAAGTCACAAACTCCAACACTCAGCAGGATGCAGCCCTCCGGGTAAAGCTGTGACCAAGGCTGTGATTTTGCTACTGTTCCCCCCAGGCCACTCTGATACCCAGCGCCTCTGGCCACTGTCTCCTTGGAATGAAAGGTAAGGAAGCTTCCCGAGAGGACCACTCTGCTCCCATCATCCTGCCCACACTGACAACTGAGGCCCAGACCTGCCCGGCTGCCGGCCTCCCAACGTGCCCCTGACCCGGTCCAGGTCCTCCCAAGGTGTCTGGGGATGATCAGCTAGATGCTGGGCTGTGGCCAAGCTTCCTAACCTACCTACACCCCCCTCTCCTCGCGTGTAAGCCGGGGAAGTTAACAGGAACCACTAAGGGTTGTTTAGGAGATTCGAGGGCAGAGATGTACCTAAGGCAGCCAGCCCGGCTCCACAGACATAGTGGGATTCCATCAGTGTCAAGTTCTTTTCTCCCGTCCTTACCAAGCACTTGCCAGACAAAAATGTGGAAAGTTTGGTCAAACTATGAAAAACATCGGCTCTCAGGCCATCATGGATGGAGTACTCATAAATGAACGCAGAGGGGCAATTTTGGAGCCCTATGAAAACAGAAGAAGTGGGGGGCATGGCCACCCACACCCCCCCCCCCCCCCCCCCCCCCCCCCCCCCCCCCGTGCAGCAGTGATGAGGTACACGCACTGCAGCCAAGTTCACTGCAGGATGGGCAGGTGGGAGTGATCAGGAAGGTAGGTCTGGAGCCTTCGGTCATTCTGAAGCACCACACTTTGCATGGAAAGCTGGAGGAAGCACAAACTAAGGGTGGGATCTTTCTCTTCCATGAGAAGAGCCGGACAGAGGGTGAGGCTGTAGAAGTTTCCCGAGTTGTTTTCTCAGATGAAGGGCCTTTGGCATCAAGGGCCTCCAGAAGCAGCCAGGTTGGGTCATCCTCGTTACAATTCTCAAGACTGTGCTTCTTCGGGACAAGGCAAGACTTAGTCTTGAACGGCTAAGTATAAGGGCCCAACAACATTCTGAATCTGCTCAAGGAGCACAAGAGGGAGACTCCTGCTGGGTGCATGCGCTGAGCAGAGGTTCCCTAGGGGCTCCGCCGGACCACCCCAAGCTTGAGAGCCACAGTGCCATTTGGCAAGAATGATTCACCGGTTTTGATGTGCATTAGTTTGCATTTCTGTGGCTGTCTCCGGAGGGCAAACCTAAGGATGTGCCTGAATTTTCAAGAATGCGCCCTATCTGCAGAGTCTAGGTTTAACAGTAATAGATCAAGCAGAGAGGAAACTCTGCCCACCCAAAAAGCACTGGCCCCCCAGAGTCAGCCTGTGATTTATGATTTTTGTGGCCCAACTTCGCCCAAAGTAGTGTAAGGTGAGAATACACATTCCTGGAAATCAAATCCGAGCTCCTATAATAGCAACACAAACCTAGAGTCAAGATAAAGATGCGCCCTGGCTAGAATATACCCAGAATTCTTAAATAATTGATTCTACTAATGGCGTACTGGTCACTGACTCCTATCGGGCCTACTGCTACTGCGAGCTTCTGTGCAAATGAAATTAATTTGTTTAGGGCTACTTTTATTTCACTGCTGAAAACCAAAATGCTAAACAACAAGAAGATATTCTTTAAAAAATAATTAGGCAGCTGCACACACGTGGTGATCAGATTAAGTAAGAGTCCACCGTGAAAAATCTTGGCTTGAAGGACAAGACTCGGCTAGGCCCGAAGCTATCTTACTACGCGTGTGACCTTGGACAAGCCCATTCCTCAATTCCCTCTGGGGAGGAGGGGCAGCATCACAACCTCAGAGGGCCACTGGGGGGGACCAAGGGAGATCTGTGCGTGATCCCGCATGACACAGTAGCCAGACTGTGGTCGGCCCTCCACCCCCACCCTCGTCCCTGACTCCAGTCCTCTCTCCAGTGTCCAGCCTCAACAAGAAATCAATCGCCATCCCACTGCTATCTCCTCCTAGGAAGGGAATCCAGCATGGTGGTGATAAAAATAAACGTTTATTGAACACCTACTATGGGCCAGGTACTGTGCTAAGGGTATGTATATTACTATTATTATTACACTTAATCCTCACTGACAACACTATGAGTGAAGGTCTAATATCATTCCCATTTTACAGATGAGGACACTGAGGTCAGGTAAGTAGCCCAAGGTCACACAACCAGGCGGTGGGTAGCCCCAGGATCTGAACCCAGGCAGTCGACACTGTGCTAATAAGTGGCTTGGCCCTTAGTGGGGCTAGAGAGAAGGCAAGGGAGAAATCTTGCAGACCAGCCACAGAGAAGCATGCATTTTTGGATGGAGAACTCACACAACACTTTGCTGAACCGGATTCCTCAGACCTGAAAAGATACGGCCTTTCGTAAACTCACTTCCAAGCCAAACTTCTAAGGTCCTGCCTGTCCCAAACCCTTGGCAACACCTCTTTAATGTTGCCCCTTGCAGTTTATTCACCTCCTGGCAACTGGTATGATCCTTTTAAAACCAAATCATATCATGCCAGCCCTCTGCTCAAAATCCCCAGTGGCTCCCCATATCTCACGCGGGGTAAAGGTCAAGGTCTTGACAATAGCCTCCAAAGCCCTATCAGTCACATTAGTCTCCTTGCTGTTGTTCCAACACAAGGTACACATTCCTGCCCCAGGGCCTTTGCACCTGTTCTCTGCGCCTCAATGTGTTTCTCCTAAATGACTGCTTGGCTCAGTCCCTCATTTCCTTCAGATCCATGTTTAAATGTCACCTTCTGGTGATGCATTACTCCTTCTAGCTCTCCCAATTCCCCACCCTGCTCCCCCATCCACCCACCTCGCAGCACTGTTTATCCTATGACATACCATACAGTTTACGTATTGATTACGTCTCCTCCACTCTCGCTAGACTATGAGCTCCACAAAATTTCTGTTTTGTTCAGTGCTGTTATCTCCAGCACCAAGGTCAGATCCTGGCACTTAGTAGGCGCTATGTATTTGTGGAATGAACGAATGAAAGATATTTGGTCTTATCGCTCCCCCACCCTGCCCCAAATATGACTACAAGATCCCGATTGCTTGTTAGGCGACTGGTCCACACAGCAAAAAAATGAGTCCCTTAACCTCTTCTTTCCCTGGTTTCCTTATCTCCAAAATGAGAGAGACAGTTACTCCATCCTCTCATCTACAGAACCCTACCAGCTGTGAAAACCTTCAACCGACAAAAAAAGGGCAGAATTCTTCATTACCACAAGCCTGTAGCTACATTTACTCGATTATAAAAACTGCACTTCCTTTAGAATGTTCCCCAGTTAAGGCCCCACAGCCCCCACGCCTCTTAGCATAAGTGAGGCTTGGCTGCCGTTGCGCTCCATGATTTGTAACCTGCACACCAAGTCAGCATTAACCTCAACTGCTGGGATCACTGGTCCTGTAAAATCGACCCAGGTTGGGTTACAGAGAAGTAAACCAAACCACATTTGGTTGTTTCTTAGGATCAGAAACACCACCTCTCCTTGTCCCCCTCAATTTAACACTAATTCCTTAGTAGTCCATGCTGTTGGTTTTGGGGCTCAGCCAGAGGCCCTCTGGAGAAGTAACAAAATTAGGTGTTCTGGGCCAAAGACAGGCGCTGGGAAGAAAGGAGACCCCGGCGCAACAACCAAGTGCTCCGTGGTACAGCCCGGACTGGAGGCCCGCATCAGAGGGCCGGGGATCCTTCAAGGTCACTCCCAGCCAGGGTCGAAGAGCCTCACGCCTGTGTTTCTCCATCTGAAACAGGGACTAAATGCGTCTAACACTCTACCCAGTGCCGACAAGTCTAAACCCTACAAGGCCAAGCCCAGGGTCAAATTCACAAGTGGCCTCAGCTTAGGCCCGTGTTAATGTTCTCTTGACGTGTAATGCATAATTCACTTCTCAGACTGAATGCTGGGTCACGATATAGTAATACTGTTTAGGTTTCTCAAAGATGCTCTATCAGCTTTAATTATATAATCAATATAAACTGACTTGTTGAGCTCCTTCGAAGTCCCCGCCTTCTTGATAAGCCCCTAGCCCATGGCACAGCCCCTGGCCCCTAACAGACTCCTGTAACATCTGCTAACTGACCACTTCATCCCGAGAAGGCGGAGGGCACGGTGGTTAAGCATACACATCAGAGAAGTCAGACCTGGGGAGGCGGCCTGGCTCCATCACTCACTTCCCACTGGGCAGCCTGAGGCCCGTACACATCTCTGTGCCTCAGCTTCCTCATCTGTAAAGTGGGAATGATAAGAGTACCTCCTTCATAGGGCTGCTACAAAGACTACGTAAGTTAACAATAAATTAAATCACTTAGCTCAGAGCCTGACATGTAAGTGCTGACTGAAACGGCAGTCATTATTATTAGAAATTTCTTCTTTACGTCTCAAGTCACACACAACCCTGAGACTTGGGCTGGCCCTCCCTGGTGCATATTCTGGCACTGTGGCGGTAACACTGAGTACATGCAAGCCTAGGCTAGTCGGGCAGGGCAAAGAGATGGCACACATGCCATCCTTACCGTCCTCTGACCAAGGCAGGCATCGCTAATCTATCCCTGCACTCTTTGCATGCCGACTGCAGCCCACAGCTGGTAAGACTCAGTTCAGAACTTGGGGCACCTACTACCACTATGGAGGAACCTGTCTGTTGTCTTCTGATCTGGTGTGGGAGAAATTCATGCAACAGAAAGTAAGGGAAAGGACGACCCCCCGCATGAAAGTCATGAGAAACAGATGGGAGGTTTGCCTCTGTCCGCTTCTATAGGCACTCAAGGGTGACTACATTCGCCTTGAATCCATCACAGCAGGTGCTCAATGAACATGGAAGACAGTGGGAGAAGCTGGCCAGACCCTCACTCAAGCACAGAACTGGTGGGTAGAGAAAGTACCCTGCTTTGGCAGGTTCAAGGCCTGACACAGCCCCTTATTCATCACATGACCTTGAGCAGGGCCATCCCACCCCTTGTGTCCAAAGAGAGGGTGGGACTAGACAAACCCCAAGGGCCCTTCCAGTCCGACATTCCAATCCAGGAAGCCCGTCCAGGCACCCACGGTCTAGGGACCCCCCACTGCCCCCACAGACCACAGCCTCATGTACTGCTCCTCACACAAAACCCCATGACCAGGGGCCCGGGAGAGAGACACAAGGCACTGGGCAGCTGCTGGCCCCATCCATCCCTGCCAGCGGGCACAGGCCCAAGCCTGGTGGCCCACCCCTCCATTCCAGCTCACACTGCCAGCCCCTACATCAGCCCCACTTCTCCTTCCATCCCATTCAGGGTATCCGTCCCATTAACACTGACCACCTGCTAGAGGTTTCTGCCCATGGATCTGGCACCCTAAGGGGTGAAGCTGCAAAAATTACACAAACACGTGCAATAAAGAAAGAACATGACGAGCCTAGGAGGGACACCGGCCACAGGCCCTTCAAGGAGAGGTGCAGGGAAGGTTTCTCTGAGGGCAGGATGGAGTCAAGACGTGAAAGAAGATCAGAGAAAGAACATGCCAGGCAAAGGGAACAGCAGCTGCAAAGGCTGTCGGGCGACAGTCAGTTGAGGCCAGGGGCCGGCAAACCCCGGCACAGGTACTGGCAGAGAAAGGTCACCACAGAGACCTACGGCCTTCAAAGCACCAAGTATCTATTATCTGGCCCTTTACAGGTAAAGCTGCTCGACCCCTGGCTTAGAGTGTGAGATATACAGAAAGAAGGTCAGGGTAGCTAAGACAGACTGCGCAAGGGGGAGACTGACACATGAGGAGGTGGGGGGGAGCCAGGCTGTGCTGGGTGGTGCGGATCTCAATGACCTCCAGCCTGGCATCTCTGCCTCCATTCTGTCCACCTCCAATCCACCCTGCAAAGGGGTCCCCGGGTGATCTTCCCAAAACACACAGCCAAACATGTTACTCTTTCTCAAAGAGCAACGGCTCCCCCGTGGTTTCCCAAAGCATGTTCCAAGAATACTTGCTCCACAGCTGAACTTCGACAAAAGGGTTCCATGGTTAGGCAAGTTTGGGAAACATGGCATTCTCCTCTCCGATGTCCTCCAGCACACACGTTAGCCCACGAAAGACTAAGTAAGAGGTCCCTCCACAAAGAAATCTGTTAACTTTGTTTAACCTACTGTCCTTCAAACTTGCCTGGCCACAAACTTCCTTTTGTCCACAAAAATCTCTCAACATTCTAAAGAACTAGTGTTCGTGGGCTACAGGGCACATTCCTCTGCCCCCACCTCCAGGAGGTAATCCAAGAGCTATTCCACATCTCATGTGCGTGTGTGTGCACGCGTGTGTGTGTGTGTGTGTGTGTGTGTGTGTGGTCTGGAGCGCCATCTCTGGTCTGCCCCTTGCCTTCCTCCTGCCTCCAATGTGCCCAGGTGGCCCCCAGTAAAGGTCATGCGGCTGCCCCAGCTTCCCGCCTTCTCTGGTAATGACAGCCCAGCTTTCCTTTAGGGGCCACCCCCCTCCCATCTCCTGCCAGCTCCCAGGGTGAGGACACAACCCCGGGCTGGCTAAGCAGAATATTTCCACCCCTTGCTGTGGGGTGACTGGTTCAGGAAAATGAGCACAGGACCCAAGCTGGGCCAATGGGTTCCAGACCAGGATGGGTCGGGATGCTCCGGAGGTCACCACACAGCAGGGGGATTGCAAGATGGGATTCAAGCCCGGTCCTCCTGCCCGCGCTTGTGCTTCACCTCTCATTTACTCCCGACCTGAGTGCCCAAAGGCCTGTTTGGGACCTAGTCGTCCTTGGTGCACTCATGGGTGCTCAGAGAGGGTACCAGGAGGGCTGCAAAGTGCTGCCCATAATCGCACTTCCCCCGGGGAAGTATGCATACTTCTCAGCCAAGGGAGCCGGCCTGGACCACGCATCCATCCCCTTTCAGAGAGAGGTGGCAGTTGGCTGTGAAATGGGGAGAGGAAGGGGTACAACTGGGGGCAAGGGAAAGGGAGTGTACCTGCTCGCGGTGCTTTTCCTTCCAGCTGCACTGGCTCCGTCAGCCTGCAAAAGAAACCCAAAACACCTGCATCAGCCAAGGGGGGAAACCCAGATTCTACCCGCTGCCACCCCACCAAGCTCCCCCTCAACACCAGCCTTCAGACAGAGGGGAGAGCGAGCACAAGCCTCTGCTCCATTCTTGCGGGCTGGGAAAATCTGCCCCTAGTGGTAAGAGGGAGTCAGGACACCCCTACCCCCTCACCCTGCACCCCCCACCCCCGGAATTTGCTTGGCCCTTTAAATCCAGCTGAGCACCCATTGCCAACACAAACCCAGCAACCACAGGGCCCTGGGGACTCAGTGAAAAGTAAGTAACCAGCTAAATTGGAGATTGAATTGCACCATTTTTATTTTCATCTGGGATTTCCAATAAAACAGTAGCCGCGGATTTATTCCTACCAACCGGAGGGGGAAAATCCTATTATGTTAAAATATTCTGTCCCCCAACCCCACTAAGCAGGGAGAGACAAGAGAGTGCCGGTTCTTAATCTCTTTTATTTGGGGTTGGGGAGGGGGATGGGGAGATAAGGCTGACCAAATGAAAATTTCAGAAATCATAAAATTCGGGTTCAGATGGAGAGACTGAGGCCCTGCGCCAGGAGGGAGCTGCCTGAAGTCTCAGGAGGACTGAATGACAAACACCTGGGGTTCCTGACCCCCAAGGCCAGCGCTGGGGGAGCCTCTGCTGCAGAGGCTGTAGTATGCTGTACACATGGAGAGAAAGCCCGGGTCATAGATGCATTCCCTGGCTTTGTCAGAGCATTTATAATAACAGTAACCACAGTTAGAATAACGCAGGTTCCAAACTCTGGCACACACATGTTTCCAAATTCAGAATCCTTCCAAGTTTAGAAAGGTAATGTAGTGCGTGTGTTCTGTATTTTGAAACAACCCTGGCAGGATCTGGGTAGCCCCACCCCCACCCCGCCCCCAACCCCGGACTCAAGCACAGTGGTATTTCCACAGTGAAACTCATGCAGTCAGCCCTATGGAGGATAAATGAAGACAGAATTAGTCTCTTCTCCCTTCAGGTCAAGTCCTGCCACCTCATCAGTTACAAAAAAATCTTTCTGTTTTCAAGTTTTTTGAATTTCAGGATTGCGGATCTAAAATAAAAAACGACAGCAGCTACCTTCTGACGCGTGTTTTCGAGAAGTTGCAAACTGGCAAAACCAGATGGCAGACTTCAATTCAAACAGTCAATACAGAAAAATAAAAGGATTTCACCAAAAGAAGGCCCGATTTCAGGGAGTGAAAGCAGCACTCAGTCACACAGGACCACAGTCAGCTAGAGCTGCCATGCCTGCTTCTCCACAGTCCCCACCGCTCCCTCTTGCCTTACACCCAGTCATCCAGCCTGGCTCCCAGGGGTATCCAGACTCGATCCCCTAGCTAACCTCCCCTGGGGTGCTGGTGTATGCACATTGAATGCTTCTTATTCAACCCTCCTGATGGGTCCCCCAACACACATACACAATATCCCCATTTTACAAATGAGGCAATGAGAGTCAAAGAATTTTAAGTCATTCGTCCAACAGCCCACAGCTACGTGCCCAGGTCTGGGTCACTCCCGTGCCCACCTTCCTCAGCTCTGGAATATCTTCTCTCCCACCAACATTCAGAGGAGCCAATTGGGAAATGAGGTAAACCCACACAGCCCCCGCTGTCCACACGAGGGAAATGCAAAGACGAAGGACAAATAAGGAGGTAGAAATGTGAGGCCTGGGAGGGAAAAATTAATGGGATGCTGGTGTATTATTTCAGTGGCAGAAACAAGAAAGCGGAAAATGGTTTGCATATCATTTCACTGGGAGCAAAAGAACAGGATCAATTACAGCCTCCCTCCAACATCTTGCATTCCTCAAAACTTCTATGGAAAGTGAATGGGAAGAAGTTCCTTTAATCTTTATATCAGAAGAGGCAGAAGTGGTTAAGGGGTGGAAATTCTGCCCCAGAGAGCTTAAAAAAAAAAAAATTGTAAAATCCCAAATGATCTCTCATCTTTCAGACTCAACTCAGGGCATGTATTTCTAGCATTTCGCACATATTTGTGTGTGTGTGTTTTTTTTTTCTCTGGCCTTTTCCTTCCCAGTTTCACCCAGAGTCGACCACATGTGGACAGTGAACACGGGGCTGGGGAGAAGAAAAGATGCTCTGTCTCTGGCACACCTAGCCATCTCCACCTCCATTTTCCTTCTATTATGTTTGTGATGCTTGTGCTTCTTGCCACCACCAGTGACGATACTCACTTTTGTTTTCCACCGATTTTTATAAAATAAAGACAAAATGCTAAAAATGTACAAACAGTTGTCCAAACAAATCCTTGCAAACTCAGGTGGAGCAACAGGAGAAATGGAGCCGCTGGGAGGAGGAGCACCACCTGGGCAGGTGTGATGTGCCCGGTTACCGGCGGATCCGGGGAGCTGATGCGGGTGGGCGTATACACGGACAACGGGCCCAAGTGAGAGATGTCCAAGCTCCCATGTGCCTGTATCACAGCGCCCATTGATCATGGCACATGGGCCTGGCTGAGTCCAGACCCACCTTGACGACAGCAGACAGCCTCTCAGCGCCCCCCCCTCCAAGCTCACAGTGCCAAGGGCACTGACCCTCAATTGTAGAGATCTGTGAGATGCCAGGCCAGCTCTGTCCGTGTCCTCGCAACTACCTACCGCTTGAACGAAGCTGACCCTCTGACATGGCCATTTTCCGAATGGTCTAACACCAGCAATTTCCTGATTCAACCTAAACCACAAACTCACCTTCACCCAGTGTAACCTGACCTGATTGCCGGTTTGAACTGAAGGTGAACAGCACACGGTGTAGCATCAGATACATGGTCTTGCGTTTGGCGCCCTGGTTCTGCCGTTTCCTAGCTGTAGGATTCTTGGCAAGCCACCTGCACTCTCAAGGCCTCGGTTTTCCCACGTGCAAAATGGCAACATGCCAATCCCACGACCGATCTCCCGGGACTGGCGAGATAGCGCGGGTAAAACTACCTAGTGTGGACTAAGTACCGATCACACAGATTAGCGAGAGGCGCAGGGCTGACCTTGTACTGTCCCTAGGGGTCTCCTGGCCTGTCTCAGGGTATGATCTGAATCCTGTGCTGCAGGTCGGCATCCCATGAATGTCCACCAGACCCCACAGCTCTGCCGCTTCCTCCAAAGGGCTGGTCGAAACGACATCAGACACAGTGGTATAGCTAAATAGGTGCCAATCGCAGGCCACCACTTAAGCAATGGGAACTCTACTGTGGCTACCACCGGACCCAGTGCTCCGACAGAGGCAGCTCTGCCTGGCTCTGTCCAGGTCTCACGGTGGGCAGGCTCCTTCCCTTCCCTGGACCTGAGATTCTCGCTGGTACAAACAGGACGGGAGGGAGGCATGAGAGTTAAATCAGGTCATCTCCTGCTGCCCTTCATCTCTGTGACTGTATGTGGAGCTGACCCAACCTTAACCAAACCCTGCTATGGCAAGTGAAATGGGGCAGGGCACAGTGGGCCCACAAGAGACCCTCCTCCTCACACTTAAAGGGGGGGGGTGGGAGGGTACAGGCATCCACCTCCCCAGCTCTCCATAAGGGCACCTGCCCCCCCCTTTGCCAGCCCCATCCATTCCTTCTACACCAGTTTCTCCGTAGGACCCGGGCAAAGCTATTTTTGGTTTCATTCGACCCTCCTCTTCCCTCCCAAATGAATGTTAAGTTGTTCTTTTCCATTCTCTTATTAAGGATTTTCTTGAAAAGAAAATATTATTCCAAACCCAGAAATTTTATTTCTGAATTTGTGCAAATGTAAGTTGTAGGACATTAGCTGCATTTCACATTTTGTGCAAATGGCAGAAACAGGCAATTCGTGTGCTACGGGATGGGGGCTGGCCAGCGATTTCGATAAAATAAACCCTTTTTTAATTTAAATGCTAATGCACTGAATTAAAATTTAATAACTGAGGAAATTGAAAAGCCGAGCAGGAATATTGGAAATAAATCCAAGCAGAAACAGCTGAAATTAAAAATTCTAGAGAGTGGGAGGATAGCAGCTAAGCTGTCTTATATGATTACATTTTTTTTTTTCAGAATGAAGCAAAAAAAAAAAAAAAAAAATCCTATCTCTCGCTGGCTCTAGGGCAGTAAATCCACAGTGCTGTGATTTATTGCTCAATTTTCCTGAGGGAAAAAGGCTTTCTTTCATGCTGAAATATTTCATAAATTTCAAGCCAGCATAAATTCTTAATTTAAAAGTTATGGAGGTCACATTTAGTGCACTGGTACGGTTCCAAAATCTTAAAGGAACAGCAGCGACCAAAAAAAAAAAAAGAAAAGAAAAAAGGAGGAGTAGAATTTGCTTTTTTTTTTCCCCCCCCTCCATTTTTTCATTTTGGTTTTAATTCACGAGTTGAAATTTCATTATTAAAGATTCCTCCTGGATGGATGGAACCCAAGCACATGGGGAACTGGTATGTGTTTGGAAATCTGCTGCAAAAGATGAAGAGATAAAGATTTAATTCAATTATAAAAAGGCATTTTTTTTTTTTTTAAAGCCACTTGAGGAATTTCTGGTAAAAATTTACTCCCTTCACTGCCCGGGAAGGGGCGAGGGTGGGGGAGGGTGGCCAATGTAATTGCTTCTCTTAGATCTGCAATCTTTTGTGCACACTGATATATTCATTTGTTATACAGCTGTTCAGCGGCGGAAAGAATGCTGGGGCGCCCATAGTTCTAAGCAAATCAATCAAAAATTAATGATTTGTCATGCTTGCACAATGGAGGAAAACAGCTCCTTGGGTCCTGGCTGCCTGATCTCGAAGAATGA
The DNA here is from genome assembly GCF_004348235.1 of Phoca vitulina. Taxonomy (NCBI): domain Eukaryota; kingdom Metazoa; phylum Chordata; class Mammalia; order Carnivora; family Phocidae; genus Phoca; species Phoca vitulina. The sequence goes on along the minus strand of NW_022589724.1, from coordinate 14,183,215 downwards.
AATGCCTTTCTGCGATAAGAGAACCGAGCCAGAGGCTTGGCGAGGCTGAGGTGCCACTGCGAATGTGGGTGCTCATGGTCCCCTGAGCTCTGAGAGAATGGAGGAGGGCCACCATCTTGGAGAAGGCATCTCCAAGATGGTGCCTCGGCCAGTAAAGCCCAGGACAGACCCGGCGAAGCACATTTCCATGGTGGTATAAATTAGGATCTTGCCTTCTCCCTCCCCCACTGCAATGCAAAAATTGCCTCCTCCTGGGACACATCAGCGACTCCCCCATCTCCCCTGCCAGATTTGACATGTCTCCGTTCACTGTTCCCCCAACACTCCTAACCCGCCACCACCAGCCCTTTTCACCAACTCTACGGGATGAGGACCACAGTTTCTGGAGCACCTATGTCCACCCAGACCGTGTGCTCCTTCTGGACGAAGACCACATCCCACACATGGCCATGACTCCAGCACCCAGCTTGGGGCCTGCCATAAGGCAAATATTCAGCAAATAGGGTTGAATCCATTACTTATTATTTCTCAGGAAACAAGGACCACGAAGTTGCTTAAATGAATAATAAACTACACTGGCAACCAGGATGAAATAGAACTGATCTTAAATAATCAATCACTCCTTTATTCATTCAACAAATATTCCTTGAAAGCCTACTGTGACAGCTCAGCTTTGGATGGACAACCTCAAATCCACTGGTGGACAATTCCAAATCCCCGACATTTACTGCTTCTTGGCTTCTCTCCACCCTTGGAAGGGAAGAGTGAATGTGAACCCATGAGAGAAGTTCCCTGCATGCTCAAATGCCTTTCAGGTCTTGTATTCTTTCTTAAGTCACGTGAATGTTATATTCACAAGTATCAAACGCACATTACTCCAAAACATGCCTGTGTACGTCATACATATGTTATGTTTGAATATTAAAATACTGTTTTATATTACCAACAGGTACCACTGACCCGGTAGGAAAACGCTCAGCCTCAGCAGTGAGGGAGGCCAAGGGCACTCACCTGGAGGCGTGCAGGAGGCACTGATGCACCTGCCAGAGCCCCGGACCCTGTTGAGAGGACCACTGTCTCCCACTATTTACTGAGATGGTAGGACAGTGGGTCCCAAACAATTAGAGCCTCATTTACACACCTCTTTCCTTTCCAACAACCAATGGATCCCCACAATTGAACTTGAACTTTCTGTCGCACTGAAGCACAAGACTCAAATCAGGGAAAGTCATTCATTCACCCCAAAAGTATTTAATGAGCTCCTTCTATGCACCAGACACTGTTCTAGGCAGTTGGGATATATCCCTGCCCTCACAGAGATTACATTCAAGGTGGGGGAGACAGCAGCATTAGGTGGAGTACATTAGTATAATATATCCTATGCTAGAAAGTCATCAGTTCTGTGAGGGAAAAACAGAGAAGGGGAAGGGTAATCAGAGTGCTGGGGCAAGGGAGGGGCCACAGGCTGCAATTTTAAGTCAGGTGATCAGAGCTGGTGTCATTAGGCAAACAATGGAAGGTAAGGGAATTGGTGTCCGGGAGGGAAAAGGGACCGACCAGGGCAAAGACCCAAGGGCCAGAGTGTGCCGGGTGTGCTCCTCGAACAGCAAGGATGTCATGAGTGAGGACGAGAAGGGGAGAGGTAAGGGAGGCTGGCCCATGCAGGGCCTTAGAGGCCACTGAAGGCCTGAGGCTTGTACCCTGGAAAGCCACTGGAAAGTTTTGGCGAAGTGAGGTAATTTGACTTCCACTTTAAAAAGTGCCTTCTGGCTGCTATGTTGAAAATGGACCGAGGGCAAGGGGGGAAGCCGGCAGGAGGCCAGTTAGGAGGTCACTGCCACGGCCCAGGTCAAAGATGAAGGTGGTTGGAACCAGGGGAGTGGCAGCAAGGGAGTGAGGAAGTGGGTTTTGACTATCCTGGAAGGTAGGACCAAGAGGACCGCCTGATAAACTGGATCTGGGCTGTGACAGCGGACTCCAAAGATCTTTGGCCTCCGCACCAAGAATAAAGGACCTGTATCTCTCTGGTCCATGAGAAGATGAATCTGGCAAAGCATCTTCCATGGATGGTCACACCACATCAAATCCTCTCAATAACCCTCGAAGGAGACGGTGCAGCTTAACTATCCATCCCCCTTTGACCAAGAATTGGCCAACCACCCAGAGGGGCCCAGTGACTTGCCCAAGGTCACACAGCAGGTCAGTGGCTTGGCCAGGGCTCACCCACCTTCTCACCCAAGTCAATGGCCATTTCCTCTACATGCTTGGCCCTTGGTGTTGAGAAGAAACAAGTCAAACTTGGCCCCAAACAATGGAGGTGAACTTTGCCTACTGAACCATCAGGCCCCAACTCGGGCACAGGCCGCCCCCGCTTTTGTTCACGGGGTGTTCTCATAAAACGCCTATTAAGGGCACTGTGCCAATGCCAAACAATAGCTTTGCACGTTACAAAGAGGATCCCACTCCCAGGGAACGAAATATATTATAAATTCCCTAACTAGACCTTCCTTCTCAGATCAATTTCGGTGACACGTTTCTACCATGTGGTGCTTGGTTTCTAATTCTGTATTTGCTTTCCACCCGAACGTAGTTACTCAAGGCCGCAGACGGCTCAGGGGACCAAGCTGAAGGGGAGGCTGCTGGAGAAGACTCGCAGTTAAAAGAAGTGGGTATTTCAATGGGTATTCGTACCTTGCATAGTAGACGTGCGATTCTGAGAGAGGCCGTGGGAGTACCGATGTAGACTCAGACATGGTTCCTCGTCATTCACCCAAATACTATCTATTAAGTGCCTACTGCGTGCTGGACACCGGAGTTGTTACTGGGAACACACAGCAACAAGAACAGTGGGGGAGACGGGCAGTGATGACTTAATTATTTCACACTATCAATTTATAATTACCAACTGAGATACGTGCTGTCAAGACGAAGGCCTAGACTCCATGAGCATCTTTGACAACGGCATCCGATGAGACTGTGGGGTCAGGAAGAGCTTCCCTGAGGGAGGGATGCTGGAACAGGGTACACAGAGCTCCTGCTCACCAGGGGGGAATGTACGGTCTAGATGCAAATAAAGCGAATACAAGCTGGGTGCCAAGGAGCCAAGAGAAGGGCACCATCTTACCCAGCAGGGAAGCCTGGGTCCCTGAAGCCTGCAGGGCTGCAGCCTTCTCTGAAGGCTGCTACCTCTGGAGGAAGGGACCAGCCCACTGACAGGCCCAGGCTCTGATCAGACCCCAGGCCAGAGCCCGGAGGTCAAGGGAGGCCCAGACATAACATCAACTGGCCAAGTTTCCAACTACAAGGGAAAACAAAGGGAAATGACCGTCTTTATTCCCCTTGGTTACGATGCCACTCTGCCCCTCCCCAAGCCCTTGCTATCTGAGGTCAAGTGTCAAGAGATAAATCAGGCTTCCTAGGGATGGTACCAGCACGGTTCTACCAGTTTCACAGGCCTTTCCAGGTGCGGGCAGGACCTTCCCTCTCTGGTGGACAACCGGACGGACTACAGCAGGACCTTAATGCTGACATCATCATCATCATCCCCACCACCACCACCACGGTCATGACCGTCTCTGTCATACCATCAACAGCTGGTGATTACAGAGCACCTGCAAACCAGGCACAGGACTTCGGGCTTCACTCCAAGGCTCCACGGGCTGCCCTGAAGGCTCGTGCACCTCTCGAAGCAACCACTGGCTGCAGGATGGAGGCAGGGAGCCCAGCGTGGAGGCCACCGTCATCTTCCAGGGAAGAGATGACAATGGTTGGGGACAGCAGTGGAGGAGAGAAAGCTCTGGAACGAAGGGCTACTGGGAGCGCCAAGGATCACCTAAGACAGCGAGTGAGGAGTACCCGGGGCGGACCGGGCACGCAGCAGTCACTCAATAAATGGCAGGTTTAAAAACAGATAAATGATGGCAGCTTTTGAGGAACTCTGGTCTTAAGACTGTTCACAGAGGACCTGGTCTCCTCCAGGCACAGACCTGGGCACCTGGGAGACACAGCAGTGAGAGATGAAGCTACCTCCACACCCGGGGCCTGACTCCGGCAGGAGGGGCAGTAGCCTCCCCCAGGCTTGCCGCACAGGCCTCGCCGCCCACACCCCAAGCCTCGTTCTCATTCCCAGCACGGGTAGAGCCCAGAGTCCACACGGGGCTCTAAAGGGTCCATGAGAATTCCTGGGTGTTTCAAGTGCATAAGTTCTATTTGCCCAGCTGCGCTGGATCACAACGGGTTCTAGGCTGCGTCCGAAAGGGGGAGGCTGCTCCTGGGGTCAGGTCCAGCAAGGTTACTGGTTTTGGGGTTTGTTTGCTTGTTTTATTTATATTAAAATAATTCTAACAGAGTTACAGAGAAACTATGAGGGGTTCCCTTCCACCTCTCACCCAACATGAGGGGCTTCAGGCACAGGAGAAACATGGTCAGAACTGTATCTGCAAAAAGGCTGCAGGGGGCGAGGAGGAACACAGAGGCATTAAGACCAGTGAAGGGCTGGGGCGCCTGGGTGGCTCAGTTGGTTAAGCGGCTGCGTTCAGCTCAGGTCATGATCCTGGGGTCCCGGGATCGAGTCCCGCATCGGGCTCCTTCTTCGGTGGGGAGCCTGCTTCTCCCTCTGACCCTCACCCCTCTCATGCTCTCTCTCACCTTCTCTCAAATAAATAAATAAAATCTTAGGAAAAAAAAAAAGAAAAGACCAGTGAAGGGCTGATGCCAGCATCCCAGAAGGGTCAGCTGGGGCCCGAGCTAAGGCCAGATGAGGCCTGGTCTCCCTCCCCAGGACCAGCAGTCAAAATCCTTAGGACCCGAGAATAAATCGTGAAGAAGGCCACCAGCGGTCACTGGGAGTCACTGCGAGTGACTTGCGAGTGACTTGCGAGTGGGACCTTGGCCTCTCGGTGCCTCAGTTCCTTCCTCTGTAAGATGGGAGTGATGCTGGTGCCCCCCTCCCGGGCTACTGTGAGGACTAAATGAGCTCATCAGTCACATGCTCAGGGCAGAGTCTCACAGCCACATAGTGCTGGCTTGTATTTTAGTCCAGCATGAAGGGCCCCCAACGGGGAGAATACCAGCAGCCCCGGGGCAGCCAGCATGTATTAAGCACCTCCTGTATGCCAGGCCTGGGCTCGGGCACTGGGTATACTGCCCCACTGAATCCCCTCAATCACCCTGGGTGGTAGGGACGGTCCCCAGTCCTGCAGTCCAGGTCAGGTCAGGTCCCCGAGGCTTGCAGAGGGCAGGGACCAGCTGGAAAGAGGCTCAGCCAGGCCTCCAACCCCAACACTCTGATTCCAAGTCCGTGTCCTCAAACCCTAGCCATGATACCTCCAAGGCCCGGCGGGGTGACCTTGGCGAGTGACTTCCCCATCTTTAAGAGTGGACACGCTCCTCTGCGTGCATAAATGCTGCTCTGTTTGTTTTCTTTCCAAAAAAGAAATGCGTCTCAGCTCCTTACAGTCACACAGTTAATCTCTCAATTTACAAAAGAGCGAGTCATGTGACTGGATTCCACAAAAATTCTCTCTCCAGGTTTATGATTTTACAGAAAACTCCAGGGAAAACCGCCTGGAGCAAGTTAAAACCAGATCAGCCATAAACCATGTCCTGGTACAGCCGCATCAAGCCAAGACTCAGATTACTCATTAAATATGTGATAAATATTCGCTTCAGATCAGCAGGAAGTGGGGGGGGGGCGGTAAAGAAAGAAAAACTTTTTTGCTTCACAAGGGGGAGAAAAAAAACCTATTGTAAACAGAGAAAGTTGCAAGCTCTAAATTAGTGAACCTAGACTTGGGGGATGGGGTTCTTAAGTCACCCCCTTAAGTATTTCTAAGAAAGGCAGTAAAGGAAAAGGCTACTCCTCAAGTCTCTTCAAGGAGATCAAAGTAAAGGGCTTGGGCCTCCTGTGACCGTGGCCATGGTGACGCCACGGTGATGCCACCATGCGCAGACAGGAAGAGCAGCAACATCCCCATGCCAGGAGACCGCTTCCTCCGACTGCTGCCTGCCACAGGCAAATTCTGCCCATGTGTCCCCCCCGCCCCTCCCAACCACCCACCTGCCCAGCGAGGCTGCTGGACTGACGGCCTCTCAGAAACCTTCCAGCTCTGCCATCCGGAGTCAGGCAGCCTGGGTTCAAATTTTGCTCAGAAGTAGCTCTGTGACTGGGCTCAAGAAACATCACCTCTCAGCCTCAGTTTCCCCTGATGTAAAAGAGAGGAAAAATCCCCATGAAACACAACTGCTGGGTGGATAAGAAGGTAGAAAGTCCGTAACATGCTCGGCTAGTGCTAACAATGCTACATGAGCCACAGATCTGGAGGAGGTCAGCATGATTACACTGATGGTGGTGAGTAAAATTAATACATTTAAAAAACAAAGAAACCCAAACATATTCCAATCGCTCCAGCGGGGTTTACTCGGCACAGTATCTCCCCACATAGAATCTGGAGCTGGATGGCCAGGGTTCAAGCCCGGACTCCACCACTTACGAGCCATGTGACACTGGGGAAGTCACTTAACCTTCTGAGACTCAGTTTCTTCATTTGTCCAACAGGGATAATGATAGTATGCACCACACAAGGTTACTTAGGGCTAAATCAGTTAACATTTATAAAGCTCTCAAAACAATGCCTGGTACGTAGTAAATGCTCTATAAATAGTTTTAATTAAATGATTTATCATTTACTGAACTCTGGACTATATAATTATCATTTATTAAAATTCAGGTAAGTCCTGTTTTCCTCTGAGCCTCAGTTTCCCCACCTATCAATTGGAGGATTTTGACCAGATGAGCTCTGAGGACCCTCCTAAGTTCTGGAATTTGCTGATTTTTGTGTTTCCTCTGTCTTTGATCATGCCACCTCACCACCCAGACCGTGGTCTACTGAGCAGCTGGATCCCAGGCCCTGCCCCACAAAGATTTCCCTGACCACAAAGACAACCTCCTAGAGCACCAAGGGCGTGCCTGAGCACACCTAGAAACATACCACCCTCTGCAGCTTTGTTCCCCACCAAACTGCGAAATTTCCATGAGGGTGGCTAACTGTTTAGGGCTTCTCTGGGGCTCCACAGCACCCAGAGCTATGCTGCATACAGAAGGGGCTTAATAAAGGTCAGTCAATTGGTTTAAAACCTAAAGGAACTTCCTGCCAATACATAAAGAACCATGGTGATGGAATGGGGTCTAGGGAATCATCTACCCCAAGAATGGCAAACGGGTTGTATTTTCAGTGCCAAGTCTAATCAACTATTAGTGGCCCCCCAGGCAATGTGTTGAAAAGGATTCTGGGGCCACAGCAGAGCTCAGCTAGAGAGAGTGCTGTGATTGATTACTGATGTCTGCAGTGAGCACGGTAAAGCTGGGGATGGTAACACGCTTGCCCCCTAAACTACTCCAATATCCTCCCTTTATAGAGAAACCCAGGTCTCCTGGCCGCCAAAGCACCCTTTATCCAGTCACCACATTCCCATTTGCAAAAACATTCCTATATGAAAGAGGAGCTGTGGCCTTTTAAAATTCGGTGTAGGGGCGCCTGGGTGGCTCAGTCCTTAAGCGTCTGCCTTCGGCTCAGGTCGTGATCCCAGGGTCCTGGGATCGAGCCCCGCATCGGGCTCCCTGCTCGGCGGGAAGCCTGCTTCTCCCTCTCCCACTCCCCCTGCTTGTGTTCCCCTCTCTCACTGTGTCTCTCTCTGTCAAATAAATAAATAAAATCTTTAAAAAAAATAAAAATAAAAAAAAAATAAAATTTGGTGTAAAGGGACACAAAAGACAACAGAAGACCAGAGACAAAAGAAATCCACATGGCGGGGGGGGGGAGGAGAACCTGCATAAAACACTGGACTTACTTTGGTTGTGAAACAAGACTAATTACAGAAGGGCAAAGTAGATACTCTAAGAAAGACTTTACTCTTTTTAAAGAAAGAAAAGTCTGGAACACTTGCTCAAAGTAGAAATCTTACAAATTCCTATTGCAAAATAACTCCTGGTCAGCCAACCACAATCTCTATAAATATATCACAAGATCAACAGCCCAGACAAATAGGGGGAGGGGGAGAATAACTGCATGAATTTTTTAAAAGTCAAAATAGTCCCTCTCATAGTTGGAAAGGAAGGAGTTCACCCATTTTCCTACAAAATGAGAGGCCCAGGAAGAAAAGAAAGATTTTAATTCCTCACATCCCAGTGGATGCCTACTGAGAAATCTACACAGCCAAATTCTTTTGAAATTATTCTACAATTCTGTTTTCTTTGCAGGGAGGGGGGAGAAATCTGGTACCCTGAATCCATCGGGGGCCGCCACGATCTTACAACGGCTCCCATGGGATTATTCAGAGTGGGAACAGCCAATTGCTCTAACGGGCCTGATGGGGGGGGGGGGGTATGCCCTACAGGGTCTGGACCAGACAAAGGAAGACAGTCTACGTATTTAAAACAGAGGTAATTTAATATAGGGATTTGAGGACACAGGTGGTAAATGGGTGAGATCAAATGGGGGAAAGGAAGGCCACCAAGGACTAGCCAGGAGAAAGAAACGAAGAGATGGGTTTACCAGAAGTTGGGGCCGTTCAGCAAGGGCTGCCCAATGGGAGTGGATCCCAGAGGCAGCTTACACAGAAAACACTGTGAGAGGCAAGAATGACTGGGGACAAATACCCTGGGCTGGTGGTCCCTTCTTCCCACCTTCCAATCTCCCTGCTGGGCATCCTTCTGGCTCAACTACTTGAAGGCCAGAGGGCAAGGGCACCCAGGAAATGCAGGTCCTTGTCAATCAGAGCACGTCAGGGGAAAGACAGGGACGGAGCTCAGGTCAATCCAGCAGCTGAGCAGCTCAGATCAGGAAGTTCCTGGAGGAGAGGACCACGTGGTAGCGGTGTCCTGCACGCTCACCAAGGGGTCCCCCCTGAGTCTAGCTTCCCTGTAGGGACTGTAACTTCCTCACGGCCAAGGCGGTCTTCCCCTGAACTGTGTCATCCTCCGCACCAGCCAGCAGTCATGGCTCAAACCTGATGGGACCCTGGAAGTCTGAGAAATGGACTTCTGGCCAACTGGTCCCAGGCTCCCAACATGTGGGATGTCTGGATGGCCTTCCAGCATACTTTTGCTTCAGGCCTTTGCTCAGAACCTACAGTGGACAGCAAATTCAGAATGTGAATGAAGGCTACTTGTCCCCAACTCAGTCAGAAGACCCAAGCACCCGGGAGACACTCCAGAAGCATCTCCTGACCAGATCTGGAAGACTATGTTTATGGGGGTCAGGATTGGAGGCTCAGCGGTACTGAAGTCTGATACCAGCTGGAGGGCTGAGATGGAAATGCTCCTAAGGCTCCAGAACTTTCCCCCTTCTGGATTAGACTCCAGATCCACACTGGAACTTCATGGTGGTCTTTTTTGAACCATATCGTGAAAGATAAGAGTGTTCCTTTCCCACGAGGTGCAGACTCAACCCTACGAACCCCTTCGTCCTGGCTGTGGCTAAAGGCTTGGTTTCAAACTACACTGTGTAAAGAAAGGGCCCTTCCCTTTCACTGCCGGCTCCATCCCCACCTCCCCCCAGCTGCAGGACCAATCTCCCTCCCCTGTTTTCTTAAAGCACTTATTGCCTGGGCCATTCAAATCGTATTGATCAACTGGCTGGTACATTCAGTCATCTTTTTATGACCTGTCTCCCAAGCCAGAGCACACATCTTCTTTGGGTAGAGGCCGTGCCTCTGGATTCCCCAGTGCCCAACACATGGCCCAGCAGAGAGAACACATTTACACAGCATCCTTAACAGGGAAAACGGCTCAGGTTCCCAGAAGCCTGCGACTGGGGTGAGACAGGAATAACACAGTCTATCAGTACCCCGTATCTGTCTAGTGATCGGCAGGATTTCTAAACCCATTATTTCACTTAATTCTTTACAAAGCAGGAGTCATGATTTCCATTTCAGAGAAGAGGGTGCAGAGGTGAAGGGACTTTGCCCAAAGTCAGTAGTTGCTGGCAGGGCTGAGATTCAAACCCATGACTTCTTCCAAGACAAATAGCAAGTTTCTTGCCCCCCCCCCCCCCCGCCCCCGCCCCGGCTCTTGTCTCCCTTTCCAAGATTCCATGTCTTGCTTCTCTTTCCTGAAATGAATTGATTTAATGAAATCATTAAGTGATAAAAAGAGTTCATAAACGTGAAGGCACTTAGAACAGTGCCCGGCACAGACTAAGTGCTGAAAGTAATGGCCACCACTGCCTTCATTGTCATGGTCATCTCTCCATCACCATAAAACTCAATAAAACGCCAACCCACCAGAACACCAGCAGTTAGCAAGCCTCACAGCCAATGCAGCAGAATATGGAAAATGCCCACATTTAATTAAAAGGGGGAAATTACAGAATGTCAAATGACTGATCAGTGAAGAGGAGACATTTAAAGAGACTGGAGG